>NC_070647.1:2433183-2800683 GCF_947347685.1 Pleuronectes platessa
ACTGATCTGATGATGATGGAGGGACGGACTGCATCCAAAGTGCTAAAACAAGAGGTTGATGGTGAAGGGGGAGGAAGTGGATACACAACCACTGGACTACCAGGGCTAAGGTCTGGCTTGAGTCGCTTTCAGCTAAGTCAACTTAAAGAGTTTATTTAGTATAAACAGAGGTTTCCATCTTGGGAAATCAAATTCCAAGCAACATGGAGATAACGATAGCTGTAATGTATGTTTAAATTATGCATATTAGTTGTTTGTATTTAAGATTGAACTCTACAATCAAAGTCCCCTGAAATGTTTCTGTTGTTAAGCCAAAATTTCTATTGTTTTGTTTTGATTATTACAACATAAAATAATTATTCAACAAAAAATTGCATTATTGCCGTGAGCTTCTGACTCAACAACAGTAAAATATACGATCCTACCAAACCCAAGTGGACTGCCGAAACTGTTTCAAGCCAGAGCCTGCCGAACACCTTACTTGCTGGTAGAGTTGTGGCCTCGGTGCCGAGTTCTCGATCATAGTATGAATCATGAAGATTAGAGGCTCATTCTCCTTCGTCTATTGGAGCACCATGGAGAAACAGGAGATACAGTGGTGTAATGACACGTCTGTGTTCTGCTGTCGCGAATACGGTCAACTTCTCACAAATACCTAATAAGGGTTGAACATTTCAGAGATTTGAATCAAGTGTATGTGTTTAAATGAATCAAGAACATTATGCACTAGAGATGTCCATTAATCCTAACGCTTTTGGGTGAGCAAAACACAATTATCTTTGGTCTGAATGAATCCAGAAGGGTCCTGCTTTTTTCCCTAGAACTGTCCTCAGCTCCCTCAGATCCCTACTTATAAATACATATATGTTGGTTTCAGGCAATTTTTCCGTATGTCCGTTGGATTGAATAAGTCAAAGGAGTTTGAACATCTAAGACTTGTGTTTAACTTTGTTATTTAATGTAACTTTGTATTGGTATGGGTGTGCATTTTAGACATTCCCCCCCAACAAACCTCACCTTTAACTGCATTACTAGGCAATGTTTTCCAAAATTATAAGTATCAATCCAGTCTTGGAGAAATATAGTTTATTATTGTAGCTCGAGTTATATTTTGTCTGGCCATCTGCACCAACTATCCTGACACATATTCACCAAAGTAATTTAGCAAAGTATCAATAAAAATCCTATCCAAACTGTTTAGATCTGATTCTGGTTCAACCTTGACCTAGTGTACCTTCTTTATTTGTACAACGTAACCAACATATAAAGTGCTTGGTGTGCGTGTTTAGCTCCATACAAGGAGATAATTAATCTGTTTGTAAAAATAATGTAATATTATAACAGAGTTAAGCGATGTCCAGAGCTCCAAAAATAAGACGAATAATAAGAACTAAACCCCTGCAAGGTGAGGGATTAAGCATACAGACATGATTGTAAATTAAAGACCTACTGACCAATGTCTACTGAGGGAGAAACAACTCCTATCACAAAAAGGTTTAACATATGTAGTATACGTGTTTTAAAGTTAATAGGCCAAATAAGTAGTTATTGCTCTGTTTTGTTAAATTAACATGAAACAAGATAAATGACAGAGGAGAGAAATTTGTCATTCAAAGAAGAATAATAACAACTGAATAACTCCAGCAGACCCATCTAAAAACAATGTTTCCAGTTAACTTCCAAACTCCTAGTTTCTCACTGCTACATATCCTGTCCAAGGCTGCGCTCTCCCCAAAGCACATGACCTTTTCAGAGCCAAGCAGCCATATTCAATAATGCAAGAACTGTGGGAAGGCAAGCTGCAACCTACAGGCCAAAAATAAACAGCCCATTTAAATGCCTGCCATGATCGGGCAGTGCCTCGGTGAACTGTCAACTGCTCATGTTTTACTTCCAATTAACCTGGCATGCGGAGCATTCTGCAATACAGTCTAAATGGGATTGCAGTGGGAAAATCCATATTATTTCTCACATTAATGATAGAAGCAGGTGGAGCAAATATACCACAGATATATTAATCATATTGGAAAACAAATTCCTGCTGTTATTTTATTTGATCTTTGCTCCCTATAAATAGTCCGTTGAAACTAAAATTCCGTTAAATTTGTTGTTGGAGCTGTTCTGATCTAGAGTGTCCAAGGTTAAGTGGTGCTGCTCCTGGGCACATACAATTAAAGTGTCAATCAGTGTGTATTTATAAAGGCTGTGTTATGGGTCTTCCATCAAGACAGCACTTGCTTTCACTGGTTAGTATGTAGGTGCTCCTTAAATGGGAATTACCTACTGCATGCTCTAACCGGCTAATTATACTCTGCATGTTTCCCTTGTGGTAACCTTAAGATTACTAAGTATGTTGTTAAAGTGGTGAAAGGGCAAAGATAAGTCAAATGAAATCAAGACAGGAAGAGAATAAGCCAGAGACAGACATGAATCCATTTGTTGGCTGAGAGGTTCTCACCTGGCTGTCCAGGTAAATAAGGTTCCTCTGGAGGTGATGAGAAAGAACGTCAGTCTGCAGTAGCAGCCGAACAAGGAGGAAAGGAGGCAGGAAAAGTGAGGCCATGGAAAGAAGCAGCCGAGAGGAGGGAGATGACAGAGAAGGAGAAGTCAAAGGCACATTTCAAAAGAAAAGGAGGAGATCATGGCAAGAGGAAGAGGAGGATGTGATAGAAGATTAATTGAGATGCAGAGCTGCATATTTAATAATGAAACATTCATTTTTAATGATGACAACTTGAGTGTCAACTAACCTTAACCCAAAGTGTTTGAGTTTCCTAACTTATATCAATCATAGTTTATGGTTGATAACAGCCTTTCCCTAACCATAACCATACCATAGCTGCCACGATTATACTGTAGACAGTCTATAAAGATGAATACTAGCTGGCACTGAATGGTTAAAAAAAGACCTTGAGCATAAGATGGGTTTTGCACAATTGTCCAAAATCAGCCTGTGTAGTAATAGGGTTGAACTAAGTTGTCTCATTAACCTTAACTGAAATAAAGATAACAGCAGAGTAAGAAGGGTCATGACCTTATCTACAGTGATACAGCAAAGTTAAAAAGATGGAGATTCTGTAGGTAGGTTTCTTTACACCTGTCTTCTTGGGCTTGAGTGAAAATTTTACAAAAAATATTGAAATATTGCACAAAGGTTGTCACACAGGGCTGAGGTGGAAAAGTTGCGGAATCGAGAAAAACAAGATGCAAAATGGACACAAACCCAGTTCGAAGCATGTGACCCAAACAAGTTTCATTGGAAAAAAACATCACATGTGTGTAGAATGTTATTGAGAGACTGTAAAGTTCCTCAAACAATCAAGTGAAATAAAAAGAAATCCATCCTGCTTTTTACATCGCGTTCCATCATTTGAGGTTCGATTGCTCTTGACTGTTGCTCATTTTAAAGGCACCTGGATTCCCCCCGCTGTTCCTCTTGACAAACCATACCAATATTTGCAATAATGGGAACATGCATCAATTTCTCAAATTTTGGTTTGGTATAAAAACCCACATGAGATGAGTGATGATAAAAACCCACATTGTGCTCCTATTGTCGTGTTGTTAGTGTAATATGTGCTTTACATCTAGGGTTGGGTGATACATTCATATATTTACAGTCAGGAAACACCCAGCAGTTATGTGGCTATGGTGTAAAAGTTGTTAAAAGCATCATTGATCATTTCACCTATAGTTAAAACAGTATAAGAAGTTAGGAAACACAAAATAAATATAATAATTAACTGATGAAACCTTACTGAACACGAAAAACACAATATTTGAGCTCAGTTACAACATTGTCATATCCAAAGTATGAACCAATACTGTATCTGCCCAGCTTTTAAGACATGCATACTGGAAAGCTGCTGTCAGTTCTATTCTGCAATTTTAATTATCACATTTATAAAACTTTGAGGATGCTTACTGTACATGCATAATAAAACAGCCCAGAGTCTTCTGAATAAACTACACTGATTAAGTTAAAATATAAACAAACAGACAGCACACGGGGGGTCAATGGGTTCAAACAAGAACTTATGTGGCAAATCAAGCTAAGAAAGGAGAGCATCAAATGTTTAATGCATCAGCTCTGATGCATCCATAAAGTCCTGGCTAACAACTGCACAGAAACCTCAAACCGACATGCAAAGGGACAAACGGAAGAACCAAAGAAGGCACTAATCCCCAGCATGAAGCTGACACACCCATCAGTCTGCACACACACTAGTACCACACCAGTACTGCAAAATTGAATTGAATTTGGTGTGTAAACATAGAGGCAACGAAAAGTGTTAGTTGCATCTAATCAACTTTGTTATGTACATTTGATGAACATTTCTAATTGGGTACCTCCAGTAGAATTGGCAGTGGTTTTAAAGTTTAGGTTTATTGAGCTAGGCATTACATTAGAATTTGCCAATCATGATTTCTTATTTCATAAAGAGTGTGTGTTTTATGTTTATTCTCTAAGATATCATCTTAATGGAATAATTTGACACACTGCCACTTCATCGATTGACATCAAAAGAAATTGTGCTAAAAACTTTGTAGTAGTATTTAGGGAGAATAATAAGTTCCTATTTTGTATCTTAGCTGGCATGGTTCTTTCTAGTTGAATACCACAGTTTAAAGTAATACTACTGTAATTTATTAAAATGTTGCTGAAATAAAACAAAAAAAACGTATTGACATATGTTAATATATTTCGGGGAAATATGACTTATTCGTACTATCTATTATATTAACTGTATTATTTAACTTTTCCTCATGGTCTAGAGTTAAAAAAGTAAACCAAATCGCAATATTTATAATATTACATAATATGATAATATGATCATTAGGAGGTAAGAGTTTTGCCCCAGCCCTATTATGTAATACCAAGTATTCTGTTGTTTGCTCAGAGAACCTTTCAAAACACACCAATTTCAATTTTATTTGGAGTAAATAGCCAGTCTAACACAAGGAACCTCCCGTTGCAGACACACAACACAATAAGTCGCATTTTGGTCGGGAAAGCACATGCACACATGTATGTAGTAACTCGGTGCTGACCTTGGCGTTGGGCCCCTCCATACCCAGGGCCATAAGCTGAGTTACTGTGTGCTCCCGCAGGCTGTTGAGCTCCGCCTGCTGCCGGCGGAGCTTGATCAGCAGCAGCGTTAGCTCCTCGGGCTGCACAGGGCAACACATAGAGGAGAGAAGAGCTGCCACACTGATAAAAACAACAGGCACTGACTAACTGTCGTGAAACATGATGCAGTGACCTTAGAGAGGAGACACAACAATGATCTGCCGGGACTTTTTAATAGTCAAATAAAGACAATTATAATCCTGAATTGCATTTCAACCAACTATTTCCATTCAGAGTAACAAAAGACATTTCAGTTCGCTATTCGCTGTTCATATTGCAGTGTAGTGTCTACAGTACAGTGGGCGAATGGACGTCCCAACATTAAAGTCAAAAAACTTTTAAAAAAAACAAATGAGGTGATTTTAAAGTTGCTTCAGACAATATGACTTCAATTTGAAATTTCCTGGTGTAACCAAAGAAATCCTTTCCTCAGTCCATTGTGTTGTAGCTTCAGAAATTTGTCACTGTAAACTAAGATGAGATTTTAGTTTTTGCATATTACCCCGCCTACACTCAATTTTTTTAAACTATAGTGGGCAAAATATATGTCATGTAAACAGGGTGTACAAACTCCTGCAGTGATAAAACACAGGAAGGTCTCTCTCACTCGCACACACGCACACAAACACACACAGACCCACATACACACACACTGTGTCATTGCTTGGAACACAGTGAAATAACAGAAAGCCCACACTCTGACAAACAGTGAGCTGCTAAAAGCCACGTTGGAATTTGTGGGCAAGTGATGTCAGTGATGGAAAGCAGATGTGTTTTTTGATTGGGGTAATGTTCTCAAAATTGTATTCCCTCTTTGTGAGAGCTCACTGTAAGCAGGTGATCGGTGGGCTGAATCTGACAGAGTGGAGTGCATGGGAGGAGACTAACCGTCTTGCCTTGCAGCGTCTGTGGGGTGATGGTCTGGGGAGGGATTCCGCCTGCAATCGATCGCCGGTCAGCTGGGTACCCATACTGTGGGGGAGGGGGGAGAATGCAATGAATCAGACTGAAGGTGAATTTCAGCAATTCCTCACAGCTACCGATGAAAATCCATAATTGGTATTTGGACAAACATGCTCATTTAAATTAATTTTAAACAGCCTATTTTTGACTCCTATTGTTATAGGTTTAACATTGGTTTAGTTAAGTTTGCATGTGTATTACTATCATATAGAATCTTGGAGGTAGGATGTCTTAACCCTATTTCCATCACTTATGCCTTTTTTATTTCACTTTTCTCTATTAGCTAACTAAAGCTATTGATTTTGGCTGATTGCAGTCTCTCTTTTCTTCTCTGCTTGCTTGCTTCATTATTGTTTAAACCTGAACACTTTGTGGACATTTGCTGATTAATGCTTAATAAATACATAATGACTCATTAGTACCCTTCTTTGGACCAAAGAATCTGCCAAATGAATAAATGTGAAGTTAATATGAATGAGCATGTATACACTTTACATGCTTTTACATGGCTTTTAACTTAATTTCCCTTCGGGGATGAATAAAGTAATCTATCTGTAAGTGAGTCAAACAACAGTCGACATTAGGGAGGGCCAAAAAAAGGTACAAATGAAAGCCATGCAAGGGTAGAGAATGAGAATGGCATTAATGTAACACACTTGATTTGTGCTCAGCTAATGCAGCACATGCATTGTATTGACATTTAACTAAATTCATTCATTCAATCAAAAGAGGACGAATATTAAAAATGAGAAGCTAACAATAGGAAACATTAAGCCATAGTTTCATCCACTTATTCATCAGCAGACATCTGTTGTCTTTGTGAACAAACACAGAACACTAATTTCCCTAATTTCAGTGTAATTAAATTCAGCTACTACAGCGGACTAAAATATATTACATTGAAGCAGAACGCTGTTATACTAAAAAGACGAAAGTAAAATAATTTTTTTTTATATTTTAATCATGTATTCAGCTTTATAAAATTGAATATAACTGCAAAGGTACCCTAGAAAGATCAATTATTTTTTGGATGATTTATTTGAAGTACAATAAGAGCTTTAATTATATTATCACCAAAGTAATAGGGATTATTGGAGGTGGATGGTTTGAGTTACATTATACCCTGAGGCCTCCCCCTGAGTTTAAATACATCTGCAGTACAAATGTTTTTTTGTAGCACTACAGAAGAACTACAGCATAAACAAAATGACACTTAATTATAAAGTGATTTTCTGTGTGAATTGATTCAATAACCTAATCAATCTGTCAGACACCTCGATTACTGGCAGGACTCGCATCTGATCTGTTCATCTGACGTGTGTTTGTACAGGACAAAAAAATAAATCACTCACTCATTATACCGACCAAAGAGCACATAGGTGTCATGCCAACTGTCCCTAGAGCCTCTGTTATGAGTCAATAAAAATCCATTGAATATTTAGGTTTGTCATATTGACATTTAAGGTGTACGGATTCGTTCAAAATTCATGCATTGAGTAACATACTGGAAAACATTTCACCTTTAATGCTACCAGTAGCCTTGGTAGCCTTTCTGCAGCACAGGGAATTCAATATTTTTTTCTTTTTACCAAGTTTACGTTAACTAGTAGATAAAAAGGAAGCAAAACAGTCCTT
Organism: Pleuronectes platessa; assembly: GCF_947347685.1. Classification (NCBI taxonomy): domain Eukaryota; kingdom Metazoa; phylum Chordata; class Actinopteri; order Pleuronectiformes; family Pleuronectidae; genus Pleuronectes; species Pleuronectes platessa. The sequence goes on from NC_070647.1 coordinate 2,440,913, forward strand.
TTATTCTTTCATTCATCATTCATTGCTGTTGTGTCATGTGTTTCTGCTGCTCTATTCCTTTCATGGACCAAAGACCAGGATATGGCACTGCTGCTCTCCCATGCAAATATTCCAGTGCGAGTACAGAGGATTCCTTGTGGGAGTCAAACTCATTTCTAGTGCATGTTGTCTCTACATTTCAAGGATATCACAGATATTGGCTACTATTGGATACAAGCGATTCTGTCTGGGTCTTACCTGAACAATCACCAATACTGTTTAAAGAACAATTTGCTTTGAGAGTTGCCCAACTTTAAGTGGCTCGTTGGTCTAGGGGTATGATTCTCGCTTTGGGTGCGAGAGGTCCCGGGTTCAAATCCCAGACGAGCCCTATACTACATTATAGTGTTTCTCTAGGATTATTCGTCGTTGTTGTTGCTTGGTTCTAAATATTGGAGGTGTAATTGCATGTTGTCTCCACGGAACCCCACAATTCAGAGATAGCATAAAGATTGCAAGCAGGAGAAAGCTACTTGGCTACCCTGGTCAATGTTGAGGAATGACAAGCCATGCTAACTGATTCTTACTTGAACATCACCAACGTGCGATAGCTTTTAATTTGAGAAAAAAATAAATCTAAGGCCTGTGGTCCAGGGGTTTGATCCTCGCTTAGGGTTTAGAGATCCTGGGTTCAATTCCCGGACGAGCCCTTCGCCATTTGGTATTTTATGTTTCTCAATGATAATGCCTTGTGGGTGTCAAGCTTGGCTGATGTTACTCCATGTTGTCATAACGAAACTCAACATTTCATGGATAGCATAGAATTTGGAAGTAGGACAATAGTACTTAGTTCTTCAATTTGGAGGAATGACAGGCCATTCTTACTTAAACAATCACCAACTGAAATGTTAACTTTGAGAAAAAAACTGATGTCCTTTTTGGCGTCATTTCTAGTTAATTGATATGTTATTTTGTGTTGGTCTAACGAAACTCTACAATTCAGGCATAGCTATTTGAAGCAGGAAAAAAAGTATTTAGCTACTATCATCAATGTGGAGGAATGACAGCCTATAAGTGATGCACTAAAAAAAAATTATCATCATCATCACTTGATTCCATGTCCTCTACCTTGGCAAGATGTGTCCTCTGCCGTCGGTCCAGTGTCCCGTCCCCTCTGAGCACCGGTGAGGACACCTCAGAGAAGGAGTTGCTTGGGTTGTGAGCAACCTGCTGATGAGGAGCAGAGAAGGTGCTGTAGAGAGCCAGGGAGCCATGAGAGGGTGAGGTGGGGATTGATTGCGCCACAGCATGTTCAGAGATGTTGCCCATAGTCTTTGTGCTGGGCAGTGTTCCGTAATGACCCACACCTGAAATCACAATAACAGGAGGAGAAAATAAAGTTACAATGGAGTCAAAAGCATTCGATATATTCTGTGATGGTGATAAAACTGGAGTGACTCAGTCACTGTAAAAGCAGGCCTAATAACAACTCTGATATTAGGTTGGTAGAATATTTTTTACAGCCATTGATACAAGGACCTTCTGTTCCATTTTGTTATTGAAACAATGATTTGAGTCGCCACTACAGGGATGTAAATACTTGTCCGTAACATCAAGCATATTATAAACACAACTATGTAACTGTAATGCCACTGACCGGGATCAGAAATGGGAGATTACACAGTGCTTAGTGCATGAACAAGATACAACATGTACCCCCGACCCAAAAGTAACTGCACCTATAGGATTACCTGCATGGTTTAAAAATCCACAACACAAACGGTATAGGGACAAAGGCTCTTAGGCCAATGGGGTTTTATTTTGTATTCTAATAGCAGGGTTGGCCACTGGGACCAATTTGCAGCAAAGCTCACAAAGCCACATCCAGTGTTCAGGGTGCTCTGATATGCCAGCTCTGACCCAGTCTCAGGTTGCTGGTGAAAGAGCAATAAGAGCTAATTTGCAAACATGAAATCTTATAAATATAGAAATATAAGCAAATACTTTTATTTGTGTACCTGGTGGCTGCGCAATACTATGTCTGGAGAAAGCCTGTCTGTGCTGCCACTCATACAGCTGCCACATGGTGTCATCCCTCATCGACCTCCTCTTCTCTGCTGTGGTGACACTGGTGGTGGAAGCCGGACAGAGTGCACGGTCGTACACAGAACCCGCCATGCTGCAGATGCTTTCGGGCCTCAACATGCTGTTCCGGGGCAGTGTGCGATAGCCCTCTGGGTAGCGGGGCACAAGTTGAGGACGGTGGCTGGGCATGTTCCTGGGTAGGGTCTGGTAGGATGTAATGCTGAAAGGAAAAATAGGCAGACGGACGAGAAATGAGTACTTGCTCGTAAACACAGATCTATGATCTTTTATCTTGCACTCTATAAAAGGTAGGTCAAATATCTGCAAAAGATATTCCTTAAACTCATTCATAAATCAAGCAAATAACAGGGGTAATTAGACATTTTTGCATCCGATCTTTTTCAACTACTATAGTTTATGCTATATAGTGAATTCTTTTCAAATGCATCAAAGGCTTTACTGTTGGTCAATAATGGGAGCAAAGGAAGAAGGATCCACCTCAAAACCTGCACTCACTGTTACTGTACCCATCAGCCTGTTAATCAATTCCTTTAATTAGCGAGTGAATCGGAACCAGTTTAATTATCTATATGTCCGTGCCTTGACATGTAGGTTGTGCCTGACTGGATTTAATGATCAAACTGCTTTCATTAGCCGAACTCTGCTTCACTTTGGCTTTGACCTGGTGACAAAAAAGTAATGAGCAGCTCGTCATCATTAGCAGGTTATCATAAAAATGGAAACCCTCATTGTCTATAGAACGTTGGCTTTGACCTTATGAGTCCACAGTGTGGGTTAACTTGATTGAAAGATTGCAGAGGGAACCTATAACACACATTAGTTAAATTTCCTGGAGACATTAACCTTCATCATAACTACCAATTGCCTAATTCTAGTCCGAAACATTCACCCTCACATTAACATAAAGCTAATCCTAAACTTTCTCAAAAAATAAAACATGTGTTCATCCTAGCATTTAATGATATACTTTATAGATACTTTTTTTTCTGAGAGTGATAATGACAGCTTACTGTTTAAAAAAAAGAAATGCACTGAAAGACAATATCATGGTGCAGGTTTTGGCCCAGAGGTTCTCCATTAGTTGACCCTCAGGACCCACATTCTTCCTGAGTCATTAAGTTGCGACCCAGATTTTGAACCACTCGAATTTAATTGTACGTGCTGCAGTATTTTCTATTTGTTTCAAAGTGCTGGCCTTACTACTTACTGCTGATACACTGCCGTCTTGACAGCAAGGGCTACAAAAGGTTACTGCGTGTGCCCTGCCTCATGGCAAAGCGTATGTCCTTCAAAATAAAAGCACATCATGCTAAGAGTTTCACTTTCTTTTTTTTAAACACACACAAAAAAGCGTCCCACTAAAAGGGTCCCTGCAACCCACTTTTGGGTCACAACCCACCATTTGAGAAGCACTGTTTAATCCATTTATTATACATAACAGTGTATACACTCAATATTACCGCCTGCTACTTTCCACCTTCAAGAGAGCCACTTCGTTCCACAAAATGACTGAAATGCCCAAATATCTGTTGTTGCTGGCTGATAATGTCTGATAGTCAGTCTGAACGGCCATTAATGCACTGCAGTATTCAAGCCTTTTGTTTACAACAATATAACAATTTAGGAGCTGAAAGATTATGCCCATACGACTTTTGAGTCATATTTTTTCATTGGTGCTTTTTTGCTCTGGTACAGGAAGATAACATCCATATATAGGATTACAAAACCTCTTGTTTTTCAGAAAACCCCTTTCCTCTCAGACATCCCCAGCATCTGAATTGTGTAGGTTTGTCCTGTAATTTTGGTAACTTTCCAAAACAAACAATCCAACAGTGATTGATGCTTCTTTCTCAAGATCTGATTTTCATTCTCTCTATACTTTTAGAACTTTTGTGTGTACAAATAAATGAAACACATTGAACAGCAGCTAGACAAATATCCCTTTAATGCTGCGTGAAGAGCTTTGATTAGTTTCCCCAACTGGTACAGACAAGTGTATATTACTACTACAGGGCTTATTGACTCACTGAATAAATCACAGATTGGATAATATTGAATCCTAGGTTTTAGTAGCATTTGATAATAATTTTAATGAAATAAAGCACAGGTTCTCTTTGAAAGAACTTTCATATTGGCATTCTGACAGGGTATACAAGACAAGCAGTGTTTGACTTGCAGTGTTAATTATCTAACTTCTCCCATAAAACCATGGCTAGCAGAATTGCCCTCCCATACTCTGGTCCCAACAAAAACAACGGCTGTTCTGCCACTCTGCTTGTCTGAATGTCATACAACGAGTTTGAGCAATTTAGGTATGAAACATTTACACAAACTATTTAAATGCTAGTTACAATGACCAAATTCACATTCCCCCCGTCTTTACTGACAACAACAATTGTGAAGAATCCATTCACGTGTTACAGTCCTATAAGGCATTAAGGTAAAGGTAACATCCAAAATGTAGTCTGTTTAAAACTGGCTACTATAAGACACAAACACAGTCTTGCATAAGCTCCACTTGACAAATTAGCACAGGTACACAAGACGCAAACTACAACTATTACGACTGTGAGGGTCAGCCTGGACAGTTGCAAGATAAAACTGATTACAACTCAAGCTTGTGGGAATCTAACTAAAATAGCCCTGGCGGCGCAGGTTTTATCGTTCTTTAAGTTTTAATAATCTGTTGTCTCATAGAGCTCAAGTCCTCTTCAATAATCCATATTCAAAATAAGGCACGATAGACGGGTGAATGTGTCACAGAGGGAAAAAAGATGAAGGTATCCTCTCTTATCTCAGATACATGCAGAGTATCTCTTTCATCATCAGGATTAGATGTGATCGATTACCAATGCCAATAACTCATCAAATCACAACGTATAGAGATAAAATATCTTTCATCTTAAGTAACATCAGTGCTTGCAACTCTCGAATAGTCTGAGAAGTAAATGTGATCAGTCCCAGGGGAATGCTACCATGATTCAGGCCTTTGAAGATGAAATCATCATTTCTGTCATCTGGGTCAATTTATAGATTTTCTTCTTACATTCATAGTTTTCATCTTACTAGAGAAACACAACTTGATTTTCTAGCTGATACCAAAACTATGAGAGTGATTCTAAAAGCTCTCAGTATTTGTGGGAACATTTGGCAAAGGAGAACATCAGAGCCAGCAAGATTATGAATTAACTTTGATGAATTATTAATTATTCCTTTGGATACAAAAGTTTCTCCTACAGAAACTTTACAGACTGTTAGTCTCGAAATCTCTGTCAGTGAGGCAGAGAGTTCCTGCTTTTTGGAAGCTTGGTCATATTGAAAACATTTATCTTGTCTAACGCATCATTTTCCAATTTAGTATCTGATCACCTCAATCTACTTCGAATATAGAACAACTAGGTGTTGGAAATGTAAATGAAAAAGTTCAAAACAGCTCTTCATCATATAACTACAAACTCAAGACTTTGATTTACCCAGTTCAATTCAGCTCATTTTGAATAAAATGGTAGTTTGGCAGGATTTAATTGTTAAACATCAGCAGGAAATTTTACGTGTGACACACTACAGTACATGTAATTCACAACATTTAAACAAAATGCAAGTGTTACAATATACTATCTATCTATAGAAAGTATATTGTATAAAATTATTGCATAAAAGCCAGTAATCAAACCAAGGGTGTAAACTTTAGGTGAATTATATGTATTGTAGTCTGTCACATGTTAAATTTCCTGCAATATATATATATATATATATATATATATATATATAATATAGTCCGACAACAAAATGTTCCTATTTTGTGCTGAGTACCGTAACGACGACAAATGCGTCTGCAGCGCTCAGCGTGCTCTGTTCTCATTAAAGTCTCATTACCATGACTTATTCATGGCAGCAGAAGGAGAGGGGGAGCGCTCAGAGCAAATAGAGTATCGGCACTCTGCACTTGTGCATTCCGCTGTACTTTTCAGTACAGAACAGCTAAATGCCAGCTAATCACCAGCTTTCCCCAGCTGAGATGCACATCTGTGGTGACACAAAAAGCTTTTAGATTCCTGTGGCCTGCCAGGTCAGAGCAGAGGCCCGGGCAAGACACATGGGGAACAACAGGGGGGTGGACTGACAAGATGGAATGGCAGAGTCAGAAATGGGGAGCACATATGTTTGTTTGTAGATAGTGAAGACAGATATCTGTGCAATCAAACTGTGTGGAGGCACTTTAAAGGAAGAAATCAAAATACATACAAAACACAGCCACTATGGGACCTCATACAATGATCTTGAATAGTTTCAAATAATTTTCATATCAGACTATTCCAGGTGGAGAAAGTTAAATGGCTGCCTTCATAATTCTGGGTTTCTGAGTTAAAAGGTCTGAGGGTAGGTTTAAGACATTTGAATCATTGCCCAAAGCTGGATGAATATTTGAATATGTGTCTTTCACAGATACAATTGACGGATTAGACCTTTTTAGGCAGGGTTAAATTGAGGTCAGTCACAGTCCAGCAAGATACTTCCAAGCAATATGCTTGAAATATGAAAGGCAGTGACAACAAGGGGTGAGGTGGGCGCAGCTGCAAGTCCGTTAAAAAACTCATTACAAGCATTAAGTAGCTCCTTGTAGTGACTGCTACCACAGCTTGTGTAAATGACATCTGCTTGACCTGCTCAGGATTGGTTTGTTGAATAGGTCAAACAAACCTTAACCTCAAATCTGCAGTCAGAGGCAGGCGGTGTCCCTTTAAACAGCTAATTATTCCAGTGAGGGCAGAAACCAATTACGGATAAATACAAACCCCAAATTAGACCAACAGAGTCTGAGCCCGACCAAAAACTGACACATGCCCTAACCGAACCCGGCCCGACCCTTTGTGTCACAATCCTCCTTTAGTGTAAATGACTGCAGCAATCTGGTGCCATTTCAGTCATAATTCAACTAACTCAAATAACATCTTGAAATATGACACAGCAGCCGTTGCTTTGTCACGCATTTCAAGAAGAAAACAAGAAAGCGTTTCAAAATGACAACTCCTGCAGAACTGCTGATTACAATTACAGCTGGGAATGTGGCTGTGACACAAAGGATTAATGAGCCACAGTAATCTGATGTTTTCCCTGACAAACAAAGGAATACACAGTCGTAAAAGGATCGGTCTGGTGTGTAGAAGCGTCTGTTTGGCTACTCTGTCGCAGCCTGCTGCCATTTGCATGTGATTTAATTAAGGTAAACACAACACACTGTTCCCACACTTCTCAAATCAGCGGCTGCTGACTAATGAACAATACTCAATCAACTATATTCATTTATTGTTCAGACTGATTAACAAATGGTCCAGCTTCAAACACATTAAATGTTATTTTTGATCAAATCCAGTGGCTGGAGTATCTAACTCATTATTAAATGTTTTAAACACGACTTTATTATTATTATTTAGTTTGTTGTATTTGGTTGAAGCCATGTTGCTTCAAGACAAAAACACCTAAAACTTTACAACACAGGAAATCAACAAATGGTTGTAGCATCTCTGAGGCTTGTGTGCCGTCCAAAGTAGCGCCATCATAGAACCTTAGAGAGGAGACGACATTACTAAACTACATTTTGGGTTCTGGCATCCCAAAAATGATTCCAAGAAAGAACAGCACAATTACAGAAACAAAGAGGCAGTCAGTCTCACCTCCTGGTGTCTTCATCCAGTCCTCTTGATCTGTGTGTGCGGACCCAGTTCTCCAGCTGCTGCATGGAGTTTGTCCTGGACAGGCCCTTCTCAGGCTCCGGCACTGGAACAGGGGACATTATTGGAACCATGGCAATGCTGCCATCCACATCTGCCGAGCTGCAGTCCACAGGTGGCTCCCCGGCCACAGACCCTGAGCTGTTAACGTTTGTAGGCTTTTGGACATTCATGTTGGCCTGGCTCTGGCGAGATTCGGCCACGGCAGCGGCGATGGCGGCAGCTTGAGCCGGCTGCAACTTGATGCTGCTGATTCTGGTCAGAGACCTCTCTCCACTTGGGTCTCTCTGGAAGCCATATTTATCACCGTCGCGGAGTGTAGCATACTTCTCTGTGTCTCCTCGGAAAGTAGCATATTTATCTCCTTCTCGTAGTGTACTGTATTTCTTCACTGCCCTCATAGTGCCGTATTTGTCCATAACATGTAGTGTACCATATTTGTTCTCCATGTCCCGCATTGTGGCGTACCTGTCAGTCTCCCTTAGTGACAGCTGTCTCTTCACTTCCTTTTGAGGAACATATCTCTCTCCTTCTTTTTTGAGTGTGTGCCGGTCGCCAACTTTCTGAAGTGCATATTTTTCTCCATCCTTCGTAAGCAAATACTTCTCTCCATCTTTCGTTGGAGCATATTTCTCCTCTGTTGAAGCCACCATATACTTTTCATCCACCTTCTGGACTGCGTACTTCTCCATATCCCTGTGAATGGTGTACACCTCTCCATCTTTCTGCAGTGTGTATTTCTCTCCATCTTTTCGAAGCAAGTACTTCTCTCCATCCTTATGGAGGAGATACTTGTCTCCATCTTTCTGAAGCATATAACTCACCCCATCTTTCTTTAGCGAGTACCTCTCACCATCTCTCTGTAAGGTGTAGTATTCACGTTCCCTCTGGCCATTGTGTTTCTCTACTTCTTTTTGCCATTTGTTGTCGGCCTGAGATAGGGAGGGTTGTCGCACAGGTTCTCGGTTGCGTTCATTGTTCTGAATCTCAGGCCGAGTTAGGACTCTGTGGTTTAGTAAGTTGTTCGACTCCTGAGGCGCTCGCTGGTCCACTTTCAACTTGTCCGATCTGGGAAAAGACAAAGGGTCAGAATCCAAAAGGGAAATGTTACATAGAATAACAGAAGGAGGTTTTACAGAGATTTCAGAGACAAATTTAGTGTCAGAGGTTCTGTGTTGGTTCAACAGAACTTCAGTCTCTATCACCCTTGCTTCCTAGCCTTACACTTCTTAAAAGTGTGATCTCTGCCAGAAAAACTTGACAGCCGACTGCTCTAAATAAAGGTGTGAACGCACCTATGTTCCATAGAAGACACATTCCTGATTAAATCACTCAGACCCAAAAGTACTTCATTCTGTCCATTGGTGATAGGATCACCTGACACGTATGTTAATACCAATTCTGAACATGGCCAGAGTCCAGCTGGTTTATGTTCAGAATAACAAACCTGTTCAGAATGTGTACAATGAAGACACACGAGGAGACACAATGTGATCCTTAATCCCAGTTTATGGCGTAGCTATGAAGACTCTGCATGTAATCACAGAAGGTATTGTCTGGCCACCACTTGAGGGTGCTTACTGGGTGGTGCATTAAATCTGTTATTAATTAAGAACTATGCAGAATTCATCATTATGCAATATTTAATATGATTGCATTTTTGTACACTTTCTTTACTTTTCAGTGTTAACACTTTTGTTTAGTGTCACATGTCCAGATGACAGCATTAACTTATTACATGCGATTTTAGGGAATCCAGGAAAGGATAATCTGTGGTTAGCACCGACCTTCTGACTGGTTCAGAGTGGACGAGGGCAGCATCCGTCATGACTTTCATCCAGGACTCCATTTCTTTGGCTGCGTCAGTGCAGAAATAATATGTCCGCATGTTTGGATGAGTAGCCTGGCAATGTAGCAAGGGAGGGAGAGGGAGAGGGAGAGGGAGAGAGAGGGAGAGAGAGAGAAATTTGAGGATATATAGCAGCGGTGCCAGAAACAGCTTTGGATGCTGACCTTGAGATTCCAGCATGGGGTCTTTATATCATTCGTGTGATTGTGTACTGTATGATTGTGTGTGTGTGTGTGTGTGTGTGTGTGTGTGTGTGTGTGTGTGTGTGTGTGTTAGTGTTTGTTTGCGTATGCTTGCAGCTGTGTGTGTGTGTGCTCCCTGGCTTCCTCTCCATGTGTCTCAGTGTCAAAAGTAGGAAAGTCTCCAAGGTTTCTTTGTGTATCTTGGCAAAGGCAAAGCTGAGTAAGTAAGAATGACACTGAGGCATGTAACAAACAACTTACTGTGTGTAGGTGTTTGATTATACTGTACATATGTGTCGAGTCCTTACTTCTTCACTTTCATTATGCAATTAAAGAGATTTACATGTTAGCCGAGTTAATTCACAACTTAATGGAGCAGTTCAAACTTGCTGCACCTATTTCAGATGTAAGAGCAGAAGTACAGAACTGGGGTCAGGATGTAGTTTGCGTACCTTAACATCAAACAGATTGCCTGACTATGCAAAGTGACATCTTGTGCTTTCCAACATTTCTAAAGGTCACAAGTATAATCGTTGTGGATTGTGGATATAGGATACAAATTACATAATGGAACTATTTTCTGTGTAGTGACTAAAACCAACATAGACCTGCTGTTGCAGTGAGGCTGCCAAGTTACCACCATACCGTTAATGAGCCCAGATCTGTGGTCACTAATTGTATCTGGCAACCCATGCTAGAGCCAGAGAAGCTACACAAGTAACAATGTAGAAAAATCACACAATCATTTTGCGTCCCTACTGCATTGTACAGACACAACAAAGGCCAAATGTGTTGGGATGGGATAGCTGCTTGATGGACGGCTGAACAGTTTAGGAGACCCTGTCCCACCTGATCTCTCTAACACTGGAATTGGAGGTTGGGTGGAGGGATTGTCTGTGTCCAAATAATATGTATATAATAATAATATGTCTTCCCCCTTTCTGTGATTTCACTTTGCCTCCATATTTTTCACAATTAACCTGAGGAGATGGTGAATCTACCTTTGAACTTTGAACCCGCGAGCCTGCTTCTGGTCTTTATGCTAATAAAGGCAAACAGTGTCCTGACTCCAGCTCTGTATTTAACACAGAAACGTGAGAATAAAATCCATTTTCTCAAAAAGCAATTTAGCATAAACCAAACTTCCCTCAATACTGAGCTCTTCCTCTAAAACAGTCTGAGGACTTTATGAACAACATGCTGCTGTTGTCTGTTGACTCTTTTCAGCTTTTGTTAACCAGCCAGGGTGAAATATTGTGACTGTGAACACTTAAATAAACTATTTTAAGTCATCATAACCACTGATTGAAAAACTATGGAGGACTGGAAGAAGGCATGTTTAATTCAGACACTATTTACCTTAAAGGCGTATTTCCTGCTGATGTGGTCGTCCACAGACAACATGGAGATGTGAAAGCTGGGCAGCAGGATACTTCCCAGGATGCTGTCTTCTTTCTCATCTGCTCATGAGAAATAGAAAAGTCAGGAGAGGGGTATGTTAATATCTGACACATGTGCATCCGAAGACAAAGATGACACGTTCTGGGTGAGGTGCAATGGAGATATGGAATCATCTGTTTAAAATGAGGCAGTATATGAGACACATTGAAGAGCTTAAACTTGTAACATTGTTTTACTGTGAAATTGTGAACTTCCATTAACTATCAGGCTCCTTGGTTGTGGGAAGATGACGCCGAAACTGGGGTTTTAAAACAGAACCTCCTTTTCTGTGAGGGGACAACATAAACTACTGCAGCACCGTGCCACTGTCATTACTTGATTGTTTGTTTGTTCTCACCTCCATTTTTCTCTCGCATTTCCAAAGCAAAACAGCTGCAAAGCACAAAAGCTGTGAGACGCTGCCATGAATGAAACAATCAACCACAGCAGAAGCTGATTCTTGTCGGGATGTGATGACTGCATCACTTCATCACCTATGCATTCTGTACAGCTTGATGATTTTTGATGGGAGATGCTAACTTTAGGCAGTGTGACGCCAGCAGAAACGTGTCCGCTGCACCAGCTGCAGCAGAGACCTACAAGGCCTGCAACCAGTGCGGCTGTTTGATTTAGCTGAGCCTGCACAGAGGGCCCTGCGTCTCTTCCAGCCCCATAGCTACTGGTGAATTATTGAAATACAAGAACACACAAGAAAATAAGCAAGAAAGAGAGGGAATGAGTAAGATGGCATGTGGAGAGATGTTGGAGGTACACAGCGCTGCCTCAACTGCCAAACACACAAACCGTGTGATTGGGTGTTTTTTAGAGCAACTGACATTTCAGGGTTCTTTCTTTGTTCAGATAAGTTCCTTTCTACGCTGCACACTGGAACTGGCAGTACTCAGATTAAGCTAAAAGTTTGATTAAAGGTTGATTTGAGGTTTGATTATTCATGAATCTAATGAGCCAATAACATGGCAGCATTGCAAAGCATAAAATCAGGTGTCTTGTGCTTTAATGTCTTGTTATTCTTTAGAGATTTCCAGAGAAGATCCAGTGTGTATGCTTTAGTACCCTCCCTTTCCAACATGAAGGGCCCTCTCCTAGTTAGTCCTTTCTAGTGTGCAGGTGCAGCATGACGGACTCTGTAGAAGACATATAGAGCTTTGCATCGAGTCCAGAGTATTGAGGAACCTACATATGTCTAGAGTTTAGATTTTTTATGTCTAGAGTTTTTACGGGCTGCAGGAAGCCTTCTACCGCTCTAATGGTTCTCAGCCAAGTATATTATGTGCCACAATGCTCTCTACAACAACATTAATTGTCTACAATAGTGAAGTCATCCCATATCACCTCACTCTGGTTTAAAATAATTGCAGGAGGGATGCTTATCATTCTTGCTCAGACAAAATGTACAACAAGTCTGTATGAAAAGCTCCGAACCAGCAATACAATGAGGAGAAAAATGAAAAAGAATATGTTGTTATCAGAGAGCTGAGCACATCATTGTCCTTCGCGTTCCTTCTCTCGTCTCAGGCTGGCTCAGCCAGTAAACATCCAATTCTCTCCTGGGTGTTTTCATGAAAGCGGCTCCTGATTGCTCTCTGGGAGCGGCTAATTTGTCAATTTAAGGAGATGGAAAAATCGCTTTCAAGGATTTAGGAGACATGAAGGAGAAACAGATGGTCTTTTGCTCGAATGTAAAGTTCTAAATTAGTGCTGCAGCCCGGGTTTTACAACTGTGGGTGAAAGCAAGGACGATTACTTTTAAATGACAAGGGCCCTTGACCTCTTTACCATTGGTTTTACCCTGTTACTATGCTCTTGATTAACTTAAGTAAGAAAAAAAGATTCTCCACACTGTGTCACGGTGTCTCAGATACATAATCTTCTCATTGCACCACTTTGAATCTCTTCACCCAAATGACCAAATAACATTTACCTGAGGTGGTATCTAGTCATACAAGGTGACCATAACGTAAAGATAGGTGAGTAACAGAAAACATACCTTGTTAACAAGGTTAGTCAAGAAAACTGACTGCAATAACGTCTGATTTGAGCAGAGCAGCTGAAGGTATCTGTGGACCATTGTCCCTAGTTGGGTAAAAACTGAATGTTGGGTCAGTGGTTAAGGTTAGGGTAGGTCTCAAGGAGATAAATGCATGTCTATGTGAAGATCCTATGTGTGTGTGTGAGTGAGTGTGTGGGTGCATGCGTGTGTGTTTAAGGTTACATTAGTAAAGTAGTGGTTGCACGTATAGTTGTTTTCATTATTGTGTGTCTTTATGAGAAGTCCCGAAGTCTCACCTATGGGCAACATGTGTGTGTGTGTGTGTGTGAGTAATTGTGTGGGTCTATGTGTGTGTGTTTAAGGTTACATTAGTAAAGTAGTGGTTGTACATATAGTTGTTGTCATTATTGTGTGTCTTTATGAGAAGTCCTGAAGTCTCACCTATGGGCAACACATGTGTGTGTGTGTGTGTGTGTGTGTGTGTGTGTGTGTGTGTGTGGGTGTGTGTATTCACCACGGTAGTAGAAGAGGCACATGTCGCACAGCACAAACCACCTCTTCTTCCACAGCTTCATGCCCGTGCTGTCCTGCAGGGGTTAAAAATCACAGGCCATCAACCAAAGAGTAGTAATTAAGGGGGACTATACATCCTCTCAGTGTCTATCTCATACACACAAACACACAGACACACACACACACACACACACAGACACACACACACACACACACACACACACACACACGCACACAAACAAACACACACCCACAGTTTGATCTCCTCTCACTTCCCTCCACTTGACACCCTCTGCCTCTCCCTCTGGCTGCCTCTGTTAGCAGCTTCTATCTCCTCCACTGAGACAATTAAATTGTTTTATCTCTACATATCGCACTTACAAATTTGCCTCTGTGGTGCTCAGGGCAAAGGTCCGTGCTTTGTCTCTACGCTGCTGTGGTTCTTTTTTTTTTCATCTCCTCACTGGCGCCGTCTGACTGCAGCGACATTAATAAGCTTTAGAGACAATTTACTCATTCCACTATGGTCTTTAATAGTGTTTGCAGTGGCCAAAAGTAACACAAACCTCTCCCCCCACGGGGGCTTTTTTCTGGTGTGAAGTGAATCAATTCTTGTTTCGATGTGAATACAGAGGCTGACATGGAGGTTATTGACAGAGGGCCAACAACAGAGCTGAGGCTGTCTCCAACAGAGTATCCGCTGGTCAGAGACTGAAAAACGGACCCACAGTGAATCAGTCGGCAGTGAGTGGGTAGAAAAGTAATGAGAGAAGAGCGTACATCCAGTCAAACAGGAGCAGGATTCTCAGTTTTTTTGGCAGCAGCAAGACGCAGCGTTTCTCCCCGATCTGTACCAGCACTGTCACAAGTCTGAGCCTAGGAAAAGGTTCCCAGGGCTCAGCCCCAACACATAAAGGCCAACACTAAACCTTCATCATCCCTACAATTCTTATATTTGTACTTTTCTGGTTCCTACTCTATCAAACACTGATTTCAAGATGCAGAAATGTCAACAAAACCGAGTGCTCAGTGAAGTCCAGCTACTACTTTATTACTAAACTCAACTTCAGAAGGTGACAGGCCTTTATATGAGGCCGGTTTGTATTAGAGAACGGACCTAAATATAGTATATTTATCACTTATATCTGTTTAATTGGTCAAACTTCAATATGAAACCTCGTTTCAACCCCACGTTTGCCCTGATTCTCTGACTTGTCCTGATGGGCCATGGCTCCATACCTGCACTTACACACACACACAGAGCATACACAGCATAAGGCTGTGGTGGACACAGTAAAATGAAGACAACTTAAGGTGATGGCAACTGCTTGTTACTTTCAGCGCAATTGAGAGTAAGAAGCCCACTCAATCCACTTGTTCAACAAACACGTGAATCACAGCAGCAGCAGCAGGACAGGAGGACGGTCTGCACTGACTCATAACACTCAGGAATATTTTATTTTGTATGTTGCTTATTTAGCTTTAGAGAGGAAAAAAGTTAATCAAGTCATGAAAAGGAGCTAATTTACAGTCTTTACCTCAACATTTGGGGAATAAGTCTGTTGAATTTCAGTTTAATGGGCCCAATATGCTTGCATGCATATGAAACCAGGGCAAGTTCCCCACATAAAACCCAATTTAACTTATGGGTTGCACGTACTGTCATTTTGCTATTGTGAAAAAATTATAATTCTCTTGGTTGACATTTGTCCAGGATGCAGCAGTGGTGCCCTTGCAAAATATGTCAGGAGGGAAGTTACATTGCATGATCCAAGTCCAACTTTCCATTTTTAGTGTAGTGTCGCGAAGGGGATTTTGAAAACAGGGAAAGATAGTTGGCAAAATGGAAGAAGAGAACGCTGGCTAAACATGGTAGCCAGTAGCAGGTTTATACCCACATCTAACAGTCAGACCACCTGACTGATAATAAGACAAAAATGCTATATTTATACATTCAGCCTGGCATTTAATTCCTGTCAGCAATCTTTGATTGATGCAGATAAAATGGAACATGTTGACTATACTTAAGGGGCTAACTGTTTCCCCTGCCTTCAGGCTTTAAGTTGAACTAACCAACATTAACTATGCAGGTTCTAGCAAGCAGGACCCGAATGCAGATGAAAGATAGGAGGCAGCTAAACGAAGGCCATTACTCCAAAACAGAAAATACTAAACTCAAGCAGCAAACTCGCAAAACTCAGGAACAGCACAACAAGCAGGAATACAAGAGGGAAACTGAACATGGACAAACCTGAAAACAAACTGTATTCTATATCTACTTTATATTGTTCTGTACTGTAATCCCGGAGCAAGCTAGCACATGAATTTCCTTCGGGATCATAAAGTCTTATCTTATCTGAACGGACAAAAGATAGCACGGTGACTAAATAATAAAGGAGGCAGAGATTATCGATCCCAAATAAAACACATCGGGGCCAGGAAGAGACTCCACAGAGGAGGGAGACCAGACAGACACAGGAAGAAAAACAAGTGACAGAGGTCAAAAACATCAAAGTAAAACAGGGTAGAACAAATCCAAACTACAAACAACTGAGACACAAATCCAAAAAGCAAACACAAGGAAAGAACAAGGCCTAAGTCCAAAGAATGACAAGTAAATTCAAAGTCCATACAAATTAAAAAAGTAAGTCCAAACAGATAGTTTCAAGACGTGACTATGGTCATTTTATGTCAAGGACATTTTATGTCGAGAACATTAATGTCATTAATGTACAGTCATGAGATCAGAGCCAATAATTTACATCTCAATCTTCAAAAGGCAAAAGCAAATAAACGCATCTGCGAATATATTATCTACTGTGATTCAATGTGGTGTCACAGAGTGTAGTGAATAAAACTGCTACTTTCTGCGTACTATATAATAGCCTATGTGTGTATTTCATCTTTTATATCTTCTGCTTCATTATCACCTATTCCCTCAGTTCGGTCGGTCCACTCTCATCCACACACAAACTCAAACACACCATATAGAAGTTGCATTTTCTCCCCCATACCTGTTTGTAGAGCCAGTTGCTCTTGACCGCAGGTGCGTTGGGGTTCCTCCTGATGGAGTTGGACCTCTTGCCAAAGTTGTGAATTTTTTTGGAAGACCTAGATGGCTGTGAAATAAAAAAAAATTAAAATTATGTTCAGTTCATATACAGCTATATATTACACATAATGAAATGCACATATTTGAACGAAGACGTCACACGAACTAACGCGACAGTAACAAAAACACTGGAAGATATAATCCAAATAAAAATTGTCCACATCATCAGATTTCTTCCCCTAATCTCAACCAACAATGTGACATGACAAGTGCACTGTGCATTGATTTAAAAAAAGATATTGTACAAAAGAACAGCAGCTACAGAGGCAGCTGTACAGAGCTCATTAAATGAAAAATATTCTTATTCCCTATTCATAAAGTCTCACTTCCTCAAAATGCAGCACAGCAGCACAAAACCTGTTTAAAGCAATCAGTAGTAGAAAGGTACACAATGTCCTGTGGATACGTTTGTATTAAACAAATTTCAATTGAATCGCATTTAGTCATCATTTTATGATTGTGTTCATTAGAGTAATATGTCCTGCAGTGGCACAACTTTTAGACCAGCACCTGGGCCTGTTTGCATCATGCAGATGTAAAGATAAAGCAGTGGACAGCTCCACAATTCTATTCCCCTGCATGTCTGTACATATATTGCTCTCTTCTTTCTTTTCACACCACAACATCCAATGCAATACATTCTCAGTCAAGTACTCCCTGAGGAAAGCCTTGACAGGGTTGGGATGAGAGGAGAGAGGAAAGCTGGGAGGAATGGAGGAGAGAGAGATCTCTGATGATAGCCTCTCCAAATAATAATACCAATAATGAATGTATGATTGAGCAGTATAGTCAGATCTTGATTATGTAGCTCTGGAAGCACAGAGAATGAGGACAGAGACGAAAGCACAGACCACAGGATATGATATCATATACAGTATATATACACAGAGGGAGACAGTAATGCTCAAAGCCTCATTACCCATATGTTGGATAATGTTAATGGGTAATGGTAGCATTTTAAGCTAAAGTAAACACAAACTATTTAATTATTTACACTGCAAAATATGCTCAAAATATGCTCAGCTACTTTCCGACATTTATGACCTTATTTCCTGAAATGCTTCATCTTTCCTCCTCATCTTCACACAGCCTGTGTGTGGTTCTATTAAAGATGTTAAGCCCATAAATAATGACTTCCAATGAATAAATGAAACTGTGCAGTGTTATGATTTCCTTTGGCCAGTTCAAGCAGAAGTAACACATCAGTTATTCATGAAAACGTCTGATTTGATCTACCCATGCATATTTATTTCCTGTGCATTTGTGTGGTTTATCAAGCATTTATAAATGCACACGTTGTACAATCTAACAGAGCAGTGACCCACTCCAGGACACTTGGTGCTAGATATAAGGGATGTTTGCGTCCTGAGGTTAACCTACAACATTATTGAAACGACAAATCAGCTCTGAAGCAGTTGCAGTAATGGTTTATGTGTTATCTTCCATTAAATACTCTCATTCATTCCCTCAGTTATAAAAAAAGTACAGTTGAAAACTTCTTGAAACAGAGAAGCTGCTGCTCTTGCATAATGCCGTGTGCAATCTACTCAATAGTTGGAAAGTTTGGGAAACATCTTTTTCCTTTTGGTGGAGAGTTAGATGATAGCATTAACATAAGTTCATTTCTTTATATTAAACATAAGGCTACAGACAAACACCAGTTAAACTGGAAACAAGGGGAACAGTGAACCTCACTCTGTCCAAAGGATGCAAAAGCTGACAACCAGCAACTTAAAGCTGGCAACAATATGCCATATTTTGTTGGTTTGATTAATTCAGGTTCAACTGCTATTGAACCTGTTGAGACTCCAGAACGATATGGTTTCGAACACTGCATTAGTGACAGCCATAGAATCCACTGGAAGGTAAATATGTCTCATTTGTCACATCATACTTTGTCACTTCTTCTTTATTGAACATTGTCATCCTCAAGTCAGTTAAAGGTCACCTAACAATTAATAATAATATATTATAAAAAAAAAGTGTAAAAATATATGGGCTTGTTTTGCAGGATTTCATCTAATGAACTGTTTCACATTGCAGGTTCATTATAAAGGGATGTATCCTGGAACACTACATACAAATATATCAACCTCCCAGCCAGCCAGCCTTGCCATCTTTACAAGGTCTGCTAAAGATACTTCATAAATGTAACTTTATTAGAAAAGAATAGGATCATAACCACATGCATCATTTTCACTTTTTATGAGCCCTGGTCTAAAACACCAGAGGTCTAAATCTCTTCAGAGCTATGTCTAACATTCAATTTATGTTTGTCTGGAGACTGACCCGTGTGGATGATGTACAGGTGGTGGCGGCTGTAGTGGCCGTGGTGGTGGGGCTGCCAGGAAAGGTGCTGTAGTCGGAGCCCCCTGTGTAGTTTGAAGCCTCGCTCATGGTGCTCATGGGACGTTCCTTCTGGTCACTGCTGCTGTCCTGCTCTGACGAAGCCTTAGGAGCCGGCCTGCCACAGGGCGAAAGAGATAGAGAGAAGAAGAGAGAAGGAGTCAGTCAGACGGTCAACCTTTGACCACACAAGAGCCAGAGGGTTTGACGGTAACTTCAGCACTAAATCTGGGAAGCAGGTGGGTGGTCAGCAGTGCATAACAGACATGAGCATGGGCACGTGTCCAGACTGTAGTTTTTATGCAGCTCAATGCTCAGCTTTCCATGCAGAACTGCTCTCTGTTGGACGCCAACACTCCTTTAACAAAAAGCCAAGGTTGAGAAAATTTAACATAAAAAAAAAAAAAAAAAAGTCTCCTTTAACTCAGTTATTTCGTTTGTCCCCTTGAAACACAGAGATCCTATATCAAAACACATTTGAAGATGGTCACATGGAAACATGAAAGGTGAGGTGGTATGAATATAAAACCAGAAAGTAGATGAGAGACTGATGAATTAGAATATTTGATGAATGCTGACTTCAGCAATGACTCCTTTCATTTCTTCATAACGCTGTCCTGGTTGTAGAGGAGCACAGCAGATATTAAAAGGATCATTGCCATTTTTTATGTGAGCTCATAACATGTTTCTTGGGCGTATCTTCTGGGCAAGAAGTCAAGATGTTCTAGTATGCTCTTCCAGGGTTGGGCTTTGTCACCTATTAAGATACTTTCATGGAAAGTACCTGGAAGGGGTAGTTGAGGGATTGATTGTCCAGTTTGGTGCCGTCAAGATTGGATCAAGGATTTGATCATGTTTGGATGATAGCTCAAATGTTTATTTCTATCCAAAAGGAGCCATATGTAATGGGTACACACTTAAATATAGTGGTGAGAAGTATAACTGTGCCCTTCGATGCATATGTGCTTGTGTTTGTGTGTGCAAGATCGAACTTTATTGGACTTTGCTACCAAAATGACATACAGGTTGCTAATCTCAGAGGTACAAAGTCTCCAAGACAATCTGAGTCCAGCCAACTAATCAGCCAACATCTCATCAGGCAGTGCCTGTCCTCTCTCTCCTAATGATACACTGTGTCTGTTGGGGCCATTAAAGAGATGGAGGTTGTGGAGGAGAGGACGGGTAAAGTTGCTTGAGTGAGCGCAAGTGGAGGAAGCAGAGTCGAGAGCTGGAGAAACAGAGATAAAGAGGAGAGCTGGTCAAATGAATCACGGCTCTCTGGGATGTCACCTCAGATTTACACCTCGATGTTCAGCCAGTTTAAATGGCCTGCCAACTTTGCCTGACAAATTGAACCAGCTCAAAGTTTTGTTTTTGCCTGGAGCCCATCAGAAGGACAATAGCTAATGTGAGAATAAGAAGGTTTGACGCCCTGGAGCCTGATTAAAACGACCACACAGTGACAGCTCTACGTCTGCTCCCAAGATCAGGAGAATATGAGTGAATGTGAGTGTCAATCTGAATATCAATGAAGCTGGAGGCCCAAATTATATTCAGTGGGACACATGTATCTATTGTTGAAATCGTTTTTTTATTGCTTTTGATATTTTTTAGTGGCTCAGAGTGTGGTGCAGGTTTGCAATGCCCAGTGCCTAGGGTCAGTCTGATGATAACACTGAACAGTTTGGTGATCTGGACACCTCAGATTTACTTACTATTTTACTGATGTTTATTTTTGGCTGCCCTCTTGTAGCTGTAACACTGCAAATCTCATTTCATCTAATCCTAAAGAAGCATTTGGCAGTGTCTTTAAATCTATAGTGCAGGGTATCAACTCATTGAAAGCTTAATTGTGTGGATTGGCACTTTCAATGCGAACCGATTTAGATCAGGGCAGGTCAGGGCTTTGTTTTATTTGTTAGTTTCATCTTCTTTAAATGATTTAAATCTGTAGAGTTAAAACTCAAGGAATAAATACTTTTACTATCACGCTCGATTTCAAAACCTTGCATGCTGTGAGAGATAAACAAACAAAGCGTTAGAGAATTTTATCAGCAGCTTCCAATTATATTCTACTATATTCCCAGGAGCAGGAAAATGTTTTCAGGGGGAAATCTCTGAACAAACTCACTGTACCCTACCTCCCTCTACCAAGTCAGTATGAAAGCCTCAACATCTAACATCTGAAGACAATGAAGAGCTGAAGGGTACTGGAGTAAACATTGTACTGACACTCAAAATGGATACTAATGTTGCATACGTTGGACATTGGTAGCTTTGGGGCTGCTCTTCAGCTGGACTGAAACAATGACATGATACAGAAATCACTAGGTGGTGGAGAATGTTTGTACATCCACACAGATTGGGTTCTTCCAAATATGTATCACCATTACCTGCATTCATAAAGGCTGAATTCAAACCTTGTCCTGACACCATTTCTAAATTGATGCAGATACTCAGTCCATCTCTCCTCTTGCTCCACATAGTATACAATAGAGATAATTTGAATCTTGAAAAGTCATTTTCAATAGATCACCAGCACATGTCACAACTAAACTCAGGACCTTTGTTTCAGCTTCACCTCCACCCACTCCTTCCTCCAATCATAGCTCTACACATGCTTCCTGAATAAACTCTATACGTAGATCTGTGCTGAGGAGGAAGAAGACTATTCCTATTCTAGCACCTCCAGGGTTGTTTGAACTGAACAACGTGGTCAGTATATTTGGAGGAGAACTTCTCTGATATCAATGAAGTTATAGACATTATGTATAGCTATGTCTCCTTCTGCAAAAACTGTGATTCTTACCAATGAATTTAAGATTACTTTTAACAACAAACAAAGGATGTACACAGTCAACAATGGTCTGATATGTAAAAGGAAAATTATTTAAAAGAAGGTGATATCAACGCAGAGAGAGAGCTAAAGACAGATGTGAGGTAGAAGGTTCAATAAATGAAAAGATTGAGCAGAGCAGAATACTAATGGATGGGATCACAGAATAAGAGCAACAGGGGAGTCTTTGGATGCTTCAAATTCAGATAAACACCGCTTTTGCTGCATTTGACAATGATGTAAAGAGAGTGACAACATCTATGACCAGGCTCTAAAAATCACGCAGACCTGCTCTACACAATCCTTTACACCCTCGGTTCCCAAACTGGGGTACATGTACCCCAAGGGGTACGCGAAGTGGTTCAGGGGGTACGTGGGGAGAACATTTTATCTGCGTTTTCAAAGTGAAAAAGCCCATTACATTTTCAAACTGAGCTATAAATAATCGCGCAATATTAAATAGTCTGAATAGCCAACTCGCATTGCCAAAAATACCCATTATCAGCAAAATAATTACACTGCCAAAAAAAGTTACAGGTAGGTTAGTGACCGTTAGGCAAAACTAGGGATGGGCATAATTAATCGACAATCGATTAATTGATCCTTAAGAATTTCGTAGATGACATTATTTTGTCATCTACGATTATTATAAGTCCTGAAATCCCTGACAATTTCAAAGTTTCAAGTGTTATAGGCTGTATACGTGCGTCGGGGGGGGGGGGGGGGGGGGGGGGGTACGTAGCTGGAGATTGAATGTCTGAAGGGGTACGAGACTGTAAAAAGTTTGGGAACCACTGCTTTACACAATCTGTAAAGGTACTGAATGTCCACAAAACCTTGCTGTCACAAACGCAATAAGCAATATACCCAAAAAGGATAAAAAGATAGTTCAGCGTCATAGACTTCATTAGAGAAACTCATCATGATCAAGAAGTTTAATGAAGCTTGCAGAAAATTACAATTCAAGGTCACGCCTGGTGAAGGTGTGACGGATGCAGTCTTCCTGTTTTAAATGGTGGGTCACAGTGTGTAAGTAAACATCTCTGACCAGCCCGACTCATCCCCCCCTTTCTTGACATTATATACACTAATGGGTGTCAACTTGCAGGGGAGGAACAAGATCATGCACAAATGGTGGATAATTTAGTGGCTTGGTTTGAGGAATCTTCTCCTCCATGTAAATGTGTCAAAAATGAAAGAGGTGATGATAAGGTAGGGTCTTCATGGAGCTAAACTGTTTAAAAGAGTGTTGACATTGACCTAGTGGTGAACTATAACACATTCTGTGGAATCCCACGTTGAAGCTACCTCCAAAAAGCTCCACCAAATACCCTTCATCTGAGGTAATTACTTTATTTTTGAAACTTTCTGCAAATCTGTTTGTAATCTTTTGTATTACTGTTCAATAAGAATCTACTTGAAAGTCTTGTTAAAATATTAGTAAGATCAGAAGTCAGACCAAGCTTATGATCATATATTAACAGGGAAGGGCAGGTGTGAGGGCTAATACTGGATCTCCAGGACCATCCACACTGGAGGGAGGTTGAAGCGTGGGCCATTATTTTCAGGTCAGATGTTTTAGGGATGAAAAGACTCTTTCATCCCATGAGGAGTGCCGGTGGTAATATGTGCCCAATGGGGCACATATGTGTAATACATGTTTTAAACTCATGAACAAAATAGAACGACAATACACAAAATATTTGACTTTGATTTTGTTCACTAATTTTGAACAACTTGATAAGCAGATGCATTTTTTTGCAGAGAGTTTAATAAAAACTGATTTTGACCAATTAAAGCTTTTCGCAGTGCTGGATCTCAGAGCCCTTAGTGTCATGAATTTTTAAAAAGAGATTCCTGTGGAGCACTTGATGCTCCCAGCAGTTCTCCATCTCTCAGTTTTGTGAAAGCACTTTAGGCAAGTCAGCTTGTCACATTTAATACGGAGTTCTTCATTGGGGGTAAATTAGTAGTATTAGTTAGGGCGGCTGCAGTGGTGAATTGCATGTATGATTCATTACGTGGCAGCATTCTGAATTCTGAATAGTGCCGTAGAAGCTTCAGCAGGTCTGTTTGAGTTACACATCACCGAACAGCTTCAGAAAGTTGACAAGCACCAGGTTACACCCTGGCTGTATCTCCACTATATCTGAGCCGTTTAGTGCATGTCATCCATTTCATCCTTCCCCTGCAGTTCCTTTCTCCCTCCACTTTCACTATTTGAGAAATGCACACAGGCCCAAAATATATGAAAAATGTTTTATTATGGCTTTGGATGGCCCTGTCTAATCATGTCTTCCTTTTGATGGTGGTGTTGATAAGCGTCATTTTTAATTAGGAGGATTTCTCATTGATTTACTGTGTGTTTTTGCTGGAATGAGGGAAGAAAAGAAAAACATATTAACAGAGAAAAAATTTGAATCGAGCTCTGTAATACAACAACGGATCAAAGGACAATACAAGAAGGGAAAAGCGACAATTTGCAGTAACAAACCCAAAGAGAACTCTTCAGCTCTATGTGGCTCCAAAGCCTCAATTAGCTCATTGTTTTGATTTTCCAGCCCACAAAACTCATCTTGAATGTGTTTGGTGCCAGTGAGAAAGCTTTGATCAAACCACTGTATACACTTCATGCTCAGTATGAGCACATAGAGAAAGTTCATATCCTCTGGTGCATGTCTCCACCAACAACCCCTTGTGCTCTGTCCCAATTCACTTAGCCAGACCACTTGGCCCTACCCCTTGGTTTTGCAAGTGGCCGTGGTGGGCTGGTGTTGTCCCGTTTCACTATACGAATGCTTTACAAGTGGACTTCATATATGAAGTTTGAATAAAACTACCCAGCTCGTGTTTTAAAATGTTCAGTGCGGGGCAGAAGTTTCTATGCACAGGACTAATGTTACATTGATATTACAGATATAAATACACTGAGTGTGTGTTGATCAATAGATTAATGTGTCCTGTCTGTCCTGCAGTTGTCAAATGTGTCACTTTTATAATGTTGGTCGATAACGGTTGTTAATATATTATCATTTTTTGATATTGTCCTGACTCCTAGGGGAGGAATTTTTAGCCCACACCCTTGTGGCTCCATTTGGATGGTGACACTTCCAGCAAAGGACAGTATATCTGGCGTTAGGGCCAAGGGAGAGGAACTGGGACAGGGCCTTGGTCTGTATCAGCCTGATATATGAGGAATACATGTTGGGTTTCAGATAGAAACACAACTCTAAATGAAAGCAAATGCTTCTCCATGTCTGCTGGATACAGAAAAGTTTGCATACACAAAGATGCCACTCTGCAGACCAAACACAAAATATATATAGCAAAGTGAACATTCTAAAAAAGTTTAATCAAACTTGTTGTCTCAGCAAAAGCTAAAGATTATGTGCTATATCTAGCTACTTCCTACAGGGAATTACACTGCATTGAAGGCTGCTATCTATCCCCACTGTCTTCAAATCGCTAAGACACCCACAATGTGGGTGTAAACACACCAGTCTATTCACAGCAGCCTGGCAATCTCACTGAAGTAAGAGGATACACAGAGGGATTCTGAATAAGAACATCTTCATTATGAAATCTTTTTCAGATGAGCTGGCTACATTATAATAGAGAACGACTCAATTGTGTACATGTGTTTAAAATATGCAAGTGTGAAGACATTTAGCTTTCGGAACCGTTGTTAGAGGTGGTTGTTGTGAGATTGCTCCCACGGTATGGTGACGCTCTTAAATCACCTTCGGTAACAAAAGCCCTACATGTAGGGAAGGGTGACTAACACAAACACACAAACACACACACAAAATGCCCACTTATCAAATAGCCAATCTGTTTTTTCCCTCTCGTTCCTTTTCAATCCTTCCCACTGTCTCATCTCGTCTGCCTTCTCATCTTTCAGTCACACGGTGATCTTAGCCTTTATAAACCTTTCCTCCATAAACCCCTTCCCCTCGGTTGCTCTGTGTATTCCTACTTCAGTGACTTGCTGATGAAACTGGTTTGTGGGAGCGCTGGTGATGCAGGGTGTTACTCAGCCATCTTAGCAGGATCTAAGCAGAGAGCTCTGGAATGAGATAAAATGGAGCTTTCCCCATGATCCATTTGCTTCCAGTTTGGCTGCCCCTGCACTATAATCAACAACGTTAATTTGCTGTGAATCTTACTGATGTAATGATGACTCAGTTCTATTTCAAACATCAATCTTTTTGTCCTCTGTTTTAGCTTACTTGTTGTTTAAGTCATTATGGGAACATCAGCTGATAGTCTAGCATGGCCATCTCTTTTTTAATGCCTCCCTGCTGGCGACAGCTGGAACCTAAGGCCTTGTGTTTTTAGAATGCTGTGTAGGAATTTCCTCACATTTGGGCTCGAGGATGAACGGATTGGATTCGGTGGTTAATGGTCAGACAACATCTCAGAATCACCTTAAGGGGATCTCATAAAATTGTTTGCTTTGATGGAAGACTGAATGTTTAGGGTTAATGTGACCTCACAGCACCAGTTTTGGCCAGAACCCATGACTTCATATGCTTGTTATAAAAAATACACTTAATATGTCTTATAAATCCCCTTTTCTTCCACACGGACAAGACCAAGGAAATGATCATGGACATGAGAAAGGAGAAGAGAACTCATTGGCCACTGTTCATCTGGGGGCTTGAGGTGGAGAGGGTGAGCAGCTTCAGATTCCTGGACGTCTACATCAGTGATGACCTCACCTGGACACTAAACACCACCCAGCTGGACAAGAAAGCACAACAGTGGCTGTACTTCCTGAGGAGGACCAGGAAATTCGGCATTTGTCACCAAAGATCCTCAGCGACTTCTACAGCTGCATCATGGAGAGCATCTTGACTAGCTGCATCACCGCGCGGTATGGGGGCACCACTGCAATGGAGACCACTGAGAGGATCACCAGGACATCACTTTCTCTCTGCAGGACATCGTCTAGAGAATAGCCTGCTCCATTGTCAAGGACCCCACCCACCTCCAACACCGACTATTCACAACTCTGCACTCTGGTAGAAGGTACAGAAGTGTGAAATCCAGGACGTCCAGGCTGAGGAACAGCTTTTATCCAACTGCCATCAGACTGTTAAACCCTTACTGGCCCTGATACCACCCTGGACTTCACCTCTCCATCGGTATCAGCAGCAGAGTAACAAAAACTGATAATATCTTTTATAGAACTGGGGAATTAAAAACAAAAGTCTGCCTATTAAAAGTCTGATTCACTCTATGGTAAAATAAAATTATAGATCGAAAAAGCTAAATGACACTAATGATTTCCACTTTGGAAGATTTCTAGGCTGAACCAATTTAGCCTTGGTTGAAAATCATTTCAGGATTGTTTATCACTGATGAAATTCCCTTTTCTTTTATTAGTCCGCTGCTTTGATTTAATGAGTCGCAGTTCTCTATGAGGCAGTTGAAAGCTTTTACTGGGAGAGAACCCTGTCATTCGGCAAATAAAACAAGTGTGGTGGAGGAAATACAAGGCAGACAAAAAAGCACTGGTTACACACTTCAGAGGAAACTTGAACTTCCCCTGCTGTATTCTAGCGGCATACACATTATTCATCTGAGCATCGAATCGTTTGAGCATTCTTGTTGCATTGTGGCTCAGCAGTGATTCTCGCAAAGTCTGAAATAAAGTCAGTCGCAGCAAGACAAAACAATGGAGCTCTGAGTTCAAGATAAATGGAGCTGAATACAAAGCTGGAGGATATATCCTGGATAAATGTTTCAGCTGTCGAGCTCTTGAAACTCAGATGTAACGCCACAAACACAGTGGGCAATTTTGTGTTGCGTTGCTATTACATGATATGATAAATACGCTTAAGATCAAGTGGCTCCTTGGCCCTGAGTCCTGCATGCTCCTCCCTCACAGATAAGGAAAGTAGCTGTGCTGTATGTCGAAGTTTTACCTCAGTTTCTATCACTCTCTGTCTTTGATTTATTTTCCTCCTCTCCCTACAAGTCTGTTTTCTTTTGTTAGGTAGAGTTTACACATTAGCTGTTGTTGTTTCACTGTTGTCCATTTCCATTACCTGGTGGAAGCTACTGAAAACTTAAATGGAGACTTTTTCCTAATAGTTTTGTGGCAGATAGATTTGCAAAGTGAATTTGAAGTTAATGAAGAGGAAATATAAACACACATGAGCCTTTTTCAGACACGGCCTCCGAGTAAAATCTGTAGAAGTAGCTACGGAGTTTACCCAGAGTTTGCCTTTCACAGATGCACACCACAGCATGAGGTTCTCTGTTCAGACGCATTCACAATAGCAAAAAATCCTCCGCATTTTTCAGTTGAGAGATGGAGCTCTTATCACCAAAATCTCCCTCGATACATTGCTGTCACTGCTTTTTTCAGCGGGAGACATTTGCTTTCTTTTAGTTTTTTAATTTTTGCGTCTGTCGCGTGTTAGAAGCGTCGTCAACCCCCTTTGAAATGACAGGTTAAAGCGAAAAAACTCAACCAGCAACCTGCTCCAGTTCACGTCTTCATATTATATTGTTATATTATAATTTATGACATTATATTGATCATCTGATTTGAATAATCAAGACATAAACCAGATGTGGAGCTGCTCATTTAAACTTGCCCATTGCTTGACATTCTCCATGCAACAGCGTCTGGGGTTTAGTCACTGCAAACTAGTAGTGAAAGCATAAGGGCTGATAAAGAAGCTGAAGCTCTGTCAGTGAAGTGAGGGGTCATTACCTGGTGGGAGCCTCTGTGGGGCTGTCAGGGTGGAAAAGCTTTCCACAACTCTCGCTAGAAACAGAACAGGGGAGGGAGAAAGAATGACAATATAATAAGAACTCAAATAATGACTTAAAAATAAAAAATCGGTCGTGCTACATGGAATAAAGAATGGTGGAAATGATATAATCCAGAATAAAGACATGTAAAATAGGAAGAGGGAGTACTTCTTTCATCACTGTAGATGAGGAAGGGCAAGTATCGTTTTCTTGCCCGTGCAAATGAATCATGTGAATCCATGTGAAGCTTTTGTGGACAAACAGAAAAAAGTCTTTGTTCTTGTAAACACCAGTCTGCCACTGTCTTCCTCCAGCCTGTCTGATCATTAATTCATTATCATGCTATTTTTCCTTTCAGCTTTACCAGTCATGGCTTTGATCAAACCGTCAGCCCACCAACGTTTGCAGCCTCCCATTAGTCCAACATCACCACAACAGTTACTCTCGCTCTGTTTTCCTTCAGATTTTCAGTCTGGCATATCTGTCTGTTATGGTTTACAACTGTTTTCCTGTCTTCTAATCTCTCCACGTTGTTTGTACAGTCACACAACTGAAGACATGTGAGCGGAAACCATGAATATTTAAGTACGGAGGCAGATGCAGGAAGCAGGAAGAAAGAAAGACAGACTGACAGAGAGGAGGTCAGAGCTCGGCACATCTTTCAAAACGCCTCAGCCTCAAAACTTCTGAGGACGGGTTGAGAAGTAGGCTATTAACAAAGCATCAGGGATGTGAACCGAGCAAGAGAGCAGTGAATGTATCACAAAAGAAGGGACTGAGGGAAACTAGAGAATCATTAATAACAGCAAGCTTCAGAGCGGTTTGCATTCCTAATGAGGTTATTGGAAGAAAACTTCTCCCCCAGGGGGAAAAAGCAACTTACTGGATGAGGGTTTTAGGAATCGCTTCATTTAAACTTTTCAGTGAGTGACTTTTGAATAGATGAAGAGCTGTGAAGCACTGACTATCATTAAACAGCCTCGGGCAGTGCAGGACTAGAAATCGAATTTGTGATAGGGAGAAGTATCAAGAGACGACTAAGAAAGGGTGAAGGATAACAGAGACACAGTATGCCAACGAAGGATGTGTGAGAGTCCGCTCAAATCACAATTATTCATCTGTATTGCACTGTTGTAGTCCATAATCCCAAGTTCATTTGGCTTCTTATTAGAAGGACACTGTGGGTTTCAAAACTGGAAAAGGTGGCAGTCTATGGTTGGGAGTGGGGAGGGTCTGTAGAAGTGGGTGCTACGGCCACCTGCATGGCCAAAACTCAAACTCAATTCCTGATCTGGATCACATGCTGATCATTGAGATTAGACAGGATGTCCAGATCCAAGCCGTGTGACCCATGTGCTTTAGTTCAGGGTGCTGGCTCACAACATTCACTGATCCCATTCAAACAAAGGAGAATTCTGGTCTGTTGAGCTCCAGTGAGTGCACCTGTGGATATATTCCCAAAGCCATTGACAGATGAACGGATGTTAAATTCAGTACATAAGTATTAAGTTTGGATCCCTGACTGTGGATCCAAACTTAAAGCGGCTCAACAGCTCAGTTGTTTTGGCTGCAATTGAATTTTGATAATATCTGTTTATATGCATTTAATATAGTTTTGGGATTTGATTGATAACAGGTTTGAATGGCCATAATATAATCAACATCGCAAAGCCAAGATTTCACTAGAAACAGCAGACTTCATAAACACCATCTTCCACAACAACACCAGCATCTTTGCTTTCATTCCCACATGATTTCAGTTACATGAACAGACCTGTGGGAACTGAGGCAGCAGTAACATAAGCAGGCCTTCTTCTTTTTCTTTTTTTTATTGGGAAATGCAGCAATTGAGATAATATGGCTGAATCTGAACATGTTGACCTGTCTCCAAATGACTGGTCATCCCAGATCTCCAGCAGCAGCATGACAGCACTGTGTGGGTGTGTGTGTGCTTGTGTGTGTGTGTGTGTGTGTGTGGGGGTGGGTGTGTGTTTGTGTGTGTATATATATATGAGCGTTCCCTTTTCGGTCACATCCAGCAGCCTCTGAGACCGTGAAACCACTCCGTGATGCTGTTTATACCTCTGTGATGTGCTGGGTTAAATCTGAGCAGCTGAGATGATCCTGAGCCTGGAGGGGAAGCTTAGAGCTGGTGCGCATTCGTTTTCATATTCTTTTAAAGTTTCAGAGGAAAAGGGAGAGGTGGAGAAGCTTGAGTGCTCAAGTGGCACAAAGACGCTTTTATGTTACATTAAAAACAGCATGTGATCAGTTCAAAACACAGTGCATAATGACGCATAGCATAGTGTTAGAGTTTTCTTGTTCTTTCTTTTTTTTTATTAGTTATTTTATTCATTTTTTTATTTTTTACCAAATAGAACATTCCCTGACCTCATTGAACTATGCACATAATAAAATAGGTTGAATAAAGTGAATGTATGATTTATAAAAGGAGAGAGGTTTTTGAAGGGGTCCATTACAGAGGAACATGGTAATGTTCACTTAATGTCATTTTCGTGATGTTCCTTTACAACACAGTCTTGTTACTACAACCTGTTCCACTTGGTTGAGATATGATGTAACACAAGTCCATCTTTGTGTGAAAGTGTCCATGTACAGTTGCAGTCTGGTGAGCGTTCGTTCCAACATGTAAAACCTTTTCAGTCTGAGCATCCACTGAGTTACAGATTTCCATCATTCCAGTTCACTGCTATAGTTTCCTTGGACAGTATCTCAAAGGTATATGCAGTATGTATCTCTGCTCTGTAAATCAGTTGAGGTACATCTCTTCAAAAAGAAACAGTTGATCCAGAAAACATCCAGTTTCGTACTTTCTCTTTTAACACTTGCCATGTTAATCAAAACGGTGGCCTACCTTGTTCTATCACCTATAGTCAGGCACGTGCACAGACATTTTGGGGGGCAGGTGCTCAAACCCCCAAAAAAGGGCACCCATAGCCAAAATTATTTTTGAAATTAAAAATAATAATAATAAATAAATAAAAAACACAGTATGATATTTTCAACCTATATATATATATTTTTTTTAACAAACTAACTCAAATTATCAATTTGAATAAATAAATGAATAACAGGCAAAAACAGGCAAAACAAGGCCATATTGAATAACCAAATAATATGTTAGGGTTAGGTTTAGTGATGTGATGGGCTCCTCTGGACCAGGTAGGGTTACTGATTCTCCCTCATCTGTTTTACAAGTTGATGGCCTGATCCAAGATAAAAGAGAGCTGCTACCCTGAGCTGCTTGCTGCAGTTCCCTGTCCTTCTGCTTTTGGAGTCTCTTGTGAGCGCCGCGGAGCATGTCGGGGAAAAATTCTCAAAAGAACTCAAATAAATGCCCCGTCAGATATCAAAACACATTTGGGGGGAATTGATGACAGAGAGAGTCATTGATATTCTTAAATATTGATGAATGAACAAAAAATTGGGCTCCAGCAGAAGGGCACTTTTCTCATCCAGGGCAAAAGGGCCAGTGCTTGAGCACCACTAGGGGTCTATCTGTGCATGTGCCTGACTATAGTCATTGGTTACTTTACAAAAATAAGCTTTTAAATGCATCCATCTGGTCCTGCAACAGGACTTAATGGATCATATTCCATTGTGACAATTGTATGAGGGTAAATATCTGTCAAGTGAAAAGTGCAGCATGTTGATGTGGGGTTTGCTATAGCTCGCCATAATAATGTAATACTGACATGAGCTTTCCTTTGAAGATTGATGCTCACCAGCACCTAACCGTTTTACTCCATGAGTCCCACCATCAGCACCAGCTTCATTTAACCCCAAGCCCCTAAAGTTGAGGCTAAAAAACAATTCTTTCAGTACCTTTACATCCCTGCCTGTCATGAACATCGAGGCCACAAATGCTGCAGGTCTAATCTAACATTCACCATGCACAGCACTTACTGAGCCTGAGATTGAAAGCAAAGACATTTGACTTTCACTCATCATAATGCCAGTTGGCGCAGAACATGGTGAGACTCTCATTAGAGACACAGCCGCAGTCCAACACCTTTGGTCCTGTTACTTTCTCGTCTGCACTCAACAAGTTTAAAAATACAAGCCATGCACACCTCATCTAGATAACCTACACACACACACACACACACACACACACACACACACACACACACATACACAAACACACACACAAACACACAAACACACACATGCAGGCACCTCATCACTCCACTCCATACAGGAGAAGTGTGACAGCAGTGATAATTGGGAAGGGAGATGGAGTGATAGAGTAAGTGAAAGTTAGGGAGAGAGAGCGGGTTAGAAAAAGAGAGAGTGCAGCTGCACTGAACTTGATTTCAGCAAAAGTATGTGTGTGTTTGCGTGTATGTGTGTGCGCTCGCATCGTGGAGGGTCGATATCGCAGCTGCACATTCTGAGACGGGAGCGGATTGAAATACTATCCTGACGACTCTTTTGGAGTTGGAGCGTGTAATTGCCGCAGTTTGTTTGTCTCTCTCAGAAGCTGCGGTCCTAAATTTAATTTCAGCGTCGTCATCCTGACTTTTTGTTGCCTTCTAGATTGTCTCCCGGGGAGTAAAAAACACTTTCTTTGTAAGAAGCAGGTGTGTCATCCTCAGAATGGATCCCATTTCAGAGTTGAAGGGTGGGGAGCATCCAGAAGTCAGTCATCCTGACAGCACAGAGTGAGAGAGGGAAAGCGTTGGATGAGATTTTCAGTTGGGGTTTGTGGGTCTGAAGCATAACTGCTATAAACGGAGTGAAGAGACTGACAGCAGGTGACAGAAAATGTAGAAAAAGATGGATGCACTTGATGAACAGATGCAAATAAACAAGCTGATCAGTGTTGGCATTCACAGACCGAATGAACCTTGGTAAGTCAGGCACACAATCACACTCCACCACTTACAAGCAAGAAGGCCAATGCGGATCAGAAATGTGACAGCAGGCTGCAGCTCAGCAAAACCTCTCCATGCTCAGTAACTTGACAGCAACGTCCTACCAGAACCTGGAGATGGAGCCAGAGGGGGAACATGGAGCTGTTTCTCCTCCAGAGACAAGACAAGACCTGATAGACTATAAATTATCTTTTCAGTTGCGCATCATATCTATGACAACATACTGAGAATGAGGCTAAATCTCCACAGCATAGTCCAACGGAGCAGGACACACAAACAGTCAGACGATCAGAGAGGTTGTTAATGGAGGGAAACTCTCATTTGTCAGTTTGTTAATCATTAACAA
Organism: Pleuronectes platessa; assembly: GCF_947347685.1. Lineage (NCBI taxonomy): Eukaryota > Metazoa > Chordata > Actinopteri > Pleuronectiformes > Pleuronectidae > Pleuronectes > Pleuronectes platessa. The sequence continues at coordinate 2,475,031 of NC_070647.1, forward strand.
CAATAATGTATTTTTATTCATTTAGCATAACATTTAGTAAATAGGTGTTAACCCTGCTTTGTGGGGCCACTCTCTACAAACGTTTACACCGATGGATCCCAACACCTGACAAATTCACAACATCAACACAATGACCCCTGGAAGGTGAAGTTGTTCCTCTTGCTCTACTTCAAGCTAATGGCTGATTCTCGACCATTTGGAGCAATACCGCCACCTACAGTTAATAGTGCAGTACAGCTTCTTGAACACATCATTGCAGTTAGCCGCTGATCACAATGATTTGTTGTTGGAGCTGTTCCTTGGCTTCGAAAAGTAAAAATTGTTACATTGGAGGAAACCAAGGTGAAAAGTTGTCATGAGAAAGGGCTTGTGTTGCGTGAGATCTGTGTCCGTTGTGTGACGAGACTCATGCTCGATGTGCGTGAGTTGGCCCTTCAGAAAAGGAAGTGATTATTAACAAGAAGTGCCGCTGTGCAATTGTGAAGGTTTGCTGTTGCATGAGCGTGTCTGTGGAGCCAGACGCAATCTAGCCAGCGTGTATAAGACAGAAATTTGAGGAGAAATGGAAAGAGAGACACCAAGCTGTTGGGTCTGAGTAACATGGATCGGCAGAGTTAAAAAGTTATGTAATGCGGGTACATTATATTCCACAATCATTCTGCTTCCTATTCAGCCACTGCCTCCAGGAATGTCGGGCTCAGCAGCAGGACTGAGATCAGACTCAGTGGACTTGGACCAGTGTACAGAGTGTGGACTGTGAGATGCAGAGTGGTCGCTGTGTGGGTGTCCATGCCACTGAGAGCGGTACGTTATGTAGCGGCACACTGATGCTCTGTTAAAGGCCCTAACAGCTGCATGGACACATCGCCCCGTCTGTGCTTATTATATACTGACATGGTACAATCAGAGCTACACTCCACCACACCCATACAGTGAGAGCCAAAAATGAACAGAACAAAATCATTCAGTCATTATGTCTGTGAGATGTGATTGTCCACTTCTCAGACAGGTCACTTCTAAATAGATCTAACCTGTCAACATCAGAAAATATCTATCATGTGATAACAGATTACTCGGTTAAAATCAAAACTAAATATATTCCACTATACATTCTTAAATAAGGCAGAATGAAGTATTTTAAAAGGCAAAATGTATTTAATGATATTTCCTCTGCTGATCTTAAAACTTCAATACTCTTTACATTTGCTTATGTTCTTCTGTTTCACCTTTCTACCGAGTCGAGAAAGAAGCTTGTCAGAGGTTCAGGTGAAAGCTGTGGCACCTTGTGGGTTGATCGCTAAATATAACAGACGAGAAGTGAAGTAACTTAAACTGCTGCATTGTCCGACCTCACATTTCCATTAGGTGTAAGAGGGTGTAGGGAGCCAGGCTTCAATAACACCTGTGAAACGTTAGAAATCTGTGAGAAAAAAACTCATTGTTTGCATGATGTACAGAATTGTGATCATTAAAGAAAGAAACTGCTGCTTTGACTACTTGCAGTTCTGGTTCAAGCTGAAATTCCCCATATCTCTGACGCTGACGACAAAGTCTGAGTCTGAGTATTATGATCAAAGACCTGAACTTATCAAAAGCAAATTTGTTTCCATCCTCTTTGAGCAGAATTATGGAAAACCCGCCATAACAATATCAAAGATATGTTGCACTAACACTGAAAGGTGTCAGCACCCCTGTGTGAATGTGACACTGAAGCTCAGGCCACACTGGTTGCGTGTGAGGCGTGTGATGGCTGCGTCGCCGATCTGCTGATCACAGTCTGCGGTGGGGCTGCTACTTGAGGTTTGTGGTGTGACTGTATTTCCCAGAATAAAAGCAGATCTGTTAATGTCAGCACTCTACAGTATGAAGTCGTGCATCTTCTGGTTCTGAGATAACGATAATAAAAGCTGAGGAATGGGTTCAGTCAACAAAAAGCTAGAGACCTTCCTGTTTGAAACAGGTACAGGAAGTGTTGCAAATATTTATGTCAGTGACATATTCGACAGATGTAGACCTTGAGACTGTGGCGAAAGATTAATAAAACTAAAACTTAGTAATGTGGATGTCTAAACTAATATAATAGGCTTCATGTCTGTCGAGGTAACAATGAGACATGAATGTCAAAAAATACAACAAATCACCTTTATTACTTGCTTTCATTATCCCATGAAATAATAACTAGAATTACTGTCTCACAGTCGTTTGCCTCCACCAAACAGTGAAGTGTCAGGAAATATGGTCACAATCTGGCTCTCTGTTCCAGAGTCGTAGTGTTTAATAACGACCGGAACATTCTGCCGTCACAGTTATGTTGACCTGTGATCTTTTGGATATAAAATGTCATAAGTTCTAAATTTTATCTCTGTCATAATTAGAATGTGAGCTTTGAGTTATGCGCAAACTTGTGCTTTGCGCCGTCACAGTGACCTTGAAAATCTAATTCTGAGGCAATATGTGGAGAAGTTTGGAAACAGAGATGTTTGGAAACAATGACATCACAACCGCTTGCTAATTGGGTCTTTTCGGCGTAGCCTCTACCAATTCGTCAAGATCTTATCACATGTCCTTCTTCCGTAAGAAAACAATCGGCATTAGCTACCAGCTCAGCTACCAGTGTATAATGCAACATGGACAATCAATTAGTGCTGCGGACCCAGTTGTCTTTGAGGAAACACAGGTTTCCCTATGAAAGCCTAGTAGTATGCAAGTAGCCCCAGTCGCTCGCTCTGGTCTAAGCAGGATTGTCTTGTGTATCCAAAGGCATCTTCTGTCCTCATGCAGGACATTCACATGATGTCACAGCTGGACGGTGCAGCTGCAGCAGGCATTGAAAAGAATGACTCCAACTATAAGAGTTTCCTTTGACCTTTCAAATCAGTGCAGAAATCAGAAGCATACAGTATGGGTGTGCCACAGTGCACAGAGACTTACTGTTCATTTACAACAAAGATGCAGTTGTCTTGCGAGGGGACTCCTGACACCGGGTGCTTGCAGGTCACCTTTCGCTCATTGTGACTGCAGGGAAAGATAGAGTCAGAGAGGGGCAGGAGACAAAGGAGGGAGAGAGAACATTGCATGAGTGAAACAACAACTTAAATCATTCAAAACAGGAGATGTACACAAAGAAAAGGAGACACAGTTTGAGTCAAAAGGTAATACAGGACATCGCTGTCAGCTAAGAAAGAATCACATCTGCATGTTAAACCTTTACAAAACACTAAACGGGTTCATCAGCTCCCTGACAGTGAGAGTGAGGAGGGGGGGCTACTGCCCTCAGAAACACACTGCAAACACACTCACTCACACACCTGGAGGAATGGGTGATGCTGAACTTCAGCATGATGTCCAGTTTGGTCTCAGCTGTGACAAAAAACAAGTTGTTGCAGATGAGCACGACGTTCCTTCCATGAAAGCACGAACAGTATGGAAACCCGTATACGCTGCAGCAGACCGGACCGTGTGAGAGCGACTCGCAGCACAACACTGAACTCAGTCTCTCTCACTCTCTCTCACTCTCTCTTCTCACCCAGTGGCACTTCCTGTACCCATTTTCCCTGTTCTCCTTCCTGCTTTCATCATCTGTCCAGCCTCTGGTTTCAGCTCTTTCTCTGTGTCGTCCCTCTTTCTGCGCTCCCTCTGTTCTACTGACTTGATTTCGTTATAATTAATTCACAGGCACAATTAACAAATGGACTGCATTGACAGTATGTAGTGCTTCGAGTCTCAAAGACCACAAAGTGCGCTTTACATAACAAGTAATTTCTCGTTTTTTTCAATTTTTCTATATGAAGTGGTTCACTGTTACATCCCACTCCCACACACTGCCTGCTCAGCCATCAGGGGCAATCCGTCAGCGTCTTGCCCAAGGACACATCAACATGCGGATTGGAGGAGCTGGGGATCGAACCACTGACCTTATGATTAGTGGATGACCCGCTCTACTTCCTGAGCCTCCTGACTTGATCACGGACAATAAAGAGAAAAGCTCAATCTGAACTGTCTACTTTTAAACCTCAGAACATGGGCTTATCAAATAACTTAAATAATTAAGAGTCACTCTTTTTTTATCAAACTAACAATATCAATAAATTGATCTTTAATATTCTAACCCCTCACATTGTGTTTAAATTATTATTTGATTAAAAAAATATTTGAATCACTCTAAAAACCTTATACATTTATTTAACTTATGTGTTTACAAATAAATGTATAAGGAGTGAGTGCTCTGATTGGCCAGCTGTTGGCCAGCCCATACTGAACTATTAATAAATACATATCAATAAGAATTAACATGGACTATATACATAAATACATATTATAAATCAGAGAGGCGAGCAGGCTGACTGTTTCCCTCAGCTCTGACACCTGAGTGAGATTCCTCAAATAAACAGTTTGAGCTCTCTGGGGGTTCAGCATGTGTTGGCAGCAGATGGAGGCTGAGTGTCGACACTGTGTTCACGTCCACATCTGGGTATGCCAGATGAACAGGAGCTGTCGGCTATCAGGAAGGGGGGTAAGGGGGGGGGGGGCTTCTCCTCCTGCCTCGAATCTCACCAGCCGTGCAGCACCGTAGCTGGGATTGCTTTGCCACCCCAGTGCCCTGGAGCTGGAGGCTGGGTACAAAATAAATCTCCCAGAGCACTCCATTATATTATTTTATAAGTCTGTCTTACCACACACCTTTGAGTGAAAATAATAAAGAGAGCAACATCAGTCGCATCCCGTGATACACTGACTAGTCTCTCTTTTGAGAAGAAACACGATTGAAGTGGACTGAGGAGAGGCCTATCTGCTTCTAATAACAAGACAGCACAGCCATGGAGCAGCATGTCATGAAAAATGACAGGCAGTGAATGCACCCTCACGGCAGCTTTCAACGGGCTTTCAGCTCCAACTTAAAGCAGCATTTCAAACCAGGAGTACGATTGCACTCAATTTCAGATACACAGCGAGACAAATCAAAGCCTGGCGTCGAGCAATAGGCCTCGATGTACGCTGCGCCTCATCCAATTTTAACTTCAGTCGCATCTCTGCTGCTTCCCTGCAGGGCCTGACGTATTTCTTACGAGACAGGAAATTCACCCGAGTCACCTTAAGTCATTAGTGACACAGGCATATTCATCCCATTAGCCAGTCACATATTGAACGAATGAGTAGAAACAGACAGCAGTAATAATTGGGCAGTTTAAAATCCGGTAAGTCTATGATCATATCAATGTCACTTTAAATATTGACACAAAATCATACACACTGCTCCTTCAAATAGACTTTTCTTTTTTTTAATTATTTTTTTATCCTCATCTACCCATGTGAAAAACTCAAAAAACTGCTAAAGACCATCTGTCATTCAACCAAGGAATAAAAACCTTAAAGGGACATTTCCACATTTAGGGACATACAATTATCTCATTTCAGTCCCAGCAGTAAGAGAAGTACCAAACATGCATATTTATTGCAATACCTTTTTTATCAGCAAAAGTGAAATATAAAGAATCCCATGCAATACCTGTATTGTAAGAACTGGTTTCTTCAACTTTCACTTAGGAGGAAAAGTCATTAAACTAAAGTAAAAAAAAAAATGGTTTGACATTCATCACGATAATCAGAATAATAATCCCAGAACCCCCCTGAAGGAGCCCTTGGGATTCTCCAGGAGAAGCCTGGGGAATGCGAGAAACACCCGGTTTCCAGTTCCACCACAAATTGACCCCAGATAAGCGGAAGAAAGTAGATGGATGATTACTTCAGCTGATATAAAAATTTGTAGCGAGATAACATTTTTGGTCATGTGGCCCAGCCCCACTTTACGACCCACAGTACCTTGCAACACAAAGCACACAGCCTCTGAATGTATTGGATGCTCGTTGCAAACAACAGAATGATACTGCAACATTTTACCAAAAGCGTCATAGAGCCTGTTACTAACCAGATCTTTCACCTTAATATCACAATAGCGCATCTTTATATGCGTCCATTCCCACATTGAACATAGTACGTGAAATGCATGTAAATCCTTTTTTGAATGAATTTGCATCCCAGGAAACTGGTAACAATGGTGTGAGGTTCACTCCCTGCAGCCTGAGCAAGAAACTGAGGCCCTAGTCACACAGTGGATGATAAAAATGTGTCTTTAAGTCACTGAACTTCAGGTTGTTGTGACGGTGATAAAAGATGAGAATAGAAAATGAAAAGACACAGCAAAGCAGGAGAGAAAACGATGAAGGAGATGAGACATTTACTGTTAACAAGGGAGGCAAAGCCAGAGACACCTCCTAATAAAAGTGGTTCACAGCAGTTTCCTGGTGTGGAGTCAACACTTTCTATTTAAATGTAATGACATCAAAGAATAATGGGACTGAGGATAAGGATGACCAGGAAGTGTACTCACTGACTACACTGATAAACTGTTTAGCAGTAAATAAGTAAAGCAGGGTGAGTGAATTCCCTTCTTCCCTTATCAGCAGTATTTTAGTTGTTATAAAAGTCAATAAGGATGAGCTATAAAACACATTTGCAATAGGTTTTCATTTCATACTAGAAACATTGGCTTAGCGTCTGTCTCATTCTTTGGAAATGGCAGCTGGACTTAATTTTTATATGAAATGCGATTCAGAGTTTTGTTTTTATAGGACAAAAGAATGCTGGGAATTATATTTTATGGACTTAAAAGGTGCATGTAGTAAATCTACTACAGAATGACTTCAAATTAAATGAATCCACAATTTGGAGTGGAGAGATGCATTGGAATGAGCTCAAAGAGTCATTCACACGGCCTAAGAATGTGTCCAAGCAGGTGCATTGTTGGCACATGACCACTAGAGATGGTAGAGAGCAATTGCCCTATTGACCAAACAAACCTGGCCTGAAGTCAGAGGTGCGGTTTTCTATTTGCTCGCCTACCAAATGACCCATTATAATATTAATCCACCAAGGGTTGAGCTCTTGGCATTTAAAGGGAATGTGAGACAGCACTCTGATTGGTTGACTGCATGTTACACCAAAAACACATACATGATTATTTTCTAGACTAAGTGCAACCCTTCATTAAAATGAGGAAACGGAATTTGTAAAAAATGTACTTGCTCCATGTTGTTAAGACCAAGCGGTGAGATGGTTCAAATATAGCCCAGTAAGCAAACTATCTCACAAAGCATTTTCTCCATAACACAGTTGGCAAAAAACGGTTGGGTCCTAACACTTTCTAGGGCATAAGGTTGATTTAGCAGAATCCATTTGCACCTCTACCTTTCACACCATCCGTAAACTATGCAGTATGAGAGGCTTTTAACCTGCCACTTTCATTCAGAGTGAATAACGGTGACTTGAACAATACACTGTATTAAAATCCCCCAGATACCCCGTTTTAATACAAGCAACACGAGTGCAAATGTCAGAGCCATCAAACAGCAAAAACAGTGGAAGACGTTTCTGTTTTTGTACTGCGTTTGTCATCTTATCTTCCCTTCGAGCACAGTCACAGTGAGGGGAACACTTTCTAGGCAGCCATTTAGAGCATAAGACGAGTTGGTCTGTCTATCTTGTGAATGGAATTTTAAAGCACGAAGTTTGCTGCACAGCAAATTATACCAACACACATTGTTCAATGGGAACAGAGGGGAAGTTAATCTGTAGGGAAAAATGCACTTAGGTAATTCTGGCCTCTCACTGGCACGTGAAAGTCTTATAGATCATTTAATGATTTTATGAGTGATTTTAATTTGTATTATTATGGGGTATAACCATTATGTATTTTTTCACATTTCCTGTGATAATTACATTATTGCACATTTGCCTTTTCTGGACCTCCTGGCTTCCATAGACCATCACACTGTGTTTTGCATCGCTGAGTCAAAGTTGTGCAAATAGATTCTGCAGCACAGTTTGAATATCTTTTTGGGAAATTGAAGGGTGGATGCTGATATGTCTGCCTCATCTAATAATTTATGGATGTTCTAGTTACATTTCAAGGTGCTGTTTGTAATATGGCATGCAGCTCTGTGATATGTGACCAATATAAAATTTCCAACTGCCTGTTTCTGTTAAGTACACAGACACACCAGAGGGCAATGTTAATGTTATATCATCGTTGTCTCTGTTTACCGAACCACATACATTTTTTATTCTGTGGCCAAAAGGGGAAACTTTCTTATCATTTTTATTACTATTTTAGTTAGATTTGTTTTCGCCCCCAGTCCATTTGTTAACAGGATTGCAAAAATCTGAGTGGATTCTCTCAAAACTTGGTAGAAATGGGGGGAATTGGGGCGGGTCAGGATGAGGGAGCAGATCCGGGAATTTTTTTCCCCTTTCTTTGACATTGTGAGATGACAAGATGAGATTATAAAAATTTCCCTTAGAAGGATGAAGGAATCTTGAAGAACGGAATCCGGCTTAGATTGGGGACTGATATTTATGATTGTGTGTAATTTAGCGCAGCTTTATTGAATTTAACTGACAGCTGGGTCTTCCCTCTATTGAGTGCCATTCTTAGTTTTACTGTTTCAGGCTGTTTTGGGGGATTCATTTTAATATCTCCCATCTAATAATGTGTACACTGAGATGAAGACATGCTGAGGTGTCAGGTTGTTTGATCTGTGTATTTTGAGGCAAAGCAGGTTTTATATTGTCTTCTGCAAGAGGAAGCGGCCTTTGAGTCTTTCTATGCCCGGCCCACATCTCTTACATCTCCACACTGTACGATGCAGCCAAGATTTCTTGGTGCGGGACACGGACACACACGCACACACAGACACACATACACAGACGCACAATGAACAATAGCTCAACTAATTCCATCCATGTCAAATGTCAGGTAATGTTTAATGCCATTAGTCAGTGTGGACAAACGGGCTTTGCTTTAAATGCCATGTGAAAAAAATGTGTGTGTGTGTGTGTGTGTGTTCTTATCCCTGCAGAGTGGCAGCTATTCACCCTGACTCCCTTTGGCCAGGCCACTAACCTTTCAGAAAGGCCACCAGCATTGACAGCCCTCCCCACCCTCTCCTTTCCTCCTCCCTCAGTTTCTTTCTCTCCTCCACCCCGCCCTTCTTAGCCTGGTTCTTGGTTTTTCTCCTCTGCTTGTCTCTTTTTCTCGCTGACCCCTGCTCGACCCATTCCCTCTCACTTTCAGCTTTTTTCCTCAATTAGGTCTTCCTCTGCCTGCCAGGCCCTCAGCTGCTTCTCTGCCCTTTTAACTCCTCGCTTCTCTCCAGCTCCTCCTCCTCCTCCTCTCTCTGCAGAGACCTTCCTCTGTCTTGGCCTGCACAGGTTACTTACAGTCAAACACTAAATGCTAAAACTAGTGTAAAATTATGAAATGACGAACAACGACAAGACAAGTTGGTCTTGGAGAGAGCAGAATATATGTGTACCCTCCAGAGAAAGGTTTGGAAACGAAGAGAAAGTAAACCATCTGAATTTTGGAAAATGAAATGCTTAATGCATAATAACTCCAACACTATAAGGTGTGTCCAAAGGTAACTAAACCCAAGAATGACACCAAATATACTAATATACAACAACTAATTCAAATTTAACAAACAGACAACATATTAACAACCATCAAGTAACCTAAGGAGAGTGCCAGCAGAAATCCTTCAAAATAAAAATCTGTACTTTGTACCATATACACAGCTCTTGCCTAGTGTACAAACTACTACATTTGTATTACTGCATAATATGGGAGCTGAATCTGTGTGCCTGGCAAACAAGATAATTTCTTCAACCTGAATTGGTTCAACGCTTTTAATTCCGGCTCCTTTTGTCATGACACATGCGGAACAAGAAAACTGACTTCTGAGAAATGCTGAACAAATGCGACTGCTTACAGCAGCTGTGCAACTCTCCCTCTCCCACAGTTGATATGTTTCTCTCCTGAACTAAACAAATATACTTTTTTTACCCCCATTTTACCAACTGATTGTTCGTGACAACTTAGACTTAATGAGCTGACTGAGCTGTGATCCAGCGTATGACTGAGGCCGACAGACATGAATAAATCCTTCTATTTAAGTGATGAAACAGACGGGATATCTGCACCATTTAATCTGAAGATTTGCAACAATTACATATTTTTCATCAAACAGGGAGAGCAATTCAGATGATTGCCGATGCTTAAAATGGAAAATGACAAACTTCAAAGGACACGTGCCCACGCTCTTTACTTCACAGTGAACACACACACACAGACACACGCACACACACACACACACACAAACTTGGTCTTTAGAGGTAGAGAAAGCACAGTGGAGGCTTACGAGTGCAAGCCTGGGCCAACTAGTCATAGGTGACAGAGACAAAGTAACTCAGGCTGACAAATGATGCCTGAGGTTGACACAGAACATGGAAGGAAGCATATGATAGCTGAGGCTGACAAAGTATTGCTGAGTCTGGGAAAGAAGGAGCTGTGGTGACAAATGACAGCTGAGTCTGACCATCAACAGCTAAGTTTGGAACATCATAGTGACAAAGCCGGACCTAATGAATTGCAGCTGAAGCTCATGGATGTTGATTTTGAAGGGATAGTTCACCCAAAAATGAAAATTCACTCATTATTCCCTTGACCACTATGCCGATGGAGGAGTGCGTGAAGTGTTTGAGTCCACAAAACACTTTAGGAGTTTCAGGGGTAAACAGTGTTGCAGCCAAATCCAATACAATTGAAGTAAATGGTGACCAAATCTGCAAATGTAAAGAAAACAACAGAAGAAAAACAGGAAATGCCTCCATAATGCCAGTTATTATGGAGTTATTACCAATTAGGTTTTTTAATATATATACAGTGCCTTGCATAAGTATTCACCCCCCTTGGACTTTTTCCCATTATGTACTGTTACTAACTGGAATTCAAATAGACTTAAATAAACTTTTTACCGTTTGATCAACAAAAAATATATAGTACTTTGGAGGTGCAAAATAAATTTTATACACAAACAATAATGAGAACAAAAAAGTTGACATCTGTTGCGTGCATAAGTATTCACCCCCCTGTGTCAATACTTGGTAGAACCCCCTTTCGCTGCAATTACAGCTGCAAGTCTTTTGGGGTATGTCTCTACCAGCTTTGCACATCTAGAGATGGAAAGGTTTGTCCATTCTTCTTGGCAAAAAAGATGAAGCTCAGTCAGATTGGATGGAGACCGTCTGTGAACCGCAATCTTCAAGTCTTGCCATAGATTCTCTATTGGATTGAGGTCTGGGCTTTGACTGGGCCATTTTAAGACATTAACATTCTTTAATCCAAACCATTCCTTTGTAGCTCTGGCTGTATGTTTAGGGTCATTGTCCTGCTGGAAGATGAACCTCCGCCCCAGTCTCAAGTCTTTTGCAGACTGCATCAGATTTTCTTCAAGGATTTCCCTGTATTTGGCTCCATCCATCTTTCCCTCTATTCTGACCAGTTTCCCTGTACCTGCTGAAGAGAAGCATCCCCACAGCATGATGCTACCACCACCATGTTTCACTGTTGGGATGGTGTGCTCAGGGTGATGGGCAGTGTTGGGTTTTCGCCACACATAGCGTTTTGCATTGAGGCCAAAAAGTTCAATTTTGGTCTCATCTGACCAGAGCACCTTCTTCCACATGTTTGCTGTGTCTCCCACATGGCTTCTGGCAAACTCCAAACGGGATTTTTTATGGATCCCTTTCAACAACGGCTTTCTTCTTGGCACTCTTCCATAAAGGCCAGATTTGTGGAGTAGACGACTAATAGTTGTCCTGTGGAGAGATTCTCCCACCTCAGCTGTGGATCTCTGCAACTCCTCCAGAGTAACCATGGGCCTCCTGGTTGCTTCTCTGATTAATTTTCTCCTTGTCCGACTCTTCAGTTTGGGTGGACGGCCTCCTCTTGGTAGGTTTGCGGTTGTGCCATATTCTTTCCATTTTCTTATGATGGATTTTATGGTGCTCAGAGAGATGTTCAAAGCTCTGGATATTTTTTTATAACCTAACCCTTCTTCATATTTCTCCACAACTTTATCCCTGACCTGTTTGGTGAGCTCCTTGGTCTTCATGATGCTGTTTGTTCAGTAATGATCTCCAACAAACTCTGAGTCCGTCACAGAACAGGTGTATTTATACTGAGATTAAATTGCAGACAGGTGGACCCTATTTACTAATTATGTGACTTGCAAATGTGACTTGTGAATGCAATTGGTCGCACCAGATCTTTGTTAGGGGTTTCACAGTAAAGGGGGTGAATACATATGCACTCAACACTTTTCAGATTTTTATTAGTAAATAATTGTGAAATCTATGTAATATTTCCCCCCACTTCCAAATGATGCACTATTTTGTGTTGGTCCATTACATAAACTCACGATGAAATAAATTTTAATCTGTGTTTATACCATGACAAAATGTAGAAAAGTCCAAAGGGGGTGAATACTTATGCAAGGCACTGTATATCAGCCAATACACTTTTAAATGCCTAATATCGGTCCAGTTTCTCTAAACAAGCAGTAACAAACAGAGGAGCCACCGTACCCAAGTTGATTCTAGTGCTTAAATAACCTTGAGTTATGTATCAATGAACAGCAGCCATGAAGACTGGTGCCACACAAAGCACATCACTTACATAGCTATCACACTCTTCCTACACTGGCTCCCATGTTGCTATTGGTAACTGCGACAGATGGCTGATGGATTGCGATTGTGATGAAGGTCCCTGGAGGTGCGTGCTATCAGCCAGGCGGCGATCCCACCAAAGGCACAATCCAAAGAAATACTTGAGAGAGGAAATCTGCAAAGAAGAGAAGTCCTGTCTCCCCTTCTGTCCCATCCTCCCCCTGTATGTCTGCACTCATCCTCATCACTATCATCCTCACCATTTCCTCTCAGTGGAGGCCAGTGATGTCATCGCCCTCCTCACTTTTACAAGACAGACAAAAGCCAGGAATTCAACAGTTTCACATCATTGCTCTTGAGGTGTTTGGCTGATGAGCAACTCAAGGGGAAGGCAGCTGTCGACTAAGATTCAGGACATTATATTAATTGGCCATTACAGTAGGATGTGTTGGGTTGAATACGCACTGAGCACTTAGCTGCTGGACGACTTGATGCTTTATAACAAGTACTTAAACCAGGGGTAAGTTTATGTTAATCTCATTGCTGTTCATAATTCTGATACATAAAAAGTGGTACATCACAATGATGAAAAGTCACTGCAATTATCAAAAAGATGTGGGAGATCGAGTTGCATGATATGAGGTATGTTACAATTGCAGTATTACATACTGACATGATTAAAATTATGGTTGTGAAATCTACACTGTATTTTACACAAAAGCATCACTGCAGCCAATTTAGTCCGGTGCAAATGGGATTTAAAATGGTCAAACTATCTCTAAATCACGCAAAACATAATGAGAGTCTGATTGAAAAGTCTTAAAGCTGAGCCAGCCTCAGGTCTTTATCTGCTTTGTTTTAACTTGAGATTAATTTTTTTCATTTCTATAAGTTATGAAAAAATGACACTTACGAAGCCATGGCTCACATCTGAAGACATTGTGAGAGCCGGCAGACACTCAGATCGCTAGAAAACAATCCATTCTTTTTATTTATAGAGTATTGTATTGCTCCCAGATTCAAGCTATTATGACTCGGTGATAGTATTGATAATATGACCAATAGGAACTAGCGCCACAACTATGACAATATCTCCCCGGTTGAGTGAAACGTCAGTTTCAACACAAGAGAAATGTGGTCTTACCATTTACAACTCCAGTGATCAGAGATCATTGCCACAGGTCTGCCTGTTTTCTTGTCTTCTGTCTCATTTAGTTTGTAACGATTCAACTCAGGAATCCCACTTAATTTGACAGTGATATATTAATACGTAAAAATGCTGCAAAGAGGATCTTTATCTTTACCTGGGGAACAGCATATGTGCAGACATTAGAAAAAAGTCGAGAAGAGTCATTGGATTTGAAAATCTAACATCATAATATACTTTATGGAACACATTTTACACGTGTACAATCACACATATTGCGCGCCACTGTGTGGATCAGGCAGGATTGCAAAATGCATTACGATGTGTTGCTAAATTGAGCCACGGTAACAAGCCACAGCGTTCCACTCAATTTGCAGCAGCAGCAGCAGCAGCAGCAGCACATTGACCTGTCATGGTGATGGAGATGCTTTGCCTCACGTCCTGGTCTTTCTGTGCGTAATTGGCAAAGCTTTCTTCAACTTCAACAGGATCCTTCAACTCAAATGTCCCCATCCTTCACCCCAGTCTTCACGACCATTAGGACTATGACGATGCGGTCCAAACAGTTGATCTATCAGCTTAGTTGTGGCTATCTGGTGGGACTGTCTTAAGCTTGTTGCTGCAAATGTGAACTAAGGGCGGTGGTAAAGTTGCTGCAGCACATCAAACGGGTGGGTTTCTTTATCTTTATGTGAGAAGGTAGGTAGGTAGACGAAAAATAATTTCTATTCTATCAATGAGATTATAACAGTAAATGTATTTTAAATCCGGATGTTGGCTATCGGGCAGGTGTGAGATTTTCCCAGTGGAGATGAACCCCTGCTAATTGAAATTACAATGTAGGAAAATCTGGATCTGCTAGCACTGAAGCTCAGCCCTGCAAGTATGAGGGCATTAGCTGGAGGGTGATTCATAAGTGTTATAAAGAAGACTGACACTTAAATTCAATCAAACACCTTAATTCCTGTCAGGCTTGCTTTCTTCCAACAGATTTCCTTCAGCCTCATCCTCACCCAGGCTCCTGGAATCTCAAGCCAGGCACACTGCTCGAATGCCAATCCAGAAACCATCCTGCCTTGATCCTGTGTGATAGCAAAGGCAAGTTGGAAGATCAAGTCCATAATTAGGGGAGGTTCAATAGCCAGACTGCAGTAATCTCCATCCCCTCAGGATAAACCCACATTTCTTGATGTCACAAGATTTGGAGGGATGGCCACACTGCAATAATTTGCTCTGCTGCCCGAAACCACTTTAGCACAGATCAGCACCAGCATCCAGCAATCAACCAGGTCAGGAAGTCTGATATTCTTCCAAAGACCTCCCTTCCAGGACCTATGCCAACAAACTATCACTAAATTTTATTGGCAAAGACAAAACTGAATCCATCACCCTATGTCCCACGTCTCAGCCATCCAGTCTAAAGAATCCACAGGCTGCGTTAGATGCTTTAGTGGACTGGAAAGGACACTAACCAGGAGACCGGTGCTGGTTTCCCCACCAGGACCTCTTGGAAGCCTCTGTAGTCTGGGAATCTCACTGCAGCATCCAGATAAGCCTGGTGGTCATCTAGTGATGTCCATGTGGGGTGATTATTAACACAATCCTGACTGTTTGCTGTCCTGGCTCCTAAATGGTGGAACGAGCTCCCCATTGACATCAGGACAGAAAGAACTCTCCTGACTACACCTGATGTCTAATAAACCACTGTCAACTCTGGTGTTTATATAAACACTAAACCATTTTAGTTGCACATATATATGGCACTTAAATGTAGCATTTGTGGTTTGGCTTTCTTAAAGCAGATTGTACTTACTTGATTCTTGCTGTTCTGGGTTTGTGCAATTATTGTATCTCTCTCTCTCTCTCTCTCTCTCTCTCTCTCTCTCTCTCTCCCTCCCTCCGATGGTTTCTGTGTATCTGTATGGGCATGGCTCCCCCCTCTGGTCTCCCATAAGCTCCCATCAGCTCATCACCTTTGAATTACCACCATTAAATCAGGGAAAGACTCCAAAATAGCTTTTATCCCTGGGACATCAGATCCCTGAACCAAAACATGGACAGTTAACGTGCTTTCTATTCAAATTAATCTTGAGTGCAACACTAAATAAGTGAAACAATAGACAAACACTATTTTTACATGTATCTTTTTTAAAGTCTGTCGTAACCTCTCCATTATCTTTTATCTTGCACTGATCAGAAGTAGCACTCAGAATTTCATTGCATTATCTTGTACAATGACAATAAAGGCTCTCAGTTCATTTCATTAATTTAGTACATATACGGCTCTTCAATCAGTCTTCAGCAGATTTTGGTTTCAATCACAGCGCTAGGGAATGTTCCATCCGGCTCTTATCGCCTTGAGTGAATTATTCTCCATTTTCATCACAAATTGTAACCTGTATCTCTTTTTTCATGATCATCACTCACTTGCCAGATCTCCCGCCTGCTTCTGCTACATCCAATCATTGAGCCAACCTCTACAAGCAATGCCTCCCTCCTCATTCCATGTTCACGCCAACCATACTTCCTCGCTGCCCTTCTTCGCCCTTGTTCCCACCAGACCCACTTCCCCTGTCGTCCACCTCAGTTCCAACTCAATAGACCTTTTTTTTCCTTATCTCTCCACACTCTAGCCTTCTTTTGAGTCCCTTCTGAAACCATAGCATCTTCAAAATACAAAAAACAGTGCTTTCCTGCACCTTAATATTTAGATAATGTGTTTATTTGTACTTTTCTAAACCAAATAGCAGAAAACAGACTCAATCAAATTTTGTTTTTCAACAGTGAAAATAGATTGGCAATATTATTATTTTCTTCAACTAATACATATTAAAAAAATAGATGGAAAATTTACACATTTTCAATTTTCTATAACTTATAGACAGAAATGGAAATGATGTGATGGAAGTGAAACCAAAAATTCGTAATTTTTACAAATAATGTTGCAAAACAACCCACGCTCGATCACAAAACACTTTGCTCTCTGTTAGTTTTGCAATGATGAATATTCAGGACAAGCAGCCGGTGACAGTTCATCCAGCAGCAGTATTGACATTAGCTGCTGTTAGGAAATTGCACCTCTGAATCACCCATCTGAAACAGCCCACAAACAGCTCAGAGCCACGGTGGAGCAGCTCATTTGATTTTGCTCATATTTTTGAAAGACAGCCTTGGCAACAGCACGTGTGAATCTTGCATCGCAATTTCCACTGCCAAAAAATAACCTCTCAGGATATGCAGCACTACCAGGCATATTTCATAGTGTCTACATACCAGAAATATATGTACACTCCAACATCATCAAATAGGCAATAAAGTCCGGAGATTGTTGACTCACCAGAGGAACTATAGCAGGAGTTAAGGAGGCAGGCAGAGCAGGATCACCACGAATAGGACGACTGCCTCGTCCATGGGTTTTGCTCTGCTTGGAGGCAGCAGCGCTGTTTGTATGAGCGTCGCTGAACAGCCCTCCCTCCCTCGCTTTCTCTCTCCTGCTCTGCCTGCACCACCATTGTTCCAGCTTTAACAGTCAGATGTTTCAACGTGGACTGGTAGCCTAAGAGGAAACTCTACAAGGCTGCCCGATGCAGAAAGCTGAGCCAAGCAGGCATGTGTGTCCGGGTGTCAGAGGGAAGATGGGTTCTGAAAACAGCTGCACTGCCTTCACGGGAATGACACAGGGGATTGTCATCTCTTCTTCTCTTCAGCAAACAGAATGCATGGCATACACAAACGCACATGTACTTCTCTTGCCTTCAACCATGCTCTAACTTATAAATACCTAACAGTAAACGCTCATTGAAACTGTGTTTTTCTTTGACGTAAAGTCAACAATTGCTGGGGGTTATTATCCACTACCATCTAGGGCTGGGAAATTATCTCCCAATTCCTATCTATCACAGGTATGGGGGGCAATTCAATGTGTATTGCAATTTGTACATATTGCACATTTGATACTACAGCATCATTTAGCAATTTTGTTTATAAGAAAAGGTTGAATTATACATTTCTAGGCACTGTAGCCTATATCATGACTCATATTTGCAAACGAATGCACTGAAGCATCACTGAACCTTTGACTCTCCCTCTCTCTCAGCCAATGCTAATGAAAAATCTGTCATTGGTAATACCTCTGAAGAGGTCAGTGTTCTAAATTAAAATTTGAATATAAAGGTAAGGTGCTGTTATCATGAAATCAATCATAGTAGAGCCATTGATGCTTTTATTCTAAGGCATACACCTTATCAACAAGAAGCGTTCATATGGTTCATATAGTAGTATCTATAGTAACTTTTAAGCTTTAGCAGGCAGTACGTTTTTAACATTCAGATGTTAGCAATAAACTTGCAGCGTTCAAGCGCCTTTTGAGCAAATCATCCACTCTCTAAACTACTTGCTGATGCAGGCTACAAGACGAGCTCTCAAGTCAATTGTTAGATGCTAGTTATTAAACTACCACAGCGTAAAACAAATACTTAATATAACCACACTAACAGCACCTGCAAACAGAAACAGTGCAAATATCAACTTGCTTGCCAGAGCATCTTGTGCCCCAAGGTCAGAAACAGGATTTGTGTTCCTACATCTCTTGGAGTTTAGGCAAACTAATAACAAGTGGTCTCGATTAAGCCTCTCCCGTCCTCCATGTGCAACATCACAGAAACGTTCAACTACAAAGAGGATTACGGGAGATTAAAATTGCAGCTCAGGTGTGAAGATGTAGTTTTGTGATGTTCGCTGTCGAGCTTCTGTTCATGTTTGAAATATGCAGAGCAGCTGTGAAGATCTGTGTCATTTTCTTCTCTCATACATCTTTACTAACTTTTTATCAGGAGAGAGAGACTCCTGTCTGGGTGATGAATCTGCTCGGGGTGTCCTGCCTGAGTGCCTTCATGTGTTTTTGCAACTGAATATCGTTTTTTTTTAGCTGTGAAACGAGTGTCGACTTCTCGTCGGCCGCGTGATCCATACGGCTATTGCCTGCTTCTCCTTTTTTTTGTCACTTGGCTATTTCCAGAGCAAGATGTCGCACATGTGACGCCTTTAAAATTCAAAGAATGCATCACTCATCAAACATGTATAATGTTTGCTGAGAGCTGGAACCGTACAAACATGCAGGAGAGGTAACCCACTGCCTCTCAAGAGTAGAGTAGTGGAGGCTGAACATTAGCATTCTTTTAACTGTGTTTTGTTAGAATGTTGTTTACAACAGTTTCAAAGGCATTTCCAGTCTGCTCAGCTTTGACTATGATTAATGCAATCCCATCAGAGTGGTTATGTCATTTCTTTCTGCTAACTTCCTATACGCTGTTTTAATTAGGGCCCCTTTTAGTTAGAAAACCAAAAGAACAAGACAGTGAAAGAAGGTTGACAGGTAGGGTAAAAAATACCTCCCAGGGGATTTCGTGGTCCTTAGTGGCTGCTTCTGCACTTTAAGAGCATTTTGGGGAAAAAGATGCATCACAAAATATATTTTTCAGTCACACTCAGAGATAGACGACGATCAATAGAAGTCAGCAACAGCTGAAAGATTGGTTTTGAAGAAGGTGGAGCATTAGGTTTATCTTATTAAGTGTCAGCTTGGTTCATGGATTTGGTCTTTCGTCAAACCATTTTATCAATTTGAGGTGGAGATGTTGGAGAGTAGAAAGACAAACTTGATTTTATCATAATCAAATGTGGTTTCATTTAGTGAAAGTAGTTTGCTGCAGAGACTTATATGCTGTTCACACACATGGACCCAAAAGCCGGTGACAGTGATCTGCTGCTATTGTTGACGATATGATGATCTTTATTGCCTTCATAAATGCAGACCCTAAATGCTGTAAGGTATTTAGGTAAGATAGAAGGGAAAAAAACATCAGTGAACATGTTCCTTGTGTGTAGATGGCTATAGAAGCTATACGTCAGAACAGAGTCCAGCCAAAGTAGAGCATGTCAACTACTTGCTCAATGTAACACATCCACAGAGAGGTTGACTAATGTCATCAGGCCTAAAGCACCAGACTCTAAACATATCAAAACTTTCCAAAAATCGAAACTTGAAATTAAGTATCAGTGTTACAAGATAGTTGCTGAGTAGAAGTAGTTAGGATTTACACAAGCTGTTTTTTATTATTTTTAAAATTCAAGAGGGCTACTGTTTTGTGATTTGAACAAAATAATGCGACTCTATAAATGCCTTTTTAGTAGTGTGCACCATTATCCCAATTTGTTTTATGCATAGCTTGGTCTCTCTTGAGTGTGGCCAGTAAGACCACGTTTTAACACTGTTGTCTTCAGGTTAAGGGGAATGACTCTTCTTAAGAAATTATTATTTTCTCGCAAACTCCAACTTCTCATTTGGTCCTTTTGTTACTTTTGCAGTTTTTGAGAGATTTGCTGTGGAGTATAGAGATTTGGCTTCAGTCGAAGAAGTGACGTTAGAGTTTAACGCAATGCTTTGACGAATCAACCCAATCTCACGGTCAAGGTAGTCTTCTCTTTTTCCAGAGATTTTCCCCAAATCACACTGACTCTATGCATATAATGACTTGATGCCTAACAAACTGGAGATCTTGCCAATATGCAATCCTTGTAGCTGCCAGGATCCCATCCACGGCATCCAGGACCTAGACCGTAAACTTCGTCCCCTACCTCTGAAACAGCATCCAGACCGTACAATCTAATCTCCTAACCGGATCACACAATCTGATTAGGTGCTGTGAACATACTGGTACTCCAAATCCCCCAAACCAACATTAAAAATAAAACTATAATAGCTAATGAGCCTGCTAGCTAATCGCTCCAAGAAGCGAACAGCTACAATGACCCAATCAGCTGCTCGTGCTGACCCTGAGGCATTTGAGTTAACCCTGACCGTGGAAAAGCAGCCTCAGCTATTTCTGGAGCTTTCAACATAATTGCATTTCATATTCATCTTAAAAATGAGGTGCTATCTTATTTATAAGATTGAGAATAAAGATACATTTATTATAATATATTGAAAGAATTTCTTGTGGTTTTAAATGCAAGATTGGGCCATACAGAAGAAGGATGTTTGGATGTAATAAGAACTGACACTTAGGAATGCTCTCTGCAAACTAAGATAAAAGATTCTGCCCTTTAGAAATGTGAAATATCCCCATGAGAATGTGAAAGAGATAAGGTAATTACAGTGCTAGTTCATCATTTTAATATGACAAAATGTAAAACCTTTTTAAGGTTGCATACTTTCCTTGCTGTGCTGAGCTATATTTGCTGTTTAACAATCTAACTTTTTTTTTATCTTCAAGCAAAACCATTTGTTGCGTGTGTTCAGTTATTTGAAAGGAAATCCATGATAGGCATGCAAAATGACCTTACGGTAGGCTACATTAATATTATAGTCATGAAGGGGTAAACAGATACTGTAGGATAATTTAAACGTTTGTGGAAAATCAAGTTTAACAGAAGAATAGTTTAGTCACTTGACAGGGAATAAAATGTGAATAAAATGTTCAGTTTATTGCCGTCAGTGACTTTTTGATGGACTGGACGAGGTCAAACTACAACTGTCTTCTAAAGCTTGGATCTTGTTTTTCCTCCCATCTCACTCCTCCTCTATTTCTTGCCGCAGGATCTTTGATGTTGGGATCTTTTCTCCTCACCTTATCCTTTACATCTCAAATGAAGAATACATTGAGAGTCTAGAATAGTATCTCAGGTGCCATGGGATATGGAAAAGAAAGTGTGTGTTTCTGCAAGATTTTGGCTGTTCTCATTTCTAAGCAACCCTGGATAGAGAAATGCATCACTAAAGAAGAGACAAAACAACAGCAGTTAAACACACAATGTGTGTGTGTTGGGGAGCTAGTACAGAAGACACTGTTCAGTGACCAAAATAGCCAGATATTCTAGTAGTCTGAAGTAACGTCGCGTTTTTCTGCTTCCATTTCGTCAAGACTGGTAAAAGGCGAGTGACTGAGAAGCTGTTCCATCGATAAAAGTTGCACTCGGGGGCTCAGAGGTTGGTGTAATGTAATGAGTTTGGCCTTTCAAAGGGCACCTTGCACTTAGGCGACGGTGCGACACTGAATTGAGCACATATGATGCATTAAGGAAAGAGGCCTGAGCCTGAGCAGTGGGAGAAAGTGGCAGGTAGAGGGGACATTGAGAGTGAAAACACGTCACCCGTGATATTGGCGTTCAAATGCAGCTACATGAAGAGCAGAGAGGATATGTGTGTTTTGGGGGCAAACGTGCCACAAGAAAACTAAACTCAAATACACAACAACACAAACACACGTGAAGCAGTCTTGAGTAGTAGTAGAGCACTTTACGCTCCAATTTGTCCAGGGGAGAGCTTGTCTTTAAAAGCCAGCATCTGGTGCGGTAAGATGGGGACTGTTGACCTGAATTGGCTCCTCTTGAAACCTCCCAACTTGTGAACAACTAGTTTAACAGAGATTTGAAATTAGGAGGGAACAACTGCATGTCGCGTCAAATTAATCATTGATTGAAATTTTGTGAAAAATTCAGAGGAAATGTGAAAAGGCTTTAAAAATGTATTTTCTTCTAAGGACAATCAGACACAGAGAACACAGAGTATCACATATTTCAATCTCATCTGGAGCTGCAAGAAATAATTATTTTTCATTGCTTATTATCTTTCTTTCATTAATAGTTCATGAAATACAGAATAATGTCAATCATAGTTTCCACAGGTCAGGAAAAATTATTTGAAAGGTCTTATTTTTTTCTGACCAACAACCAACCTACTCAAACCCAAAAGATTCAGTTCTTGGTGAAAGGCAGCACATTATAAAAACTTGGAGCAGGGAATATTTGGCATTATTTGATTATAAAAAATGTAATTGTTTTGGGAATCTACAAAACAAATCATCATTATCAAATAAACAACATTATCATAATAGCAAATTAGAAACTAAATACTGTAATTCATCCCAGATTTAATAAGATTGAAGCAGATAAAAAAATCGAAATCACATAATTGGAATGCACAATGTGTCATTTTCTGCCTCTAGGGGTCTCCCAATCAAAATGATGAGGATGATGTGGAAGCAGCGCGGGATAATGGGAGCTGTTGTCGTCAGCAGTCAGCCTCCCCTGGTTAGAATTCCTTCAGCGTGAAATGGTTCCAGAGGTACTTAGCTGGAGTTTTAATATTAAGATTAAGATTAAGATTAAGATGCATTTATTCATCCCAAACACAATATCCTCTACCCTCTAGTTAACAAACTGACCCACAGATTAAATCAAGTATATACTATTAAAGCAGCTTCATGTTAAAAATCAGTGTTTCCAACAATACAATACACCTCTATATTTTTGCCAGTAAGAATTAAGACCTTACAGACCACAATACACAAAGCAAAGATTTGGGTTGACTTTGCAAGACTACGAATGTGCCTCCATGTCTTTTTTCTAGTATTTTTGTGTTTAGGTTGCTTTATGTTCCTAAATGAGAACTCAATTCGACCTATCAAAGTGTGTTTGCAGGTATTGGAGGGAACAAAAAAGATGTATATGAAACCATTTGCGTCTCCATGGAAATTTCATTTGGGTCACAATTATTTGGGGGTGAGGACAAAAAGTTTGAAAATGAAAAACATCCGGAGCTTTGTAGCTGGACAGGGTTCATCAGGAGGCCACTCCCACTCCTGGAAAGCACCAGGTTTTGATAAGGAATGTAGAAGTAAGAGGAATGTGTGAAATTAAAAATACGTTGCCTCTGATGCATTGATTTTGTCCACAGCGAGTACAACAATGTCATAGAGGGCAATGACAAAAAAAACGGTGTGTCTTCAGACTGAACATGAGTTTTTAGGTGGCTGTGTGATTAAATACAACATCAATACATAGAGGTGAGTGGATGTAAAGATTTCAACTCGCGCTAGGTGGCGCTACACTGTGGATAAGACGCACGGACACAAATTAAAACGTGTGCTAAGCTCGAAGTGACAATGAATGTACCGAAACAAAAAATGGAGAGAGGTCTGGGGGAAAGAACGTTTTGCAGTCAGAGGGTAAACACATGCTCACAGTAGGTGCATATGTTGCCAGCAAGCTAATAAGTGTACAGCTAGTAAACTGGGACAAATGACACAGCAAAAAGTCCAGCAGTGAGGTTGGTGCAAGTAAAGCGAGGAGGTACACCTTTAATCCTCAAGCCCCTCAAAGGTCACACACATTAACTAGCGGAAGTAGCTCAGTATATCTGTGCTGCCACTGTCCTCTCAGGTCTCCGCTCGGAGGCCTCCCTGACACACACCTACTCGTGTGTGGGTGTTGGTGGCAGCGAGCCACTTGGCTCTGCTCTTCACACACATTAAGTGTATTTCAGGGCTGTCATGCTTGATTCACCTGACATAGACAACAGGTAAATTGTCCTCTATGCTCACCGGAGTGTGAGAGAGAGAGTGTGGGAGGGAGAGCGCGGCAGCTGAAGTCACCTGTGTGCAAAATGGTTAAAACAGAATTTTTAACAAGGCCACTCCACTGCATGCATCCATCTCACTTCCTACACTGGGTTTTACAAGGTCTGAACTGTGATTACTGAGGTGCTGAATTCACTTTAGTTCAGTGATTGACATTTTAATGGATGTCTCATCAGCTGTTTATTGAAGGTACAGGATGTTAGGTGTAGTAACTACCCTTGTATAGAACAGGCGGGTCCGAATCCCATCGAGAGCTGGAGAGGGCCCCACATGATATAACGTTACAACGTGGTTGTTTTCCTAACTATCACATGAATCTTTGTCCACACTGGAAAACCGACATCTCGCACATGGCCTTTCATGTACACTAGACATATGCAGCAAAAACTTTTTTCCCAAAGATGGTAGCTGACCTTTAGGTCAGCCTATCACACTGATGTATGTTAAAATGTGACAAAAATGGAATTGTGATGGTATGATTAACAGCTGAGACTCAAGATTGGCCAGGTGAGGGTATCTGCAGGACCTTGACACCATGGCTCCACTCCCAGATTACTACTGGGCAGAATCTAGCTCCAAATAAGGTTACAAGCACAAGATGGTAGAATCATATCCGGGATATTTTAGCTTTATTTTGTCACAGGAAGTGAAGTCATGGTGTCAATCCTCATACACAGTCATTGATCATCATTCATTTTTCATTGGTTGAAACATCCATTCATCCATCCATTATCTAGACTGCTTATCCTCTGAGGGTGGTAAGGGGGGAGCTGGAGCCAATCCAAGCTGACACTGCACAAGAGGTGGATTACACCCTGAAAATATAGAGACAAGCCACCATTTACACTCATATTCAAAGCTATGGATGGTTTAGAGTCTCCGGTCAACCTAACCACAATCTGTTGGTCTTTGGACTGTGGGATGAAGTGTGGTACCGGGGGGAAATCCCCACAGATATGGGGACAACGTGTTTCCTGGTGCTGCTGCCCATCACTGGCACGGGCTCAGTTATTAGATTGATTTGTCTACTGACGGAAAATTAATGACAAAGAATTTGCCAAGAGATTAATTTACAATGCAATTTCCTTAATGCTAAACTTTCATTGGTTTTCTCTCAGCCGAGATGATCAGCTGAGATGTATGGCTGCAGCAAATGAGAGCAAAGGGCAAAGGCGGTTATCTAGTTAAAGAAGAAGAGGGATGTTAACATTGGTTTTGTATCTGCGAGAGAAATAAATCAGCACAGTGCATTTCCGTGAAGGGAATGAGAGCTCAGGACTAATGTGCAGACACTAGTGGTCCAGCTCTGTCAGTGTTTATATGTCGGTAGCACATGGTGGCTTTTCACATCCAGCACGAGCAGACATGAGAACATAATGAACTCTCTTATGAAGGTCTGATACCTACTTTCACCAAAAATTTGTCCCTCAGGTAAACCCGCCAAAAAGGGAATTAACCAAATTTGCCAGTCGAGAAGCTTGACTTTTTTACCCCTCCTGTGCATCATGTCTGACGTCAACTGAGGTGCTCCCTCACCTCGCAGTGTGCTAAATGAACACTTTCACCCATGTATCAAGTTTTCATCAGTGCCAACCGGAGCTGTCTCCTGAAGAGTCAGCTGATCTCAGAGAGAATGTCTTTTGTAACCATGCCCATTGTAGACAAAGGCCAGATGTTAGCAAGTGTTAGTTGTGATTTGTTTTTTACCAGTGAAAAGGGGGCTTTATACATATTTGGATTCCACTAAACTAGATCCCAATCTATCTCCAACATTCTCCAACCATCCCTGCGTGATCTCCAACTTGCACTTAGAGGCTACAAGACAAAATGTTACTATTGTACAGACGTGATGATTCCAATTCACATCTTACCACAGTTCATACACTCAAACTTCAGTCTTACACATTTTGCTTGACGGCATGTGGACCAACTGGCACAGAAATGAAAGTCTCCTGCAGTGGTTGTCTGTCTATCACCTACATTTAAAACCACTGTGCACCAGACCAGATCACCGGTCTGTTTCAGTTTAGTTGTCCCTCAGGAAAACACTGCACTTCGGAACTCTGCCCTCTGTCTAAATGGAATGAAAACAGATGATTTTAAAATCTGAATGTGTCAAGCCACTGACTCTAAATCTGTAAGTGCATGTCTGTGATTGTCTCTGATGCTGTATGTACGTTTTATGTCTTGCTAAGTATTTTATTTAAATGTGTTCCTCTCAATTTAATCAGGTAATTCAGTTAAAAAACTGCACCATAAAGGGCTGTGAGCGGACTAGAAAAGCATTACATAAAAACAGACCATGTATGACTCTGATTATGCAAACTACATCGGGCGGCTGTGGCTGAGGGGGTAGAGCGGTCATCTTCCAATCAGAAGGTTGGCAGTTTGATCCCAAGTCTACCCCATCTGCATTCGGAAGTGTCCTTGGGCAAGATGCTGAACCCAGAATTTGCCCCTCATAGAATAAACGAAGTGCTGCTGATAGATGCACTGTATGAATGTGTGTGTGTGTGTGTGTGTAAATTGGTGGATGGCAAACTGTACTGTAAAGTGCTTTGAGTGGTCATCAAGACTAGAAATGTGCTATATAAATAGAGACCATTTTCAAATTGAAATGTATTCTTTTATGTTGTGTTCAAGTAGTCGCAGTGATTTACTATTAAATATACATTTAATTGAGGGTTTCTCTAGAAAAGGTATTCATAATGCTATTACATTAGGTCATTGATAAGACTATCTGCCTGGCAAACACTTGAATCCTTCAGAGTTCATGTCGCCAGTTTCTAACGCAGACATATAAATGTGTTCTCAAGCCCCGTAGGCTGAGATCACCCTGGTTATCATGACATAACCCAGCTCCATATGTCCTGCAGAGCAAAAGAAGACTCTGTACCATTGTTTTCACCATCCACTGCACTATTCACAAAACGCTCGTCAAGACCCCCCCAGGTGCTAATACATAATCTGTAAACTGAGAAAATACAGAACTGAGTTAATGGGGGCCCGGCAGCTAATTTTTCCCTGGATAGATCTGATCCTATAACGGAGCCCTTACATCACATCCTGTGTTGCTAATTCATGATGGTTCATTATCGGCCAATAAGTTCACTGTAACTACACTCATGTCCACATCTGTTACAAAAAAAACAACAACAACCTCTGACACTTCCTTTGTGTTGCTTGGCAACAAAGGCAGAATCGGCTTGTGTGTACAAAAGGATGCGTGGCTCCCTTTGGATGCTTCTCTCGGAGCTGGGCTAAGGGCAGCAATTTGACAGCTCCACAGGGGAGGAGAGGATAGGAGAGGAGGAACAGTAAGAACACGGCTGGGGATGTAATTGCTGCAAAGTCAGTGTGAAAGTAAATCTGTTCTTCAGCCTCCATTATGCTTATGATGTTGCCGGCAGAGCTGGCTAGTGGAAACATGTCACTCATTCATGTTTATCTGTGAACGGTGTAATGTGCGACCTATTTAATAATGTGACTTTCTGTTTGTTTGCAGCGAACCCAGGTGAATGTGTTCCAAACCTTTTCTGCACGCACCCGCCAAAATGCACCTTAGGGCACAATGAAATGCATTACCTACCATGCAGGACGACAGTGACTTAAGAATAAACAAAAGACAATTACAATATCATTACTGCGTCCATTTACAACGTTTCCGAAAAAGTTTGAGCCAGTTTCTTGACTTGTGTAGAGCGTTTTGTGACAAAGAAATAATTTCCTGCACGAAATGGGACGGTTCATGGAATGAAATGTATCTAATGGGACAAACAAATGCACCGCCTTCAGGCATGATTAGCATTTTGTGCAAAACTTTATTTAATGACAATTAATTCATGCATGAAATGTCATGCTAGGAAAAGGACTAAATACATTGTTTTGCACAAGATGTCAGATGAGGAGACTGTTTCTGTGACTAAATATTATCATTTATATAAGCATTAAACTGACAGAGACCTTCAGACTTAGTATGATTGCTGTAGAACCGCCAGACTTGATAGGTAGGATGGGTCATAAATTACAGTGTTTCTTTTGACAAAGTCCCCCAATGATGTGAACCTGGTTGTAAGAGTAATCTGGTAAACCAAGAACTCATCAGGTCTGTGGACTTGACAAAAAGAAGCATTTCAAAACAAATGTTCATTTTCAGTGTTGAGAGCAACAGAGAGGTGAGCGTTTCAGGACTCTGCTCTGGATGAAATTACAGCCGTGGGAATGGACTGAAAATACAGCTGGTAAACACTGAGAAAGCGTGGAGTTTGCATTATGTGGAGCACTGGGGATCCAAGAGCCTATGTAATTGTTTAGTTCTCCCAGCTGCTGAGGTAAATAAAGTTTCACAGTAACCTATGGTATCATTTTGATGTCAATCTGCAATGTGGTGGCAAGTACATGTCAGGAATATTAGTCAGGTTTTTAACTCACTCTTTTTGTCTCTCCCTCCCTCTCTGTGATTTGCCTTTTCTCAAATTTCCTCTCTTTGCAGAACACAGAGCCCCAGTTGTGATTTTAAAAATTTAACTTTGTTTTGTATTCAATGAAAACACTTTTCTCATTTTGCTCAGCAAAATGAGCTTCTCTTCATTTCCTCCCTCCTCTCTTGCCCGGTTTTCGCTTCCTCTCTGTGCTCATCTCTCAGCCTGTGTGTATGTGAGGCCCCACACTTTCATCCTCTGCGCTCCACTAGTATCCTGGGAGGTTTGCATTGGAGCTGGAGCGGCAGTATTTTTAAACCTGCCAGCAACGCAGAGAGGGAAGATCTGAGCACCGCATTCATCTGCACATGACTCGTGTTGAGTCCACCGAGGAATCTCAAACACCTCCCACTTCATCAAGTTGCAAATTAAGACTGTGTTGGAGTTCAGCTTCTTAAAAAATGTTTTAAATGCCTGACATGGCCATCAAGTGGAGTCATTAGTCTAACATTTAAAGCAGCGTGAGGATGACTCGGCTCAGCAATTAGGAGCCTTTTACCACATTACACACTGTGTAAATCGTTGTTTTTGCCGCACAGACGTTCCTCAAAGAGACAAATAAACAACAGGAATGCCCTTGGGCCTTTAATCATCGGGACACTATTTTAGAAGAATAATTCATTTGTGAAAATGCTATTTTGACAATTTTACATTCCACTGAGCCACTGGTTAGTGGACGCATCACAGAACCATAACGCACCTCCAGTGAACGCTGTAAAACTAAAGATAAGCAACACAAAGCCAGTGCTGTGTTATACTCTCTCTCAGCTGCTGCTAGCTGTAATTCAACTACAGATATGTGTAACAAGTCGGTTCTGAATATGGGGATTGTCCTTCGTGTTAAAAAAGATAATCATGTCTGTATCCCGTCTGAACAGGTTCATATTCAATGGCTCAGTCTGTTAGGAGTGTTGGTTTTCCTTCCTTTCCTTTATAATTGGAAATGAAGACACATTTGCAAGCAGATAGATTTAATTTTGTTCAAAGTTTTTTCTTTTCTTTAAGTTATACAGCGCTGATCGCAATTTTATTTATTTCTTGATATCATTATCTACAGATACTGAAGGTCACGGTTTAAAATATGAGGTTTGTAAATCCCTGATGATATATATGCAACTTCAGGTGGGAGATGCCACCTCTGACAGTGACATTATGAACAGAGAGATGGGGGTAATATTTATCAACCCTTTTCTTGAAAAAAAAAGGAATGTGATGATTTATATTTGCACAGATGGTGCTAAACACATTTTAAGCACATATTTTCAGTCATGAATATGAGTGACACTGTCTCACTGTTGAGTCTCTCAGATATCCAGCTTGTAGAACATTGGCATTATGGAAACCTGCTACATGTATCTGAGAAGAAAAATAAGATCTCATGCAGCAGCATTCTGCTCATGTGACACCCTGCACAATAATGCTTGCATGTGCACTTGATGACTTAGCTTGTATGCTGCTTGAATAATAAGTCGAGCACTCTAACTGTTATTTGTTAAGCATTTCCTCGGGCCTCCCAGGGGACTACTGAGAAATGATTTCTACATGAGTGAAGAGCTGAGTGTTGATGCACTGTTTTTCGCCACAGCCTATCGGCCGCCGCTGTCACATGATGCACTCAGCAAACTGCCCTTCGAATGTGGACACCGGCGCACAAGGACAGACAGGGACACGGCCGTCTTCCTGTGGCACTGAAAAGTAAATGACACGTGATTAGATGTGGCAGAACGGAGGGGCAGCCTGGTTCCCGCCTCCCTCCTGCCTGACATATCCTCTCAGTGCTTTACTTACCTCTGAACCACACACACACAGGCGAGCATGACACAAATCAACCACACATAGGGTCACAAACTCAAAGAAACACACACACAAATGTCAGGAAAAATGACAAACCCTGTCTATCATCCTTCTGCCTTTTACAGCTGGTCTCTTACATCCTTCAGTGAGATAATACAGGTTGATGTCAGCTCAGTGGATAACTTACACTTCATATATATTTATAGGTTGGCCACAACATTCACATTTACATGTTATGTTAATGAGGTAAGAACCAACGTAACTATATGTACAGGTAAATTAAAGATCTAGTGATAGCAAAACTGTTAATTTTCAGTGCAGTGCTGAGTTTGATATGGTTTGGATACCTTCAGTGTTAATAAAAAGTGCTTTACAGCAAAGTCTAAGCTTCAACTAATCAGTGCATCTATGCGCAGCACCCATCTCTATGAGAAGGGGCAATTTGGTTCAGTATCTTGCCTAAGGACACTTCAGCATTCAGAATAGGGAAGACTGGGATTGAACCAACAACCTTGGTGAGTAACTGGGTCAAAACACAGGTCACATAATGATAATATAATTTTTAGTATTTCACCATTTCGGAATAACACACAAACACAGACAGACTGACATGCGACGATTATTGATCTCCGTCATGGAAACAACATTCAAGGAAATCACTTCCTGTTTGGCAAATTGTCTTCAAACTAAAAGCACAATGTTGTTTTGTTACTGCAATGCCTTATAATGTTCTGAACTACAGATATTTTATTTAAAAAAGTTATGAGCTTGGATATTGTGTTGTATGGAACTTTGAGAGTGTGTTTCCGGGCTAAAGTGTACTACGTGTGTGAAAAAAAAAGTTTGAATCGGAAAAAATTGTGTCTCCATTTTATTTTATTTTTTTCAGTTGTATTTGCAAGTGGACCCCAACTTCTCAAGGCAGAGACAAGAACGAGTCTCTTTCCAAAGGTGAAGTGTGATAAATGTCCTTAAGTCACTTTAGTTTGAAAAGTGGGGAAAAAACTGGGGGTGAGAAGTTAGATGGAGATTTGAGACCTCAGTCAGCTGCTCAACGCTCCAGGCTACATTAGACACTACATGTTTTGACAAGGATGATCATGTTTAACAAAAAATGTCTTCCCTCTAGTTATGCTGCACTCATTTTAATCATTTTTCAAAGCTGTCCATGTACAGCTTGACTATGCTAGAGGAGTACAATGTTAAATCAGACAAGTTCCCCTTGTTCTTTGCCGTGCCAACTGCCTGCATCCATGCGTGTCCTGTGTTGGAGATAGATGCCAAGTGGGATGACTGAAAGAAGCAGTGCAGCAAATGTGTCACATTAGCCCGATGGGCTCAGTCACAATGGGTGAAATAAAGCTAAAAAAGTTTGGGTGTGGGCCTCAGATGTGACTGCCTCCATTGAGTTCACTCAGGTCAGGTCTAATAACTCATATATTTACAGTAATAACAGAAAACCTTCCTGGAGTTCATCCTAAGTTGTTTGTTATTTTATTTATTTATTATTATATATTTATTTGGAGTCATCATATCATTTAATGCCAATGTTTCTCATGCAGTAGATCGATGAGATAAATTAAGTGCTATTCTATGTTTTTCATATTGTAAATTAATCCCACTAGCATATTCAAAGCCAGTCAATCACTGCATCTCGGATTTTCTGACAAAGTGATGCCCCAGAATGCATTTACATGTTTTATATATCAGAGAGTTATATCTGATCTGCTCAGGCTGCACAGAGTCTAAATGGAGTGATAGTGACCTGATTGATAATCAGAAGCAGTCTAGTTGAATCCATTCAAATTGTAATCACGGAATACACAGGGATTTGTGAATGTTTTATGTGGACTTGATCACTGGTAACTCATGTGATTGCTCTTTTCCTGGCAAGGCGGAATCATCTGAAGGGGAAGATAATGAAGCGAGCTGAGCTGTGCGAGACAGAAAACTGAATGTGGAGATTGTCGGGTCAGTGGAGAGGGGTAAACGAGATTCCACCGCAGTGAGTCAGCGCAGTGAGCAGGACTCACCAGCTCGGCTCACGGATGAGCGAGCTTTCAGCATCCATATTCTAGCCTCCCAGCTCAGTGATGGTGGTAGAGGGGGTTGGGGGCATTCAGATAGCACAGTGGATTAGAGCGTGTACCACCTACTCATCTCGAGTTGTGTCTTACATCTCTCTCTGTCTCCGGTCTCTCTGTGTGTGTTCACTCATCAACCGTCACTGTGAAAATGATGTGGCATAACAAAATCCCTTTACATCTCTGAGTGTCCCCGCTCTTCCACCTCCCTGCCTCAGTCGGCTCCAGCATCGCATCTCCTCTCTGTCAAGTTTTGGACAAAATGTTTGCTCAGAATCTGTCAGGTGTCTCCTGTCAGCTGGCATCTGCCTGCTGCTTATGATTCCCGCTATGAAGCCGGATGAGCCGACAGACCTGCAGACATCCACGCTACAGCCGTCCCCCATGAATATGAGCCTGCACTGCATCACGTGTACCAGTCGGAAGGATCCAGGTGGAGTTAGGTCAGCACTGGCATGCAAACACATTCCAGGTGAAGCAGCGTTTAGTTACTCATTTTGAAATCTGTAACTATCTATCTGACTGTTTGTACTGTTGTTTCGGTTTTATTGCTGTTTCAACGTAATCTTAACATCACATTTTTTATGTTTTCATTAATGTAATTACTCCATTACAGAGTATTATTTGAGGATTGCCTTTAACTTTTTTTATTGACTGTCCGTGTCTCTGTAAAGCACTTTGATTTGTATCCTAATGGTGATATATAATCTTGCCTTGCAGGAAACAATAACAAGAATATAAACTTATGTCTAAGTTCTAATGTTGGGTTCTTAAATTGACCAGGTTCATGAAGGAGAAGGTTTTGGGCTGTAAAACTGTATCAACCACTGAATACGATGAGCTTAGTGAGGACAGCGGTTATTATTCAATTGCTTTTTTGTATTGAAACCAAATTTAGGTAGGTGCACATAATAAAAACACATAATGATTGATCATTCTTTCCGCTCTTGCACTGAGCTTTAATATTTAGCCAGTTGTTATTTTAACCAAGATACAGTAAAAGACTACATAAAATTATAGTATTTG
This sequence comes from Pleuronectes platessa, assembly GCF_947347685.1. NCBI lineage: Eukaryota > Metazoa > Chordata > Actinopteri > Pleuronectiformes > Pleuronectidae > Pleuronectes > Pleuronectes platessa. The sequence goes on from NC_070647.1 coordinate 2,508,545, forward strand.
AAGAACATAGCTCATGCGGTAAGAATGGAGCTTCTTCACTATAGTGCTCTCTTTGCACTACAGAATATACTTAGGTTTCTTATTTTCTGTCATTTACTTTGTCACTCAGCTTCAATTTGATTTGGTTAAAGCAGAAAAAACACATTTATCATGTATCTAGCACCTTCACAAAAACATAAAATGTGATCTTATAATACTAATTCAGGTATAGTTAACATGTTCTTGACCAGAATACTACTTCAGCAGTAGCTCAGTGCCATGGTTGCATCTGAGCCGCTTTAAGGATCTGCCCTATTAGGGGCTTCAAAGAGACTTGGACCTTTGAAACTCATTTTCAAAACCAAATACATTTTTGGTTTTGTTTGGATTTCATTTCATCTTTTCTGTTATGTCCTTGTTTATTTTGAAGCTATTGACACACTTGCATGCATTTTGTGTTACTTCTCTCCTTGTGTATATAGTCTCTGTGCTCATATTCTGCCTTAGTCGGTTTGCTACGTTCCTGTTGCCTGGTGTTTCCTTACGCTTCCATTATGTTGTCTTTGTTTTTTTGGCTGATCAATTAATACGAGTCTGCATCGTCACCATGAGAATCACGTAGGAAATGGAATATCTTAACTTATAATTTTTGTTCCTGAATAGTTGAAAGAGCATTTCCCTTTTAAACAAATGACAGTCCAATAATCTGTGTGAGATTGGTCAGAAATGAAATGCTCATACTGTGTCCTGTACACGCTACAGCCTTCCAAATATTCACATTTCTATGCACTGACTTCAATGTTGGTTTGGCTCAATAGTTCAGTCAATACATGTGATGGGAATACAACACCGTGCTATGCAGACTGCCGCTGAGATAATCACACAGATTATGTCAGAAATGCAGAAATAGGGATGGGTGGCTGCAGCCCTCTGAGTGCAGCTCTCAGAGTGTCAGCCTGATGAATGACATCATTATCTTTGTGAGATGAAACGCACACTGGCAGCGGGTCACTTCAGATCTAGCTCTGTTACAGCTGCTGTTGGTTTTCCCCATAGAAATGTCACTGCTCCTCTCCAGCTTTGTTTTGCATTTCCACCCTGCTGACCTTCCTGCTCCCACCACCAGCGTCTGTGCTGCACAAGGTTTACTGCTGCAACTGCATGGGCTCAAGTATTCTAACATGAAATAATCGGCTGGCTGTGCATTGAAATAATGTGGCTTGTTTCTTAGCACAGGTCACATTGTTCCAGAGACTGTATGTAGCTGTGGGAGAAGAGCCTGAGATGCTGTTTGTACTGGACAGCAAAGCCCTCTGGGTGATTTTGTTAGGCTCAGTGGAATGATAAAGCTGCCAGGTGGAACTCAATCTCCATCGGATTCAAACTAGTTATAAAGAAAATTTGAAAAAACGAAGTTTTCCCCTCTTGATGATAAGTGTAAACAGACTGTATCTCTGAGGTTGCCACTTTATTACATTTTCAGTGTCTCTACATAATCAGTAAAGCTTAGCTGTTACCAGGCTTCCCAAATAAGCAGTAGGCACAGTAGGAATAAATAACTCAGATTCAGCAGTGTCACTTGCACAATTTTCTGTAATTATACTTTTGGTAGAAAAATATTGTATTATTAATGAATGCTTAATCTTGGATGTTCAATTGTGTTTTTTAAGCGGAATATTGACTATAAATGTTAAAGTGCATTAATTCGGTTTTCAGTGGAAAACCATGCAGAGGATTTTCAAATATTTACTCAAACTTGATTAATGGCTGCAGGTCCACCTCCAGCAATCACAGGTGGAGCAGTGATCTCTGTGCAGCCTGAGAGCCATCACCCTGGACAGGGTCTATTAATCACATGTCGCAGTTTGTAAAGCTTAACAACGCTGTCTCCTAGCAATAGTTTATATACAACAAAACCGCACCAGCAAATATGTTTTGTTTGATATAATTGTGACAGGATTCTATTTTCTAATACAAATACAGATTTCTATTAAGCCACCAGGTGATGTCAGCAACAATTCCCATTTCAAGTGAATGCAGATTAAAATATCTCTCACCACTACAGAAACATCAGTGTCATCAAGAATTTGAAGGGATTAAGTCTGCAACCGTTATGTAAACATTTTTGGGGATGTAATGAAAAAATATATATAAATAAACATCCATTGTAGTGGGGAGGGAACTTCTGGAATCCAGGTCCTAGAAGCTGCACTAGCAATAGTTCCTATGCCACATTTTTCTTTAAACAGCTTCTTTATTGTATATATATATATTTATATATATTATAATCAGCAGTATCATCTTGGTCATCTTTAAGAGTGACACATTTCTTTAATTGCACTTCCTGTGACATTCAATAAATAGAAATTGGTCAGAAAGAGCAGTACAAGTTGCATTCCCCCATTAACACACGTTCAGCGCTTCAGGGGCAGTCTCTAAATCCAAACCCTAATACACTGAACGGGTAGCTGTGTGCATAATGCTGCTGTTAAAATCAGATAAGCTGCATATTACACATCAACACACAGCCAAGACGAGAACTATCAACACGTGAATCACATAAGCCTCAGACAGCAGATAGATGGAACATCACATGTCTCAACAGCAGCATCCACGGGGGCTGCGGAGGAATGCAGCTGTTGTATACAGGGGACGAATGACAAACAGTGAACCAAAGAGCGCATTAAGTCAGGACGCGTCCGGAGCTTACCATGACCACAGGGACACAGAGGAGATCAGGGATGTTTACACCTGCTGCTGATGTCTGTCTCCACTGCCTCTGGTTGGTTTTAATCAAGATGTGGGCGATTGCTATTGGTCTGCTCTGCCTGTAGCTCTCTACCTCTCTTTCCGTCACATACTCACAAGCACTCACACACACTCACACACACACACACACACACACACACACACACACACACACACACACACACACACACACACACACACACATACACACGCACACACACACACACTTGACACTGAAAGCAGCAGCAGAGCATCGCTAAACTGGGTCAGTTGGTGGCAAGTTTCAAGAGGAGGCCAAAGGATGCGTAAACCCAGTAACTAATGACACAAAGAAATGCAGCCAGGAAAGCTACACGGCTACCTGCACTACAGCCGCTGCTGAGATATACAGAGAGAGGGTTATTAAACAGGGAGGCGATGAAGCAGCTGCACATCTGCCTATAAAATTATTTCAAAGGTCTTTATTTATAGAGCGCTTTTCTAGTCTTGATGACCACTCAAAGCTCTTGGTAGAACAGTTTTTGCCATTTACCCATTCATACAGTGCATCTACAGCCCTTTCTCCACTTTCTCTTTGGGGTTCAGCACCTTGGCCAGGGACTCTTTGGCATGCGGAATGGGGAAAACTGGGATTGAACCGCCCACCGAACAACTCTAGCTTCCTCAGCCATTGCCAGTCCAAATTCAATGTGTAAAACCCAAAGTTTTGCAACTGTAATACACAGAATTCGAGAACACAATGCATAAGATGTTGATGTTAACTTATATTTCACATGAACTGTAGAGAGACATGGTGATTGCATGTAGCAGGCAGGTGGAACATTGGACCTGTGTATAGACAGAAAGACGGAAGGGTAACGTGTGACTAACATGTGCTCCCTGCTATTGCAGTAAACTGTGAACAGTATATTAAAGATTTGAACTCAAAACTGGATGATCTATACTGTACATCTTGGAGCTAAGCTTTATTTGTGTTATGGCATCCTACGATGGTCAGTCCACAAGATATTTGCTAAGCCACATGAAACATGTGGGGGTCTGCCTACAGCAAAGTTGAAGTCAAAAACTGTTTTGCGGCAGATTTATTTGGGACAGTTAAAGCCTGTTGTGTCATGCTCTTTACAGTGAGCTTGTATATAGGAATAACCAGCTTAGACCACTCATCCATGCATCCATCCATCCGTAACGCTTATCCTTTGACGGTCACTGCAGGAGCTGGGGCCAATCCCACTGGGGCCCAATCTGCATGTCAAATAACGTGACATCTTCTCCCCCTCTATCCATACGCACTCACACTATCTCCATACATCTTGGTTCTATTTAAAATCCCTATGCAGGTCGACATTCAAACTATCCTTCAGTGTGTCTGCCGATTGGAGTTCCCCACGCAGTCAAAAGGAGAGCATAAAGTACACACAGACGAACCATCTTGCTGTGAGGCGACCATGCCGCTGAGACAGTTATTTCTTACAGTGCTGTAATGTGTAAATTTGATTAAAGGTTACTGTACTTTGAAGAGTAAAAACTTGAATGCCACGATTTAATGTTGAAGACCTTGTTTCAGCGTTGCTTCATTCACCCGAGCAGTATGGGCGAGAAAGACCTATAATAAATGTCATGCGAGGTGGCCAGTACTTTAGATTTGCTGCAGTTAATGGAACTGTGGCAGGTTCCCTCACTATTATTTATATATAAAAACACTTAACATACAAAATACATCCCACAAGTAAAGTAATCTAAAGCCTAATTTTCACTTTACAGTTAAGGCTATAAATAATTTAGGTTTGTGGAATAATCTTAGATAGAAGAAATGATAGTGATACTGACTCAAATGGGAGACAGAGGATGTTACCTTCTGTCTTTTGTCGATGCATCCATCCTCCCAATGTGGACTCAGAATCCACCGCAGACACACAAAATGACAACTGGGCAGGAGGCAATTTTTGTCTATTTCTTACTTTAATAGTAGTAATTCGGTTTGACTGATATTGTCATGTCACAATTTATTGTTATGTTTTTGGTCACTATAATTGTGGCGTGAAAGTGAGAACAGGTGCAACCATACACCTGTAGATCAGCTCAATGGGTCCTCCTGCTGTGACAATAGATGCTGTATTTGTATAATGGGTACCAGTCATTACTGATCTGGTTGAAAGAAGATAAAATGTGTCTATCACTGAGTAAAACATCAGTTATCCGGTTTTTCTAAGTTATAGCGTAATAAATATACAGCAAACAACGACTGGCTGAACAGACACAGCGACCTGCACATGGATTTTAAATAGAACCAAGATGTACGGAGATAGTGTCAGTGCATTTGGATAGATGGGGGGGAGAAGACATGTTATCTGTGCATCTCCATCCACAGAGGGAAGGAGACAGAAAGAGAGCAAGGGCAATGTGCTGTGCCTGCCACGAGCGCTCCTACTTCAGGCTGCTGTTGTCATGGTAACCCATCTCCACACATACTCTAGCACACATGAGCAGACCTGTGTGTACACACACACACACACACACACACACACACACACACACACACACACACACACACACACACACACACACACACACACACACACACACACACACACACACACACACACACACACACAAGCACAATGCTTGCATACCAAACAATGAAAAGAGGTATTATGGCGAAACAGATATGGAGGGATAAATCATGAAAAAAAAGGTATATGCTCCAGTGATGGAGAGAGCGGGAGGAAAAAAGACAAATTGTCAGGGCGAATCCATCCGCTCATCCATCTCCTCATTCGTCCATCAAGCCATCCTCCCATCAGCCCCGGACTCCATCTAATCTGATACAAACCAATAGCATCGAACAAGGACACACAAGAGAACTTCTCTGACTCGCTCGCAGGCACACACACACTAACACACAAACACGCACACACAGAAGGAAAGCCCTCGCATATTTAAATAAGTGATAGGGAGCCTTGAGATGTGACAGCAGAGATGCAGCGTGACATCCCGAAGACGGACCAACAGACACAAATGGATTATGTCACAGAGGGGGTGGGGGGAGCTCTGGTTCATGACTAATGCAGTAAATAAAATGCAGAGAATATCTCTTTGGTTATAGGCAAAGGCCACAAGCTTCAAACACACTCACACACTCACACACGCACGCACACACACAGCATAACACACTCGTAAACAGATGTGACTTGACTATAAAAAAAACTAAACAAAAGCAGCAGCTCTGCCACAGACTATAACACAGTTTCTGCCCCAGCATGCATCAGTTCTGAGGCAGAAAACTATGCCAGTCAGAAAACACAAGACAAGCAACCCCTGCTGAAAAAAAAAAAAAAAGGAAAGGAAATACAATTTAGCTGAATGTCTTACCTTGTGAGGACGATGGAGTCGTACAGCAGATGGACATGGAAAAAAAAGACAAGAAGAGAATCTGTTGGTTGTTGTGTTTAGCATGATACATTGAACAAAGCAAATAATAGAGCAGCCATTATGTATATGTAAACAATATAAATACATGTCAAGAGACCATCAAGAGAACAGAGGCGGTGAACGGTGAGATCCAACAATTTGTGCACAGTCGAGTATCAAGTAGTTTCAGTGAAGGATCTAAAGCTACTCTAAGAATAGGCTTGGATGTTTTCACAGTTAGTTTAATACTCAAACTCTAATATTGTGTGACCTTTTAAAGATTAGTCACATAAAACATTCATTCATATCATCATTCATTCATTAGCCACACAAATCCATTAAGGGCCACGGGAGGCTTTAGCAGATCCCTGTTGACTTTGGACAGGGGACACCATGGACAAGTCCCCAACCTCTAATAGGGCTGACATACAGAGACAAACAACCTATCAAACCGAGAGGCAATTTAGAGTCTCCAGTTAACCTGCATGAGTTTGGACAGTGGGAGGAAGAAGACCCTGGAGAAAACCCACACGGACAGGACACCACACAGAAAATCTCATTAAGGATCCCTTCTGAATGAGACTAGAGAGATAGTGGCCAAAAACTGGAGGCCTTGTTCTGTGTAACAGTGTTTAATAGCTAAAGCTGAGGTTATTATGAGGCTTCAGCTGTCTGTTACAAAAAACCATGTGGGGAGGACAAAACAACAACAAACCTATGTGACTACAAGACTGAGGAGTGCGCCATTTGTTCACTCAGAAAGCTATAGAATAGCCTCAGCGGAATTTATGAAACATGTACAGTGCCTGTTCTACATGTTTGTTTGGAACGGGATGTTTGCTTGGCTTGTGGCAATGCTCCAGAGCCATCTTAAGAATTACTCCTTGTCAAACGGTGCAGAGTGAATTTAGAATACTTTGTGTTCATCATACCGGGTTTAACAGCAATGAAGGTTGTATTGGTTCATTACTGTTCACGTGTGTGGTTTACATATAAGTTTGAAAGATTTACTTAACTGCTTTATATAATAATTGCATTTCGGCAATTTCAAAGATGTCTTAAGCATCCAGCAAATTCTTTAGACTTTTCCAAATAAAAGCCGGTAATTCCACTCAGAATAAAACATTGCAGCAACAAACGGAACGTTGTGCTTGTACTTTGACGACATATTGCCAACCAGGAAGTGATTCTATGGATGGTGTTGCTGTGATGGAGATCTGCAGCAAATGTGCGTGAGTCCAATATGATGAAATATTTAAAAAAAAAGGAGGACTATAAAAACGCAATTTCACTGAGTTGATTATTATATTTTTCAAACACATACCAAAGCTGTTAGAGGGTAAGCGAAGGAAAGAGTTGTCCCATTGGACTGCTCAGGTGCATCTTACAGGGTGACTCACTAAACTCAACACTGCCCCCCTACACCCCGCCCGGCAACTGCAGCCTCACAGCTCGGTTGGCAGATGTGACTGTCCTGCATGACTGGGACTTAACTACCTGCTCAATTATTAAAGGCAACACTTAAACCACCACAAATTATCCATCTAAAATAAGAGTAGAGACACAGGGATGCTGTGGAAGCTGTGGATGCAGCTGAGATGGGCCAGCTGTGGTTTGACTGTCCCAAAGAGGATCCTCTGTCAGACATGTTTAGTATCGAGCCGCTGTCTGTTAGTGATGATCTCTTAGGTTTCTCGTGCTCAGGCCTAGTTACAGAGACTGAATGTCAAACATTCTCCCTGACATCAGTGAGGACAAAGGGACCTTCCCTTTCCACAGTCAGACCACAGTCTGAGCTGTCTGCATTTATACCATGAGGCTAATTTACCAATATCGGAATATGTCACAAGAACAAAAATCAATACAATATTTTAGTGCACACATTCCAAAAAGTGCCCGCACACTACAAGTTGAAAGATAGTGCTTAGTGAGAAGAAACAAATGGATTCTTTGATAAATGTTTAGTGACTTTAGAACTGAAGCCAAACAAGCTCATCACATCCATCATTAAGACTTGTACTGAACGCTCTGTGATAGGATATCGTGTCTGACGGGCTTTTGACAGTACACACTCACACTACCAAGCCCTGACGTGAATACAATATGAAAACCACACGGCCCAAACGTGCCAGTGTGAAGTGTACAGGTTGTGAGTGGATCCTGTTGCCCCTCTAGAGTGTGTGATATGTCCTGGCAGACTGCCGAGGCTTCATTAACTGGACTTGGCAGTTAACCCTCTGATTACAAGCTCAAGGTCTCTACAGCCCAGACCATGAAAAGCAGTAGAGCTTCTTCCCCCTCTTGTGGTCACAGACTATCATGACCACTACTCATTTATCAGCACACACTTTCAATCAAAGGGCTCCAAAACCTTTCAATGCACACTTCTGATAGCATGTTAACTGTGATCACAGACCACCATCTGACCCCTGGATTCTGTCTGCACTGTAGGGGAAGAAAATTAATTGACGTTTAAAAAATATTTAATGATGTTTAAATGAATATACAGGCTTAACAGGAGATGTGTAAATCACTTTTTCGTCATGGGAGCCTACAGAATCCCCTCAGGGTCCTCCGGTAGTCTCTGGACGCTGATTTGGGAAACAGTAATTCAGGCATTCATTCATTAAACTGAGTTATGTTTGAATTTAATAATCATAATCAGACCGACTTCAAAAGCAGCTTGAGGTGAAATGCATTGGAAAACAAGAAGGATGTAACAGCACAAGGTGCTGAAGGCAAACGGATACACAAGGGAATACACTAATGGTGAAGAGTGTCAGAGGAGGACTAATGATGAATAGAATTAGGGTTGAACATAAGAACGTGATATCCTGCTGCAGGGAGGATGCAGCCAGAAGGAAAAGCACTTTCCCTGCAGTCAGTCTCACATCACAGAGGAGGCACTCAGCAGGTTCCCCCGGTGATGTCATCAGGGTTATTGAAACTTTAGTTCATCTTCCTCCTCCTGGTAAACTGCCGAACAACGAAGATGCCCTTTTCTTTCATTGCAGGAAATGTAGGAAACAATGAGGTTTGGGCTATTGACCCACGTCAGGTTCTAAGAGTCAAACAAAACTACTGCTGCATGATTTTTAATCATTCTTGTCTTGTCACTCCTAAGTTTTGCTGAATAAATCAAACAAACTAAGACAGGTATTTTCAAAAGTAAGACACAATAACAGAAATCAACACAATGAAATTTAAAAAAATGTTTCTGTCCTTATTCGGCTCATAACCCAGGATAATGCCTCAGAAAAAAAGGACGAGGCAAAAATGGAAAACAGGCCAAAGCTAAAAAAAACTGGAAAAGCAAGTGCATACCTATAAATAAAGGAAAAATAACATCCATAGGAGCATCCTTGTGGAAGCACAGAATTTTGATTCTAAATTTGAAGAGTTCAAAAGAGTTTGTGATAATCACAGAACATTACAAAATAGAGTTGTATACAAACTAGAAATAATATCAATATTAGTAGAAAGTGAAAAATTCCTCAAATTGCTGATCAGTTCATTTGCTCAACATCAACTAATGATAACACTGAACTAATGTGCATGATTGACTAAGACAGAGAAAAAGGCATTGATACAATGAATCATCTCACAAACTAAGTGTCATTCAAAACAGCCTGGGACAAATGCACTGGTTTGTGCATCCCCTGGCAGCTGGAATTGAGAAGCAAGGCAAATGAACGGCTATGAACGAATCAGAGAACGACGTTCTCCATCACATGACGCACCGCAGCTCCTCAGTTTAAAGGAAGAACCTCTAGGACAGAAAATGATTAATGGCTAAATCCTATCAGGGTAAAACAAACATGAGGCCGTCCGGGTTTAGATTGATGAGAACGTCAAGCTGATCCAGTGCATATAGAGCCAGTGCTCCCTGCTGAAGAGAGTGACCTTCTGAAGGCCCATTAAAGGTGCTCACTCACATAGAATTGGTGTGTAGTTATAATGCAACCCTCCCATTAGTTAAACTCACGCTGAGAGGAGGAAACCACCACCAGAGGTTCAAACTGTTCAATTTCCAAAAACAATGGCCGGTGATTCATAACAATTTTCCAACAAAGAGAGTGTGAGAGAAAAGTCTGGGAAACTTCCATCTTAATCCTTAATCTCTGCTGGGTTACACCCATTCTCCCTCCATTAACACTCTCATATCCCTCACCTTCACTGCAGGTACAACGTTTCAGTTGGTGATGGCCATTTGTCAGCAACTGTAAACTAATTTCTATCTACTTCAAGTATTTCAGGGATTTCCTAGAGTCTCAGCAAAAACAATAGTGTTTCCATCTGCCCTGTACCTTTAGGTCTGGTTTCGCTGCCTATACTATGAGTTGCCGCATACGGTTGTGAAAACAGTGTCTCTATACATGCATGATTGTACAAGTCAGAGATTAGTCATGATTTTTTTAACGCACATATTTTAGTCGTGCACAAAAACAGGGGGATTGATTTTATGTGCTTTGGAACTTTTGGAAAGAAATATGCTTAATGGTATGACAGTGTGATGCAGGGGCTGAAAACAGGTCGGTTGACTGGTCCAGAAATCTATTTGTTAAAAATGCGAAAGAATTCCTTTCCACCGCCTCCAAGCTGGAGAGGAAAGAACTGCAGCTTTCTTAGCCAGCTGATAAAAACTAAAAACTAAAATACATGAAAGAAAGACAGAAAGAACGAACTAGAAGTAGACAGGCCTAACAGAGGGTTGATGTGAGGCGGATATGGGGGGGGGGATATCCCTCCTCCTCCTCCTCCTCCTCCTGCGAGTGTGTGATGTGTTGCAGCCGAGGGTGCAGCCTTCATTACAGGCCCATAATTAAAAGAAGACAAGAGTGGAAAAGTGCCTAATACTCCTGGCTGTGTCCCGGGAGGCCTCAAGGTTCAAAGCCTGCCCAGGCACGCGGCACGCACGCAGCGCCGACAGCACCCACAACCCACCGCACCACAAGAGCTTAGCCCGGTGGCTGCGATTAGTATGAGGAGCGGGCGGAGAAACTGTGGGGAGGATGGGAGCGGAGGAGGGCGAGATAGAGGAGGAAACAGAGAGAGATAAGAGGGAGCAAGAGGGCGGACTTCTCAATGCTTCGACATGAAAATGTCTGAGACATTTTTAGTTTTGGCTCCGAGTTACAGACCACCAAAGTTTCTGCACAATTTTCTCTCAGTAAAATACAGAAGCAAATAGGGCTGGATGCTATGCTCACGAATTACATGAGGATAGAAAAAGTCTCATGGGATGAGCGTGTGTTGTTTATCATGGTCTGCATGTGATTCTGCAAAAGACGTAGATGTAGCGCAAAGGCAAATCATCCGCTTCTACAATATTTGGCTTATTTTCTCTGCATCGGTAATTACGTGATTTTCGCATTTATATTTGTACGACAGTTTGGGCTGTTACAGCTGCTCCTTCTCCTCCTCTACCGCTGCGAGCGCACTGCATGTTGGTACATATTGCTCTGTTAGTGACCATCGGTTGCACACTTCTTTTCACGGTGCATTGTGGGTAACAATGAGTGCAGGATATAAAGTATTTAAAATGTCACTAAACATTCAGACAGAAGTACAAAATGGCAAACTCACTATATAGCGGATTATATATGGATTAGTGAGTGTTTTCAGACAAAGCTAAGATCTTGACACATCTCTGTCCATGCTATAACTCACCACTATTCTATTTCATTTGCCTTAGTGTTGAAAAAAAAAACTAAGTAGCACAGCTGTATTACGATACTGGTTCTTCTCTATGGGTCATTTGTAGGTATCATGATGCGAAGAGTGAAGAAGAGGATGAACATTTCTGTGAGTGTTATATTGCTTGAATAGAAAAAAGATCTCAAATTAATATATTGTAATAATATGGAAGAAAAAAAAGAAGAAAAAAGCTTTTAAAACAGCAAGCCCAGAAGACTACACACACACACAGTCGACGTACTGAAATCGCTTCTGCGGTTCTTCTAGCTACAGCAGAATTTGTTCAACCATAATATTTAAAATTCAATGAGCTGAAAGGTGAACGAGGTCAGTGCAGCACTGCATGTACAACTGCGCTGAACCCACTGATCTGTGATCACTCTGTTTTCAGTCAAATTAATTTGTTGTTCTCTTTCTGCTTCTATTCACTCGTCTCTCTGCGGTGGCCTCGCTAGTATAGTTGAGAATTAATTTAATCAAAATCCAGTTTTTCCCTCCACTTAGGTTTAGTTATTCAAAACTGAAAAACAATAATGAGAATGTACTTACAGACATACAGAGAATATAACGGTATTAATGCTCTGTTGTGAAATCTGAGTAAGTGCCCTCCACAGCACTGCTTCCTTGATGAACTGATTAATGACTCTAAGCAAACAAATATCTGGTCAACTACAGAGCGTGGCATGATTTATCAGTTACTGAAGACAGATGGCAGACGGACAAAAGGACTCATTAGACGCTGTAAACACAATCTGTGGAATTAAATGTGAAGATGCCCCTCTGTGCCAGTGAAGAATATAAACAAGAAGAGGAAGCTAATGCTCATGTTAGTGTTGCCCAAAAAACACATTGTGACTTTTTATGACTAAAGACTGACCGATCTATCAGTTGGCTTTTCACTTACACCTAGTTACTTGTGTTGAAAATGTCTTGTAAATTAAGTTATTATTATTACTATTATTATTATTATTGAGATGGTGGTAATGTATCTTAATGTTGGTTGAAACCCCCTAATTAACCGGACAAAGCACAAAGTATAACCTTAGTCGGTAAGAAAATCAAAAGAAGAAGAAGAAGAAGAAGAAGAAGAAGACGTTTGTCCTTTTTATCTAGGTGAGTATTTGACAATGAATTACTACATATTAATTTAACATTGATAATGGGACTATTGTTAAAAGTCAGGTCAAGGTAATAGTATGATTAAAGTTAAACATGTTATGCAATAATTTAATGATCCCTCTACTTTGACGTATGTAATTGACAGTTAACTTCATATTTACAAATCAGATTCACACACTGACGGCAGCTCTCAGGAGAGAATTGGGTTCAGTGTCTTGGCCAATGGCACCTCGACATTTCACCTGGAGGGATTGAACCACCGACATTCTGTTCACCTGCTTCTGTTTCATTCAATGAACTTCTTTGTCGCAACTTTGTTGCTAAAGTGGAATAATAATACCCAATAAATAAATATATAATCATCTAAAATAAATTATGAAGAGATTAATTAAGATTAAGGTATTTATATAATCCACCTTGGGCAACACTCTTGCATTAAGTCATTACTCTTAGTTTGACTGATTCTGCTTTTCGGCTTTGCAGCATAACAAACTCATTATACATTTGGTGAATAAACAGGTTCTGATTCTGACACGGACTTATGCAAAATTCACATCTCACTATGAAAAAAGCTGTAATGCTCTATAATGCAGGGTTTTCCTAGAGCATCTCCTGCGGCCAGACCGGAGGATGACTCCTCCCAATATTCCCACATCCATCCGCAGCCACAAAGGCGAGAGATCACTGCACTGCACAATAACATTACAAATAAATCAGCACTCACATGGACAAGGAGGTTTTGTGTGTAGCCTTTATTTATTCAGAGAAGGTTCAACGTGTTTGCGCTGATGTAGAAGCTTTCCTTCTCTCCGCTGCTACATGGTTTCAGGCTGTCTAACAGTATCCCGGACCAGCTCAACTGACTCATCCTTTTCTTTTTCAAACAAGGTGGGAAGAGGTTTGTCGCTAACAGCGCTTTGGCACAGGGAAGTCCAATGCCTCTACAGTCAGACTATTTGTTCAGTCTACTGGCCACAGGATGCTGACGAAACAGTTGACCAAAGTATATGTAAAAAAACTATGAATTAATGTAACTTCTTTGAATATTGATCATGGTTACAGTATTGTTCAGTAAGGAGATATTCACTGAGGGAGAATATCTTCAATGACATTATCTCTCAGCCAGTCACTGTGATTTAAGTTGTTGGAGTTGATAACAGATGTCATATGAGAGATGGCTGGATTTTGTAACTATGTACACAGTGCTGAATAAATAATTAACTCGATAAATATAAGAGATTATTACGACGTGAATCTGTCAACAGAGAATATTCTTGGTCTAAAAGTCAAGTCAAAATATTTTATTTACAATAAAAGCATTTAAGTCTTATACCAAACGGAAGGGAACAGATTGCATTCTAGGTCACTATAAGATTCCATTTATCCTCATGACAGAGCAGAATCTCAAGGTTCAGCTTATCACCGCACCAGAGACAGGAGGACAACTCCAAACCCAAAACAAAATACATCTAATCTGGAGCATTCCTGCAGAGGCCGTCAGACCTCTCACATCTACCATCTGTGAAACACCATTTTGGTCAGGCATAATATTAGTCATAAACAACATTAGTCATACACAAAACTAATGGAATTAAATTTGTATTAGTAACAATTCACTGACAGTAGTATTTGGCCACATCACTTCTGGGCCTTACCCTCAAATATTCTATGATAGAACAGGAAAATTATCCAGGCCTAGCCAATCCAACATTCAGTAACAGAGTGCTGCCAAAACAACTTTTCTGCCATAGCATTGACTGGCCTCCTGTTACATCACATATAAAACCATCTCAATTATTTCCACTCAGTGAACTTAACAGAGTTACAGACACCGAGGTTTACAGATACCTTAAGCAGAGGTAACTAAAATAGTACTGAAAAAAACACTGCAGAGCTATTGTAGTGATTTTAAAGATTGCTTTCAAAGACTCTTAAATCGCAGTAAATGAGCAAAAGGTTGGATCATTTGGCAAACTTTTCCGCAGTAGTAGGAGAAAGCACTAGGTCAAATAATCCTGTCCTCTTTTAAATTCCCTGTGTAAATGTGTGTGTGTAAATGTGTGCTTGTGTGTGTGTGTGTGTGTGTGTGTGTGTGTGTGTCTGTGTGTGTGCTGGAGCCAAATGCCCCAATAAATAAGTAAAGTATTCAAAGCTGTTTTGGCATCAAGTAGCAGAAAAGAGACGTAAACTCATGTTGCGAGAATTCCGCAAAAAAGCTGCAACAGAGCTGACCAATGCGGGGGAAAGAAAAAAAAGAGAGGAGAGAAGGCAAGAATAAAAAAAAAGGATGGAGGAGAGGAAAACACTAGTACAGTTTTGTGTGACTAAGTCTAAACTGTATGTTTATGAGTACTGTGTGTAATTACACTGGTCTCCACATGTGTATTCCATTATGGACACATACACAGTAAAAGCAGAGAAACTCACAGCTGTAAAAAGGTGTAACACAGAAATCAGTCCTTCAATATGCATGTATTACTCTCTGTTTGTGAAGTTTAGTATCTAAAGCTCTGGGCTTTTACTGCAGAAGCACCAAATGATTGAAAAGCAGGTCGCAGTTGGACTTCCGGCCTGTTGGACCATTTACTGCATGTCATTTCCATACACTCTCACCCTATTTCCTGTCTCTCCTTCACTGTCATTATCTAATACAAGCTAAAGGTCAAAACGTACATACTGAAACACACTGCACACACGTGTAAAGTCAAAGCACCGAACCTGTAGTCAATTCAGACCACCCTGAGCTAATGAGGCGATACGGAAGTAAATAAATGTATTTGAATATTGACAAAGGAATAAATACAGGAGGACAGGAGGTTTCACATAGATTTTGTCGGGTTAAAATACAAAATTACTAAAAGTAACAAACTTCTGTTGCAACAAAGGCTACACAATTAACTGATAGTGTAAGTTAAAGTAGTGTAAGGAAAAAAATGTCATGATTGACAGCCGAGACTGACTCTTGTCACCACGGCTCCATCCACCTATTGCTACTAAGCAGACTCTGGCTCCAGTTTGGCAGTGTTCAGGTCCAGGACATTTTTAGCTTCACCTCTGAATTGTGGGAGGAAGCGGAGACATGTTGTCCATCTTCATTTACAGTCTTTGGAAAGAGGTTCATTTTTAACATGTAGCTATGTTACTTCATGTGAAGATGAAGTCATTTAATGTGAGTTTGTATTAGGGCTACTCGATTAATCGAAATTTAAGGGGGGGGGGACATTTAATAATGAGAGGAAATTTAAAAGTTCTCAGTTACAAAGTTTATTTTTTTTGGAGAGTGTTAGGGTTGCCATCATTAAGGGTTTTAATAACCGGTAACCTGGTTTCACGGAGGAATAAGACACGCAGCCATCATCGGTATTTACCTGAACCGGAAGTGATCACTTTATTGCGCACGCTCCAGTCATTTAAAGAATAAAGCGTAGATTCAGAATAAGGGCACATATTAATAATCGTTTGAATAATCGTGATTTCGATACTGTCCAAAATAATCGCGATTAGCCCTAGTGTGTATATATGAGACCCTGGCTTGTGGCTCTCAAGTTTATCCACTCAACACATGGCAAGCTTAGAAGAACGACAGCAGGCTTAAGTGTGAGAACAAGAGGGAGCAGCACAGACAGCACAGAGGGCTTGAAGTACAACAGCTCTGATTAATGACAGAGGCACAGGGAGAATTAACAGCTACCAGTCCTTGCCTGAAGAACAGGACTCCAATTGCTGCCTTTTTGGAAATGTCCTGCTAATGTCTGTGATCTCCACCACGACCTGACTGTTAAATGGAGCTGCTTTTTGCACAGTCAAGTGAGGTCGGACACCAGACCATTAGAGGCTGTTCAGTGTGCAGAGTAATGGATGTGCAGACTGTCAGGGGAACGAGGCTGTGACCCCTGCTACTCAAACTGACTATAATCATCATCTGACAAATGACACCGTTATTATAAGTTACATACTCATACAGACTATGGAAATATACCTGTTCATCCCCCCCAGTCTCGGGCCCCACAGGGCTGACAAGTTGTTCAAATTTGAACTCCACTGTCAGGTACTGACACTGAAATCAAACTTAAGATCAGTATGATGTCTCTCAAAGTAACATGAGTGGTTGATCCAGAGGAAGGAAATGTTGTTAGGGTTTAATTTACTTTTGTCAAAGATCACAAACTGTGTCAGACAAATTATCCTTAAAAGAAAAATTATTATGACAGTTACGGGCGGCTGTGGCTGAGGGGTAGAGTGGTTGTCCTCCAACCTGAAGGCAAGCAGTTCGATCCCCAGTCTGACCAATCTGCATGCCGAAGTGTCCTTGGGCAAGATGCTGAACCCCAAATGGCCCCCCATAGAATAACAAAGTGCTGCGAATAGATGTACTGTATGAATGTGAGTGTGGATGGGTGAATGTAAAACTGTACTGTAAAGCGCTTTGAGTGGTCATCAAGACTAGAAAAGCGCTATATAAATACAAAACCATTTACCATAACCGCCACTTATTCTATGACTTAGGGGGACACAGACACTGTGAGCAAGCGATCAAGGGTTTGTGTCAAGATCAGGAATATTTAGTGACGTCAAAGGAGTAACATTCATTTACACTGTCGGTGCCAGGGTTTGCACTACCTCTCGACCAATGCCAGTTGGGATTAGGTCCAGCTTCCCCCACTTCACACAAACTGATATGCGGTATTGATGCTGATTGGATTGATGAAAAGATGAAAGGAACATTGTGAGCTGAATAAGAGCAAAACTTTTTTTGCCTACTCCAATTACAACATTTTTTTACTGACAATATCTTCTTACTATAAGATACGCAACGCTGGGGTTGGTGATGAAAGGGATCAAGAGAAAAGTAGACATATTCAGTTGACAGCATTAAATCTGACTACGGGTCTGCAGCAATGTTGGCAGCTAAATGAGGCTGAGCTTTGACCTAAATGCTAAATTCATGATACTAATATGCTCTCAGTGTCAATGCTAACATGCTGATATTACAGTAAGTACTCTTTTTGTATGTGCCCCATGATCATCCTCATTGATCTAGCACATTAGCATAGTAGTATTTTCTAATCAGCCATCAACTCAGAGGGACCTGAGGCTTAGTTTTGCTGGTATTTTGTCATAGACCAAAGTATTGGATAAACTGTCTGTCTGTCTGTCTGTCTGTCTGTCTGTCTGTCTGTCTGTAGTGCATAATCGCATTGTATATTAATAGTCTTTACTGACTCTAACTGGCTAAATCCTCAATGCAGAGAGCTAAACAAGTTCATCTCTACAGCAGGAAGAATAAACACTGCACTGCAGGTCCACAGAGACTGCTGCACAGTCACTTCTTAGTACCTGAGCATCCCGCCCCTCAGTTTCAGTTTGTATAATTCACCACTGTTCAAACTTTGAGGATTTTTTTTCAAAAAAAAGCTCCACCCAATCCTTTCAGGGCACACTGACAGTGTCCTTTTGGATTGCATCTCCTCAGAAGTGAGGCTTGTGAATGATATATGAAGTGAGAAGCATCTCTTCTGTCACTGCTACTGTCTCACTGGTCCCACAGAGCCTCTACAGCCGGAACACGCTGCTGCAGGAACCAACAACACTCCAGCAGGCTTATCACTGCAAGAACAACACTCTCATACTCGAAAAACTCTCAGATGAAGTTGCATTTAACACTAAGTTGAAGAGATATATTTATTCATAAGGCTGAACAGCACATAACAATTTCAGATATTCAAATAAAAAGTTTAGAATTTCCCTATAAACTATATATAGTATTTCAAGTTGTATGTGTACTGTGAAGTTTGGGGAACCTTTATTACAGCGATTACTACTTTACACGAAGGGTGACGTCCCGCAGAAACAGTGGCTTTGTGCTTTTGACAAGCGGTTCAATATTTCATGACAAAGTGCAGATGAAGCGAAGGAGATTCCCTCTTTGTAGCGGTGAAAGGCTTTGGAGTTTGGAGGCTACGTGGAGCTGAAATATTCATTCCTCTGCTGGAGTGTGACTGAGATTTCCACAGAGATTCGAATTAAACATGCGTGACAGCGGAAGGGGGAGACAGAAGCCAGGGTTTCATTCTATTGTCAATCGAAATCTACACGAAAGTTTCAAACACTGCCGAGAGAAAATGGGAATTCCCATTGTTTCCATTAGCTGCTGAAGGAAGGGATTATTTTGGCATCGTAAAAATAGGAGGGGGGGGGGGGGGGGGGGGGGGAACAAGCATCCCACATGCTGTCCATCACCTGTGCTCACTTTTAATGATGTTGTGTTAGTGGGCGGCACGGTGGTGCAGTGATTAGCACTGTTGCCTCCAAGCAAGAAAGTTCGGGTTTTGAAACTGACAGACGACCAGGGGCCTGTCTGTGTGGTTCTCACCTCCTTGCTGTGCTTGCCTGGGTTTCTGTATGGTACTCCAGCTTCCTCCCACAGTCCAAAGACATGCAGGTTACCGGACGGCTTGCCCGTAGGTGTGAATGTGAGAGTGAATGTTCAGCTGCTTTCAGACATGCACTGAACGTGAATGTGTGAACGCAAATATCCGAGTGACAGGCTCCGGATTATCTGCAGACTTTCCCCACCCGGCCTCTTAGTATAAAGGATTGTGAACGTGTCTGTGCGGAGAATCTCCCTGTGCGTATTGCATGTGTGAAAGGCCAACTCTGGGGAAACTCCGGACTTTACCCGCAGGTCACGTCTGAAAACGGCTTTTGTTTGTCTCCGTGTCTGATGGACAGGCCACCTATCAAGGGTCTACCCTGCCTCTAACCAAATGTCATCTGGCTCTAGCCTCCAGTGACCCTCAAAGGATAAGTGGAACAGATAATGGATGGTACTTATGCCTTCAGCTGTCTGTGGCTCAGGAGGTAGAGGAGGTCGTCCACTAATCAGAAGGTAGATGGTTTGATCACCTGCTCCTTTAGTATACGCTTCAAAGTTTCCCACAATGATCATCTGAATGTGTGTATACATACATACATACATAACAATATCTAACATTTTTGTTTGAGTGGGTGAATGTGACAATGTGGGGAAAAAATATGCCAATTAGAGGATTGCAGCAGCAGAAGTGATGGACAGTGTGTAGGATTGTTTGTTTTCTTCCCACTCAAGTTTTTGATCCTGAACACCTTCATTAAAATGATACAGGATAAAAATGGTGAGTGTGTTTTGGTCATGAAAGTCTCTTCTGATCATCGTTGGCTAACTTTGACCATATGTACTGCATCTTTTTACAGCTTTTTATCGTCATGGAAACGAAAGTGAGGCACATCACAAAATCCTTTTGTACCAAGTATCAATTGCACAACAACGGTGGATTAACAGTATGCTTATTCTGAGTTATCAGATCAGATTGGTAGTAATAATATTAATAATAATAATAAACATTTCATTATACAAGTAAACTGAATGGAAAAATGTAATTGTTTAAGTGTGGAGATAATTTATACTGTTATATCATGTATTGAGTATACATATTATATTTTCTTATGGTAAAAATTACAACACATACATTATAGGGTGTTTTCGTCTACACCAACGCTCCCATATACTTAAACAACAGGCGTGCTGACGATACTTGGCGGGAGAGCAGCAGAGAGAAATGAACATTGTTCAGTGGCTAAGCTAGCAGACGTTGTCAAACAATGGTGTGTCCAAGGGTCAGTGAACGCACCTCTAAAGAAGATATCAGAGGACATTTAGGCTACAAACATGGTGTAAATGGCCTTTTTCAAACCGATTATTAATGCCGGGGCTTGCAGACACTTGGACAACACCACACAAGCAGAATGGAGGCATGTTTTGTTTTTCTGTGTTGTTATTACGTCTGAAGAATAACTCGCCGCTTAGGGGAGAGCGGGGTAATGTGGGACATCGGGTGATGTGAAAAAAACCCTGTATCTAGGCAACGGAACACATTTGTGGTCATGTGACTATTATGTTTAAAAGCCCCTCCCATTCCCCCCTTGCCATGAAGGAGAAGTTGGTGCTGGTGCTGTGGAAAGTATGTTTTTTTCACAAAAATGTGTTTTTTGCATGTAAAAGTAAATTTTCTTGCTTTGAACTTAATCAACTGTTGTGTCAAAACAAATTGATTCAGGTAGAAACAAATTATATCATACATGTTGGTGAAGTTCCAACATATAAAACCATGTGATTGATGCTAGCTGAAGATTAGCCTGAATTGATAAAAGATGTTGTTTTTCTAAAATGGTGGCTTTGGGGTAAAGTGGGACAAATGCTGTGGGTTAAAGTGGGACAGTGTCTCACTTTACCCCACCATGAAGCACAAGTTAAGTTTAGTCTTAAACATATTCTAGTGTTATATTACATTATATATGTTTTATTTTTAATGTCATAAACATTGTAGAAAAGCCATCGTGCCAACAAACTATACACCAGGAAGACAACCTGGGGCCAAACACCCCTCGCAGAGATGGAGAGTGCAGCCGCTGAGGTCATGCAAGGAAAGAAGTCCTTAAGAAAAGCTGGAGGGGATAGAAATATTGACAAGACAACCTTCAAAAGATTCATAAAGAAAAAAGAGAAAGGGAAAGTAAAATCAGTAGCCTGGGGTGCAGTAGCTGAGGTAAAGAGAATATTCACAGATGAGATGGAGGAGGAGCTTGCCAAACACTTGAAACAACTAGCTGACCAGTTCCATGGCCTTGCTCCAGTTAAGTGCCGTGAACTGGCATATGAATACGCAGAGAAAAACAATATCCCTGTCCCTGTGCAGGTAAGCTAGGGTGTGCTTACAAAGTTAAATGGACTATGAGCTGATTCATAGACCATTTACATAATAATTGTAAATGTGCTTAATTGACCAATCCCCATGATTCTGTTACTAGTCCAATATTAGTTTTGGAATGTGTGGTTGTCAGGATTTTAACTATTACAACATGTGTTGTTATGGTAGTTTTAAAGTGGAAAAAGTAAGTGGACCACTTTACCCCGTAGCTGGGGTAAAGTGGGACACAAGACCACTTTTTTTAAAACAATCATATTTTCACCGGCCTTTGTCCTGAAGACATTCTGATAATTTCCATTGCTAGAAAACATCCTGAATTAATGGGAAATGTGTAAATTTTACTGATATATCAGTTTAACTTGCCTAGAGGGGAGCAAATGTAAAAAATGTCCCACATTACCCCGCTCTCCCCTACTTCAATTGTCCCTGAGACACCAGAAGTGTTTTCAAACAGTTCACCCACCCCTCCATGGGTATGTGGTGAGCGGATAATGAGAGAATTTTCCTATTTCAATAAACTATCCATTTAAAATTCTTTGTTTAGACTTTTATTGGAAGTGGTTTGAACTTGTATTTCTGTTTGAATTTCTTAGTGTCTATTTTACTTTGACACTGCTTCCCTCCTGTTTCTTTGTGTGTTTCCTCTCTGGTTTGTTCAGCCTGATGTGTTTCACCTGTGTTCAATTGTCCCTACATCCCTTGTGTGTTTAGTCTCAGAGCACGGTCTTCATTGTTGGTACGTCTGCTCATGCCCATGGTATTAAATGGGCTCCTGATGGTTTTCATAGCGCTTCAGTTTTTCTCCCCGTTATCTTGGGTACCTGTTTTGTTCCTTTTGTCTATTTAGAGTCTCTTTTGTATTTGGACTTTCATTGTGCCTGTCTGCCTTCCAAAAGCTTGCCAGATTTACACTTACCTGCCTATCAAGACTAAACCTTTGTTAATGCAGTCACTTATCTTCTGAACCTTCCTCCTCCATGGTCCTGTCTTCTATATTTTATTTAGTTTATTCTACCATTACTGGCAATAACTTCTCCACTCTATTTGTCATTACTGCTCCCTTCATTTATAATACCATTGACATTGACGCACTTTCCCATTATGTTAAAAACTGTTTATTTTAATCAATGTTGTTAATACTGTTATTTTGTTGATGTGTAAACATGGCATCTGTTGCACTTCTGTCTGGCCTGTTAAAAGTTAGTATTTGTGATTTGTTGTTGCTCTTGTTGAAGGTTAAAGGACAGAGGATGTCGCACCTTGTTAAGCACTATGGAACTGAAATTAGTGAATGTGAGCTAGACAAATCAAATTTGATTGATTGATTGATTGATTTAAAGAAACCAACAGTAATTTGTGTGTTATAACATAAAAACTTGCAGTTTACTTCTCATTACAGATATCAAAACAATGAAACCTAATGGACCTGTGTCTGTGTGCATCAAATTGTCTTCCAACTGTGATGAGTAAATCCCTGTCTAAATATACACAAACAGACACTATATTCCTTCAAATACTTATATTTGGACTGTTTTGAGAACCTGTAAACATCTGAACCAGAGTGATGCATAGGTGTCTCCACGTGCCCCTTCTGGTTCATGTAGTTGCTGCAGCATACTGCAAAAGGGCTGGCTGAGGGGAAATATATAGATGGGAGCCTATGGTGATTAATAAATATCCGCTCAGCAAATCATGTCACTGGTCTGATAACTCTCAAACAGCTTATTCCGCTGATGGAGATCTGCACAGTGTGAGCACACAGCAACAGATGTGTTGTTTTTTACATGGTGAGTTTGTTTCATTAGGGAGGCACGGATGTGAAATGCTGAATCGATGGTTTGTGTTTTGGGTTGTTATTGTCCTCCTGTCTGTGCCAGGGGAATAAAGAATTCTCCATTGCACCATTTTGAAGTATTGTCCAAAACCTTATCTTCCAAGTCACACAAATTATGAAACAACCTTTCACATGACAAACTGTCATGTCTATTTTGAAAAAGAATCAATTCTGAATAGTTCGATGAATTATTTTAAATACAATTAAATACTGTTTTAGCATCAGAAACAAAGTTAAATCAGAAAGGCTATTGTTGGGACATGGTTTTTGTGAAACCAAAGTTCGGCCTACATGGGTAGTCAAAAGCCCGAAGCCGCATGTCCTTTGTTCCGGAGAAAACAAGAGCCTCCCGAACTCAGTCTCCCAGGGGCCTCAACACAAGTTTCACATCTTATTGGTCACTCTAGGCCCCATGAACTGTGAGGTCACTGGGACAATATAAGGCCAGGTCTCCCTCTTTTCTATCTCTTTCTACAATCCCTCCGAGGGCAGAAGGCTATCCAGCCTCTTCTCCTGAATCGCCGAGGGGAGAAGCCTGGTTTCTATCTCTTTCTATCCAACTCTTCGAACAAAATCTATTCTCCCTCTCTGTGTCGGTCATTTCGATGCTGCAACCGTACTCCATCCCTATCATCTCCAGCCCTCATATCCAGATGCCTGGACGAGTGGAGCTGAATCCACTTATCATCATATCCCACCATCACCTGTGGAGTGGGTTGGGTGGTCAGGATTTAATTCACCCCATCACAACCACCGCCAGTGTCTAAACCCAGGGGTTGTTTGGTGTGCTGTGCAGAGCCTCATCCTCTTTCACCTCTTTCAGTCACGATCATGATGAGGTGGAACCATCAAAACACTCATTTATAATGCTACTTTCTCCTCTTGTTGTACTCGTCGATACAATTTAGTTCAATTATCAACTGATTGTAACGCTCACTAAAAGCAAAGTCCCTCAATACATGCGTGTCGGTGAATGTCAATAATATAACTATTAATATTCCTGAGAGAAGTTTAGAGTAAATGAAGACAGACATCAGTCCCTATCTGTTTTTACTCCTGTCCTCTGTTGCTTTTGTGATGTATTTTCTGCAGGTCCTACTGGTAGAGAGGGTTTGGGGGGTGTAAAACATTGTGGAAAAAATTGTTCTTCTTCATGTTTGATGAAGTACTTTATTGGCCTTTTACTTTTTAGTGCACTGACTGTAACCAGCGTAGTTGTTGTCAACTCCAGTTATCTTCACTTCACCTGGTTCCCTGTGTCCAATGCAGCCGGCCTGCTCTGTGTGTGTGTGGTTGTGTGCATATGCGTGCAGAGATGTTAGTTGACTTAACAATAGTATTTTATTGAATCGTCAAAAATGATTGTTTATGACCTTTTCCCTTGTATTACTGTATATATATATACATATATATATATATATGCATATTTATTTCATTTTCATTTATTTATTTGATCTTTCAGTGTATTAACTCTTCATTGTACCCTCGGCACCATTGTAAATGAGGGTCTTATTCCTCAATCTGTTTTCCGAGGCTTAAATAAATAATCAATCAATGGAGTTGAGGAGCAACGCAACTCAACCATAATCGAGAGAACATCCAAATTAGAAAATAAGTTGGCAGTCTATGTGGATATTGTAAATCAATGCATTGAAAACACAGTAGGTAACATCTTCTACTACCAGAGGAGAATGTTTGCCCTGTTTAAATGTGTTATGCCAAACAGTTTTAATTTAAAGTAGTTTATTGTAACCATGACAAAATGTGTCAAGTATATCTCCGGCTGTACGGATGTGATTTCAGTAGATGCTCCTTTGTTTGTATCAGAAGGAGTCAA
Organism: Pleuronectes platessa; assembly: GCF_947347685.1. Taxonomy (NCBI): domain Eukaryota; kingdom Metazoa; phylum Chordata; class Actinopteri; order Pleuronectiformes; family Pleuronectidae; genus Pleuronectes; species Pleuronectes platessa. Next base: position 2,533,914 of record NC_070647.1, read on the forward strand.
CCCTGTACATCTATGTGATTGTTCAGATAGCAAGGACCTATTAGAAGGAAAAGGTGGAAAAAGTTGCACAAGACCTTTGGAGAGGAGGCTGTGATGCACACAATTATTGACCTCAGGTGATCTGACATTGCCACGTAAACAGGCAGAATACTGTGTAGCAGCTTCCTTCCGTTTGCACATCATTTAACGAGGGAGAGCAGTGTTTGGTTTTGTGTATTGGCACTGCACTCTGGTGCGGAACATCTACAACCAACGGGGGCAGATTTATCAACACACTGTGTGAGTCTTTAGACAGCTGTCAGATATTTAATCCAGCGAAGAAGCCGCTTTTCATACAGTTCAGAATGACTGAAGACAACAGATACTGTAACCATTTAAATTTAAAGATCACAGTAAACTGATATACTCATGTTTCATGACATGCAGTACTTCCTTTCTTCTTTGCAGACCATTCAAGCATTTCCTGTCATGTCAGTTTCTGGTATTGACTCCCCTTCACTATACCTCAAAGGTCATGCTTGCGTTCTTCTAAGTGTTGCCTCTCAGCTTATGATCCTTTGTTTAATTACCTGCTGTGTGACTTTGTGCGGCCTCTCCTTTGTATTTTTACTGCCTATCTGTGTGTATGGCCTCTTGGAACTTATTAGGGCTTCACTCTTTACCCCCACCACTGTTGTCGGGTGAATTCTCTGAAGTGTCTGCGTTCCACCAGTGTTACAAGACGTTTTTCTGAGACATATTAACAAAGTCAAATTTTTTAGGGAAATTTGACTACTAATTCAATACTGTAGTTTTCCATAACTCACATGTTTAAATATTTAAACTGCACCAGTAAGCAGTTTTTAAATAAACCCCATTCGGCTATTGTGGTTCAGTGACTTAGCACTTTATTGCTTTAGAATAAAAAAGTTGCTTTGTTTAGTGGCTTTTATTTTCCAAGTTGTGTTCTCGAAAGTAACGCACATACATTCAGTCACTCTGACAAAGATCATTGCACCAAAATGTCAATGATCTTGTCAGCTAAGAATTTCTATGACTATGATTACGTTTTCATAAATAACAACAGCTAAGGAAATGAAACATGGGGCAAAGCATGTCAGACATACAGAGAGGAGACAGATGGAGACCGGAGACAGACGGAATGTGAACTAAAATGTCACAGCAGCAGGTTTGTCAGTGACGTCAAGTGGATTCATCGCAGCCACGGCAGACAGAGAGCAACACACTGGGCTGGATTTCTGTCACACGTCAGGGTGAAAAGTCAGAAAGTTGCTGTGGAGCTGTCACACCTGTCAGTGTTATGTGGATGTAATATCATCCAAGCCTTATCAATCACAGATATCTCAGACAAAGGTCCTCATTTTGGGGTTGACATTGACATTTTGGATTTTTCTGTTGAGGCTGGGTGATAATTTTTGAGATAATAAAAGCAATTTTGAATTTGCGGTTAGCTCAAATGGTTTCCTTGTAATAGACTGAAGTCTTCATGACTTCACAAAGAATTACCAAGGAACAAGAAGACCACTTCCACTTTAAACACCTTAACACATGACTGGTAGGTTACTGTTGTGTGTGTGGACATGAGGAGCAGGAACAAACATCCAAATCACTCACAAAAAGTTGTGTTAAAAGAAGGTGCAGCAAAGTTTAAGGCTTAATGCTCATGACCACATACAAACATGCTCATATGCTCACAACGGGTGCAATAGCTACTATTGCAGCGCCTGTTCTAAACCTACCTATTCGGAATGGTTAGTCCTCGTCAGTAGTGACACCTACAACTGGCCTAAAATATACAATGACTTTTTCTTGTTTGTGTGCTGGATGTTCGTCTATGGTGTAGAGTGAAGTTAGGAACTTCATCGTTCATCCTGCCTGGTTATCAGCAATGAATATTTGACCTAACTGCTGTTATTGTTTCATACACAACTTGTAGGCTATTTCAGAAGTCAGCAAGTGACACTTCCTTCAGACCCAGGTTCATAATTTTTCAACATAAAGAGCTCTGTAATATGGCTCGATATTTCAAACACTGCAGAAACAAAACAAACATTGTGCTTTTACTTCGAAGACAAATTGCCAAACACGAAGTGATTCTTGTTGCCATGACGAGAAATGAGGGGATTCAACTGGGTTTGTGGACCTACTGATAATGCAAGCAACCCCCGGTCATCTGATCCCTCCTCCCATCCACACAAACTGAATAAAGCGCGCCTGTGTCCAAATCAAACCAAACTCTGCACTGCACTTCCTATGACCTATGAAAATACACATGCCAAGTGTGAAGTTGAATAGATGAAGGTTTGGAAAGGTACTTGCTCAACAGACAGACAGAGAGAAAGATAAATAAATTAGTATAGGTACTGTTCATCATGTTCGCCCTCTTACTTAAGCGTCAGCATGCTTGGCCCAATATTACTAAAAACAGTAAATCCGAGGCTGATGCAAATGTGAATAGCGTTTGGTCACCAATCATATTGGACAAATTAAAGTATTGGCTCACCCAAGCCCAGCTGTGCAAAGAACTTAGGGTGTGATCCCCAAATGGAATAATTTGCTCCGCAACGCCACAACATGGAGCTCTTCACATGCGCTTTAGAGAGGCATGCAGCTGCACAGCAAAAGAGCTCTCTTCTCTGTCACCAAGAAACACTAAAGAGTTAAACGCTCCATCCCTCTCTGCTGACCAAGAAGCTGTGAACACACAGGCTTACAAAACAGGGGATGAACTGCAGTCTTGTCATGAGTGTGAGAGTGGGTGTTTTGAGACATGCCTAGCATTCATTACTAGGGTGGCAGCCTCCAGTTTTAACCCGCTGCTGACAGGTCCTATTTGTAGAGCGGTATGACCCAATTTTTTTCCAACTGTGCGGCCAAGATACTCCTGAGTTTTACAGGAGAGGGTGAATTCTCAGCAGCAGCCTAGATATATATATAAAAAAGCTATATATTGATGTATGTAATAAATGGTCTGTACATATATATAGAGCTTTTGTAGTCTTGATGACACACAGATTCATGCAGTGCATCTATGTGCAGCAGTTTTTCACACATCACTCACACGCAGGGACAGTTTGGGGTTCAGTGGGGCTCAGGGTGTTGCCCCAGGACACTGGATGGAGATCTTGTCTGATATGGAGCTAAAACGTTTTTCAATTGCAAACGTTTTAGTGTGGACGTAGCGTGAGTGTTGCTCTGCAAGTGAGATGTGTGTAGTTTTAATCTCATATTGGCATTCCAAGGACCGATGCAAATAGTGTCCATAATGTATAAATATATGTCTTCCATTACCTTGTGACCTCTAAGACCTATCGAGCAAACCTTTAATAGGTCCTCGTCCCCGTTTGGCAAATGAGAAAATGTTATCATGTGATGTGGTTGATGTGAGCCTGTAAGGGTGGCCTTCTGATAAATGAGCAGCTAGCCGGCCCTACACAAAAAGGAGAGAGAGCGAGAAAGGCAAAGAATTTTCTTTCCTTCATATGACCCTCTTCACCGTGTGGCTCGACCTTCCTCAGTGAGTAAACAAGGGGAAACGCCGCCCACACACAACCACACACACCCACACATACCTTCACTTCAGACCAGACATTTTCAATTAGCTGTGGAATCCCTTTAGTGTTTGATGAAGTACACCTGCAACTGCATGAGCGATGTTGTTTGTGGGGGGTATAAAAGGATATTGTGTGGGTGGGGAATGGGTTGGAGGGTGAGGGGGATTAGTAGCAGGTCTTTGTTGTGATGAACTTGGGATTTCTTCTGATGATGGCTCAAGAACATTTGCTGTGAGCCCTGTAGCACTGAGGGAAAACACAGACACACGCAGATGGTTTTGCTGATTGGCCCAAAAATATCACGGGTCTCTATCTTGAACTGTTTTAATGCTTATTGTTGGTTCATGAAAAAACAATTCAAGAAAAGCGAGCAGCATGGCATATGAGGATGTCAGTAGTGAGACAGTGGTTAAATTATGCACAGCCACATATTTGTCAACGTTTTCTGTCAACTTTGTCGTCACTTCAACAGTTAGGGAATACAACAACTTTATAACAAAACATATTACCAGGTTACAGGTGTTTCCACTATTTTGATTCTCATATGTAAGGAAGTAACTCTCAGAATAATGCACCACCTTTAGAGGCAGAGCTGACAATAAGCAGCTTAACATGTAAAGTGGTGATGACAGTCTGATCTCGGTTGTCGAGGACAACACCACCTATGCCTGTGGATTTATCAGTTGAATCAATCAGTGAAGGTCTCAAAGCATTTAGGGAGTTAAAAATTCCCGGAAGCATTTTCATTGGACACAGAGTAAGAGTCCACAATGAGTAAACGTCCCTCAGCGCAGGATGAGTCATCAAACAGCTGAAACAGTTTTGCAGGAAGATAGAATGCTCAGAAAAAATAAATTCAGTAATAAACGTGGAATTGAACTTAAACATTTCTAAAATATCAGCAAATCTGTTTATTATACATGATGTGAAGGTAGAATTCATGGCAGAGCGATTTTGCAGGGCCGTATTGAAGCTCAGTATATTTTACAGGTGTACCTCTGACACTAGGGGTCACAGGTCACTGTACAGCAACACCCCCTAATGACACAGCACTTTCTACTGCCTCTGCATGTGTGTGTCTTTGTTTTAGTTGTGCTGCTAAGAGAATTGTACTCACTTGCCCCCGACCAACATTTGTGTGTGTTTGTGTGTGTGCAAGAGTGTATATCTAAGAGTTTAAGAAATGAACGACATCTTCCAGAGATTTCAATTAGTATTGGCCAACACTGCACTTCTGTCAATCTCTCACACACACACACACACACACACACACACACACACACACACACACACACACACACACACACACACACACACACACACACACACACACACACACACACACACACACACACACACACACACACACACACACACACACACAGACCTGACACTGACCACAAACAGCAGCTGTTCTTGTTCGAGTAAATAATCTTAGCACCACCCAGACCTATCTGTGTTTTCAGCAACGTCTCACTACCAAACCATATTAGCTTTCTCTGCATCGTTCTCCACAATAAACGGCTCCCTGCTCCTGACTGAAATCTCAGGGACAAAACCACGCTTTGCTCCGGCCATTTCAAAGAGGTGTATTACTGCCAATAGCACAACAGTCACAACAGAGGGGCAAAGGGGCAAAAACTGCCATGTGTGGAGAGAGATACCTTCACTGTTTAATCAAATCGTTTTTCTCATGTCATTTGTTTGAGAACATTTAAAATCATAATCCTCTCAGATAGGACTGGAAGTTATTTTGTTTGAAAAAAATTCTTCATATTGACTCAATGGGCAATCGGCTACACCCTTAACTTTTCTAATTTTTTTTCCATCTTCCCTCGCGTTCATATTCTTCCTCCACGTCTTTCTCTCTGTATCATGATAACACCTCTCTGTGGATTCTCTTGAGGTTGGGACTAAAAAGCCAAACAGAAAGTGGTCCAAAAACAAGGGGGGGAGCAGTTATCCTGTTACACCCCTGACCTGCAGCTGCCCAGATGGAGGAAGTTAAATACACATATCATGACATAAGAAGACATCGTCCACAAGGTTGACGTCATTAAGTTAACACGAGGACACTCCTAAATGACACGCACACACATCCCTACTCAAGCTCTGGAGACGTGGTCATATGGAGAGCTGGGTACTCGTCGGAGAATACTTCAAATGTTTTGGAATGGAAAGCGAGCCATTCCTCCAGCTGCCAGAAGGAGACACAAGACTAACCCAAATAGCCACAAATGGAAAAGTCAATAATGAGGATTCCTGTGATTATTTTTTCTGCTGACAAATTAATATCTACAGGGTCATTGTGGTCAGGCCATCTATGTTAAGTAAGAGAAGAAAAAAAAACTGAGCTTGACAGACAGGCCAGCTCCCCCTCACTCTTTCCACTTCTCAATAAACAAAAGATAGGAAGAGTTTATCTTCTTACAGTCTTCTCAAAATGAGGATTCTCATTGTGACTTTTGGAAAAATACAAATATCCATTCTTGCACATTATGTCCATAATACCCTTGTAACCTGATGCCTTTAAAACCAGTCAAGCCCCACCAACTTGCACGTACTCATAGTAATCAGTCCTGCCTGATGGTTTTTCATCGTGATCTCTCAACTTTGGTAAGTTCCAGTGAAAATACAAAACAGGTTAGGTCCTCCTTCGGCAAAACAGAAGCCAAAATGGTTGCACAAAATAATTTGAAATAGATTCACACAGTAGTAATGATGGTAATGGCTTAATTTCTTTGTGACAGCAGGCCACAAAATCTGTCATTGTTTTGCTAGTCGAGCTGGCAGGCTAAATAGGCCTTTACAAGGAGCAGATGGTTGACAGTTCCCTTAAGATTAAGATCAAGCTTCCTCCTGGGGTCTTAAGGATACTGGATTCTTTGAGACAGAAACAATTGGCCACAAAACGCTGAGGTGAAAAAAGGACAGGACAGTTGTGGAGTCATATAATGTGATTAATGAGACAGTATATGTCACAGAAAGGTCTAATATATCAGTCAAGCTTCTAGGATAACATTTTCTAGACTTGAACTCCATCCTTCCATCCATCAATCTGTTTCCTTAAATTTATGTGCAGTGGCAGCAGGTTAAACAGGGTGATTGAAACATCCTTCTCCCACCCAACACTTTCCAGCTCCTGGGGGATCCTGAGGCACTCCCACACCTGGTTTGATATATTATCCCTCCAGTTCTGGGTCCACCTCCACGTGCTCTTCCAAATCACCTCAAATGGGGCTTGACGTGACAGAGCACTGGCTTTATTCTGAGCGCTTGTGTCGAATTTGACATAAACAGTGAACTTGGAACGTACAGTCTGGCCTATTTCTTGCAGTCACATGAGTTAAAATCAAAATATCATAGATAAAGTCAAATATAGACATTTAAGTGTTAGACCTTAAATGACAAGCAATCAAATATCACGTTCCCCAATAGTAGGACTAGTATTGTAATGAAGACAAATGTAAGGGAGCTAATCAGTGTCCGTGACAGAAGGGTGTGGGGATAGGAAACAGATTTGTGACTCCAACAGATGTTAAACTTTGGGATGAAGGAATCTGTGCAGCCTGATAGCAAATCAGCACAGGGCTGTTCCCAGTAGAAGCTTAAACCAGGATATGCAGATGGCAATCTGATAGCAGATTAGTGCCTTGGGCAAAGGGTGATTTTTCCAGGGAGCCACCCATTGGTGCTCCAGTGGACTTAATTTTGCTGTTTGACTGTTGAACTGTCCACAGAGTGAGCTGTTCTTGCATTGAAATGTTCTTCCCAACAAAACCGTGCTTGCCTGTCATGGCCACAGACACAATGGTGAACAAGGAGTCTTTGCCTGGGTGAACCTCCTTGGTAGCAGCAGCCAGTCTGACATTCCACAACTACAGTGCCTTGCATAAGTATTCACCCCCTTTGGACTTTTCTACATTTTGTCATGGTATAACCACAGATTAAAATGTATTTCATCGTGAGTTTATGTAATGGACCAACACACAATAGTGCATCATTTGGAAGTGGGGGGAAATATTACATGGATTTCACAATTATTTACAAATAAAAATCTGAAAATTGTTGAGTGCATATGTATTCACCCCCTTTACTGTGAAACCCCTAACAAAGATCTGGTGCGACCAATTGCATTCACAAGTCACATTTGCAAGTCACATAATTAGTAAATAGGGTCCACCTGTCTGCAATTTAATCTCAGTATAAATACACCTGTTCTGTGACGGACTCAGAGTTTGTTGGAAATCATTACTGAACAAACAGCATCATGAAGACCAAGGAGCTCACCAAACAGGTCAGGTATCAAGTTGTGGAGAAATATGAAGAAGGGTTAGGTTATAAAACAATATCTAGAGCTTTGAACATCTCTCTGAGCACCATCAAATCCATCATAAGAAAATGGAAAGAATATGGCACAACCGCAAACCTACCAAGAGGAGGCCGTCCACCCAAACTGAAGAGTCGGACAAGGAGAAAATTAATCAGAGAAGCAACCAGGAGGCCCATGGTTACTCTGGAGGAGTTGCAGAGATCCACAGCTGAGGTGGGAGAATCTGTCCACAGGACAACTATTAGTCGTCTACTCCACAAATCTGGCCTTTATGGAAGAGTGGCAAGAAGAAAGCCATTGTTGAAAGGGATCCATAAAAAATCCCGTTTGGAGTTTGCCAGAAGCCATGTGGGAGACACAGCAAACATGTGGAAGAAGGTGCTCTGGTCAGATGAGACCAAAATTGAACTTTTTGGCCTCAATGCAAAACACTATGTGTGGCGAAAACCCAACACTGCCCATCACCCTGAGCACACCATCCCAACAGTGAAACATGGTGGTGGTAGCATCATGCTGTGGGGATGCTTCTCTTCAGCAGGTACAGGGAAACTGGTCAGAATAGAGGGAAAGATGGATGGAGCCAAATACAGGGAAATCCTTGAAGAAAATCTGATGCAGTCTGCAAAAGACTTGAGACTGGGGCGGAGGTTCATCTTCCAGCAGGACAATGACCCTAAACATACAGCCAGAGCTACAAAGGAATGGTTTGGATTAAAGAATGTTAATGTCTTAAAATGGCCCAGTCAAAGCCCAGACCTCAATCCAATAGAGAATCTATGGCAAGACTTGAAGATTGCGGTTCACAGACGGTCTCCATCCAATCTGACTGAGCTTCATCTTTTTTGCCAAGAAGAATGGACAAACCTTTCCATCTCTAGATGTGCAAAGCTGGTAGAGACATACCCCAAAAGACTTGCAGCTGTAATTGCAGCGAAAGGGGGTTCTACCAAGTATTGACACAGGGGGGTGAATACTTATGCACCCAACAGATGTCAACTTTTTTGTTCTCATTATTGTTTATGTCACAATAAAATTTATTTTGCACCTCCAAAGTACTATGCATGTTTTGTTGATCAAACGGGAAAAAGTTTATTTAAGTCTATTTGAATTCCAGTTAGTAACAGTACATAATGGGAAAAAGTCCAAGGGGGGTGAATACTTATGCAAGGCACTGTATGTCCAGCCACAAACCAGCTTCCACTACAATCACAGTGGTTTTCTAGATGCAACAAAATAACAGAGGCAAATGTGAGATGCTAAGACAACTGAATAATACCAGGGACTTTTACATCAATGTAAAATATGTTGAATTTACTATCAGACATTTTGCACTTCATAAAGTTATATTGTAGCAAACAGGCTTTTCCAGCAACTGCACAGTTTGAGCAGAGAAAGCATTATGCGGCTAAACCGAACTTTGATCACAATCACGCTTACCTTCAACAACAAATTGTATTCTAGCAATGACAGGCATCAGAAGATATGATGGCATTCATTTGTGTATCCCTGAATTTCCAAAGTTTCACAACTCTACTGTCAGTTCTGACCAGGACTTGAGTAAAATGTGAGTGTGAATATCAGACAGGATGATGACAAATTATGTGATTGTGTACTATCAGTTACAGCAATGCGTCTATAGTTAAGTTAGTGCTGCTCTTCCTTTTGTTGGAAGCTGCATTTACTACGACACAGATGAAAAACACAATACCTTTCCAGGGAAATGGCCTTGAGCATAAGACAATGAATCTTTCTCAGATCTGCAAACATTGTAACATCAGGCTGGTTATGACCTCAAATAAAAAATGACATTATGTCATGGAAGCTGTGAATTATGTTTAAAATAACGTTTCAAAGTATCCTAATACCCCTCGGCCAAGGTGCGGTATTTGCCCACACCTCTCAGCACAAACTTGGTGATATGATATCTTGCTGTGGACCAGGGACTACAAACTGTTATTTCGACAATTTCTGCTACATATACAGTGCCTTGCATAAGTATTCACCCCCCTTGGACTTTTTCCCATTATGTACTGTTACTAACTGGAATTCAAATAGACTTAAATAAACTTTTTCCCGTTTGATCAACAAAACATGCATAGTACTTTGGAGGTGCAAAATAAATTGTATTGTGACACAAACAATAATGAGAACAAAAAAGTTGACATCTGTTGGGTGCATAAGTATTCACCCCCCTGTGTCAATACTTGGTAGAACCCCCTTTCGCTGCAATTACAGCTGCAAGTCTTTTGGGGTATGTCTCTACCAGCTTTGCACATCTAGAGATGGAAAGGTTTGTCCATTCTTCTTGGCAAAAAAGATGAAGCTCAGTCAGATTGGATGGAGACCGTCTGTGAACCGCAATCTTCAAGTCTTGCCATAGATTCTCTATTGGATTGAGGTCTGGGCTTTGACTGGGCCATTTTAAGACATTAACATTCTTTAATCCAAACCATTCCTTTGTAGCTCTGGCTGTATGTTTAGGGTCATTGTCCTGCTGGAAGATGAACCTCCACCCCAGTCTCAAGTCTTTTGCAGACTGCATCAGATTTTCTTCAAGGATTTCCCTGTATTTGGCTCCATCCATCTTTCCCTCTATTCTGACCAGTTTCCCTGTACCTGCTGAAGAGAAGCATCCCCACAGCATGATGCTACCACCACCATGTTTCACTGTTGGGATGGTGTGCTCAGGGTGATGGGCAGTGTTGGGTTTTCGCCACACATAGCGTTTTGCATTGAGGCCAAAAAGTTCAATTTTGGTCTCATCTGACCAGAGCACCTTCTTCCACATGTTTGCTGTGTCTCCCACATGGCTTCTGGCAAACTCCAAACGGGATTTTTTATGGATCCCTTTCAACAATGGCTTTCTTCTTGCCACTCTTCCATAAAGGCCAGATTTGTGGAGTAGACGACTAATAGTTGTCCTGTGGACAGATTCTCCCACCTCAGCTGTGGATCTCTGCAACTCCTCCAGAGTAACCATGGGCCTCCTGGTTGCTTCTCTGATTAATTTTCTCCTTGTCCGACTCTTCAGTTTGGGTGGACGGCCTCCTCTTGGTAGGTTTGCGGTTGTGCCATATTCTTTCCATTTTCTTATGATGGATTTTACGGTGCTCAGAGAGATGTTCAAAGCTCTGGATATTTTTTTATAACCTAACCCTGCTTCATATTTCTCCACAACTTTATCCCTGACCTGTTTGGTGAGCTCCTTGGTCTTCATGATGCTGTTTGTTCAGTAATGATCTCCAACAAACTCTGAGTCTGTCACAGAACAGGTGTATTTATACTGAGATTAAATTGCAGACAGTTGGACCCTATTTACTAATTATGTGACTTGCAAATGTGACTTGTGAATGCAATTGGTCGTACCAGATCTTTTTTAGGGGTTTCACAGTAAAGGGGGTGAATACATATGCACTCAACACTTTTCAGATTTTTATTTGTAAATAATTGTGAAATCCATGTAATATTTCCCCCCACTTCCAAATGATGCACTATTTTGTGTTGGTCCATTACATAAACTCACGATGAAATAAATTTTAATCTGTGGTTATACCATGACAAAATGTAGAAAAGTCCAAAGGGGGTGAATACTTATGCAAGGCACTGTAGCTACAATATCAGTAAAAGCCTTAATGAAGCTTTAACTTCGGTCCAGTGTAATTTATGGGAAACCTTAACCATATCCGTCCAGAGACACTTAAAAAAAACCCAAACTGTATAGCCTTTATATAAGCTGACTACACCATGACTTTGTGCAAGAATAGCTTTCAGTAAGGGCATGTGGTCAGAGATAAATGAGCTATTCTGTTTCCTTCTTGCGTCCGTTCTCTGAAGGAGAGCTGGCCTCAGACACTAACCTAACACAACACAGATACAACAATTCTGGCCTTAATGTCAGAAGTATATTTATATACTTATACAAGTGTATAGAAGTACATATTTGTGTTTCTGGATCAGCGTGTGCTGCTTTTCCCCCCGACACCATTCAGCACAATACCAAGTAGACCTGGCTGTATCATAGAGAGAGGATATAATTCTGTGTTTATTAGAAAGACAGAAGGGGGGCATGTGACTCTCGCTCTTTCTCTGCCTCTTTGTCACACATGTAAAATAAAATCTTCCTGCCAAAGTCTCTTTGCTCAGGATAAAGGGTTAAACAACCAAGAAAAAGCTCAACTTCCCTGTCTTCTCCACCACTTTGCTGAGTGGGAGGATCAAGCCAGTCTTTCAGGTTCAATATAAACACACACGCACGCGCGTTGTGCAAGATCATTTTGGCTCGAGCAACTTGACAAACAAACACTTTACTTTAATGCAAGCCCATGGGGCCTCCGTGCAGCCTGGAGAGGGCCCAAGTTTTTTTCTCTAGAAAGCTTACTCTCAACTAAATGTAATATGTCTGTATATTAAAGTGTCAATAATCTCTTCCTGCTTAAGAACGAATACAGCATATTGTTGTCTCACGGATTTGTTGATCATCGAGATGTGAATAATTGAACAGGAGATTAAACTGAGATAAGTATATTAAAAACTAGCTGAGTGATGAATATTGACAATATCCAATAGTCACAGTACTAACACTGCCGGAAGTAATAATTAAGCATCACCAGCACTCACAGGGAGCTGGGAGAGTTGAATCAAAAATCTACTTTAAAGCCAATAAGGACAAGGGAAAAATTCAAATATGAAAATGATGGAAATTTCTCCATCTTCAAATTCCCTGACAACTGAGCAACCTGCTAAAGAAACTCATGTGTTATTCAAAAAGAGGCAACAGCTATTAATCAGAGCTTGACATGAATGAGAAGTACTTGTAATGAGACCACAACCTTCCAACACACACCCATGTATAACTCGCATGCCTTACCTTTCTGATACAAACGTGTTGACTTTAAAGCCAAAATAAGAGATTCAACATGACCACAAAGAAAAACAATGCATTCTTTAGGTCTGATCACTAAAAGCCATTATACTCAAGTGTTAGAAAACCAGCCCGTAACAAAACAAAGCAGAAAACACTCGTATACATTAAAATGAAATGTCTTACCTGCAGGTGAACAGGTGTAGTTGTAGAGAAGTCGGACATGGAAGGAGAAGACAGTAGGAGAATCTGTTAGCTGTCTTGTTAAGCTGAAATACTAAAGATCTAATTGTTTTGTTCTCGTCACATTAATTACGCCTTCGCCTGTTACACTGCAGGATCATAGAATTATATACACATGACCGAGTTCTGTATATCATAGCATTGTCTGAACCTCTTCCATCTTCTCTTGTCTTTACAGTACTTTTTACGGATAATTCGATTCAAAGCAGCTCATCACAAAGAACAACTCTGTCTGAATAACAATTCAGACTAGGAAACAGCGACAACAAATGGTGTTTTTATAGCATCGGATATATGCAGCCATACTCTGCTGTGGAGAACAGAGGTTTGAAACACATGCTGAAAGTACTGAGCCAAAAGCAAAAAAACATGAAAACACAATGTCATTTTTAATTTTTTTTAAATGCTGTATATTACAGGCTTCACATACTGTTTTCAATCGCACTACAATTTGTGTTGCAATAGTGTGAAGCTGAAATTTGCTCATGCGAGGTACAATAAAGTCTAAGTTACGTTTGTTCTCTAAAACCTGCATATTTATTTTGAATCTATTTTGATTTACTTTTGTAAATGTAATTTTTTTGTTTTTTTTATGTTGCAGTTGGAGCGGTATATGAGACTTAGTCTGTTATTCTCAGTAAAGTTAAAATCGAAAAGAAGAAAAAATTAACAGTAATGAAGCTGTTTATAATCAGTGCAATAGTAAAAAAAAGTGATAGAACAAAAAAGACAATTAGGTATTTATGATAGTCTACATTATTATAATAAAGTAGTAGAAGAGTTAACAGTTTAGTAATCGTATAATAATACTGATAAAACTATGAATAGTATAAAGTAAGAACGATATTATGTGGTCTATATCATAGTGCAAGTATAAAAAGGTCTAACAATATAAGGCAGATGAAATGATACAGAGTATGAATACAAAATAATAGATAGCTGGCAGAGGTCCCCAGAGATATCTTGTGATAATATATAATAATGGGGGGAGGGGGTGTATGTGATTAATGGGAACAAGCGTTTAAGGAAGGAGGCCGCTTTGAGGGGGGAGCCGTTCCAGACCCTAATGGCAGTCGGATGGGTCCTTCATGATGGAAGATACTCAGTGGATACAGCATGTCCTGGATGGAGGAGAGAGAGAGAGAGAGAGAGAGAGAGAGAGAGAGAGAGAGAGAGAGAGAGAGAGAGAGAGAGAGAGAGAGAGAGAGAGAGAGAGAGAGACTCCCATATCCTCTCAGCTGTTCTCACTATGTGTTGCAGGGTATTGCGTTCAGATGCTCTGCAACTCCCAAACCACAGGGTGATGCAAGATTTGTGCTTGTCTCTGGGTTTTTATGAATCTGCTTCATAAATGTGCAGAGATGAGAGGAAGCAGTGGAGAAACTGGAGGAGGGGGGACTGAATAAAACTCAACTTAAAGCTTCTGTTGAGTTCTGAGTTCAGCCAGAGGCTGAGCTGGGAAAAAAAAACAATGTGGTTCACCAGCAAAGACGTTGTCAATCGGGCAAATGATATTTAGCTCACAGCTACTGTGAACAGTTGTAGGTTATAGTGCACTGACAATGGTAGGGTGATTACACAAGATGAAAAGTCAGAGGATCTGGCAGTTGACTGTCTTGACACATTTCGAGCCACACCCTCCTGCTCTGAAAGTGTGATGAACCTTGTGTGGTGGGAAAACTTGGACAACCTTTAATTTTGCAGAGGATGACAATGAAAGAGGTTCTGTCTGAACTCTGTATTTCAGTTCACTATGTTTTCAACATATCACTTTACAAATTTACAACCAGCTAACATCTCTGTGACCACACACACACACGCACGCACACAAACGCACACACGCACACACGCACGCAGCAGGCTCCTTGACTTCCAGTAGAGGAAGAGGCAGTGTAATCAAATAGCATTCAGTGCCAAAAAGCTCTTTCCTGTAATTATCCCCTTGAACTCAAGCCAGAAGTGTGACAGTCTGTGTGTGTGTGTGTGTGTGTGTGTGTGTGTGTGTGTGTGTGTGTGTATGTGTGCTTGTGTGTGTTTGTGTGTGTGTGTGTGTGTGTGTGTGTGTGTGTGTGTGTGTGTGTGTGTGTGTGTGTGTCTGAAAGAGGGTATTTATGAGAGAACAGGTGGGTTAGATTGTGACTTCTTTACTAAACATAAGGACACCACAGACAAAGATTCAACTACACGTATAATACACCTGCACACTCGCACACACATGCACACATAGAGAGGCTCACAATAACAAGTCCGGTGACACTTTCTATGACAGAACATTCAAAAAACTATTTGTGCGTGTGTGCGTGTGTGTGTGTGTGTGTTTGTGGTTTGTGTGTGTCAGCAGCAGGCTGTCTGTCTCTCCAGGCATGCTGATGAGATGTGCGAGCAGAAGAGCGGTGTGTTGGGAGCTGCTGCTGTGTTTGCCTGACTTAGCAAGGAGATGACACACAGACACACACACACACACATCACGTTGTGCCACACAACAAAGCTCTTTTCCAATAGTGTTTATGTCGTAGCCTGTGATTGTATCTCTGACTCTGACATAGTCTTATGAAATGTGTGTGTGTGTATATGTGTGTGTGTGTGATTGTGAGCATCTTGGGCCCAATGTGATGGTAAGGCAAAATAAACCTTAGCCTATTTTCTGTAACTCCGCTCCATGTTGACATGGCAGCAACTCATATCTGCAGATTTATCAGCTTCACATAAATGCTGTCAATCTCCTGTTCTACCACATCCTACTGGATTCACATCTGGTGGCTGAGTACGTCACTGAAGTTCACTGGACTCCCTGTCATGTTCATAACACCAGTTTGAGACTTTTACTTTGTCAAATAAAGCAATACTTTAGAAGATAGTCAAGTGTATACATAGGAGTATGAACCTGACATGATGGATTGAGAGCCTAAAGTGTGTCAAGTACACATTCTTCACATCATCCCACACCATGACCACCAGCAGCCTGTTGACAGACGGCGGGTTGGCTTAATGGATTCATCCTGTTGACTTCAGATTCTGATTCATCATCATCGGCAGGCTGAGCAGAAATTATTCAACACGCCATGTTTTTTCAGTCTTCATCTATGAAAGGTGGGTGAGTCTGTTTCGCTGCAGCTTCACAAAACCACATTGCTTCATTTCCAACATGCAGTTTTCACATGAAGTACATCCACTAAAGGGTTTCCAGGCTATTCTAGTAAAGATCTCTGTCAACTCGAAGACTTGATAAACGACCAAATTGCATCACAGCCAATGTCGAGTCAGGAGTGAGACAGGCAAACTTTGATTTACTAAACTACCATGTTTATGGTTTTATGGTATAATTTTATGGTCAAAAAAATTAAAATTAGAACGGCTTAGTGACAACTGTGCTGAGTCGCACTATTGCCTAAAAATGTGTTATCACAGAGACGCAGAATGTTTTTGTACATGGTTGTGGTGGCCCACTGTTGTTCAATACATTTTAATCTGGCTGGGCAGAAAATAAAATAATGGTCTTGGAAATGAATTTAAATAGTCAGTTCAATACTATTCCATTCCACACAATTGTTTCTATCCCAAGCTACTTTACTGAGTAAAGTCAGGACTGCAGCTGGGGGATATGGCCAAAAATTCATACCAGTTGTTGTCCTCAATTATCACATTATTATAGTTTTTTAAGTTTAAAGCCTAATTTCTGCTCTTAAGGGGAAGCAGTGGTTTTAAACGCTTCTTTATGACCAGATAATGACAGACACAATATATTATTATAGAAAAGCACAAGTGAGGTCATTTCCTAACAGGACCAATAAAGCATTTCAACTAACTAGTAATCCAGTGTTAATCTGTGTTTAATGAGAAAGTGAACATAAAAACATAAAAAATACTATTTGTGTCACTGTTGTTATGGAGCAGAGGTAGCTGGTAAAGAGTTTTTGGGTTTAAGATTATTTCTTCAATTTTTTCACCTTTATTGGATTAGAGAAGATACAGGGCAGGACTTGAAACAAGAAAGAGAGAGGGCTGCACAAAGTGACGACCCTGCAGGTCAGCACTTAAATCAATGCTTGCTGTACTTTAGTGGATGTGACCGCTCACCACCGCTACCACACTGATGCCTATGCTGGATTTGATTGTATTTTACTATTCTGGTAAGCACCACAAACCTAGTATTCGGCTTTGCTGTATCTTGATAGACACAGACATCAAAAACTAGCCACAAAACAAAATGTGCGAATGGAAGGATGAGACCTATGCATGTCAGCTTTCTTACTTCCTATCAAAGTGAGGTACAAATGTGTGCAAGAAAATCCAAGTGTATGGATATATTACATACAAAGCCCCTTAACAGTCAAGCCCCTTCATATATCAAAGAGCTCATGACACCGTAGCGCTCAACATTACACATTTGCCATTCACCCATTCACCCACATTCATACAGTGCATCTATAAGCAGCTATTTTTCTATCCCACATCACTCACATACTGTCAGCACAGCCTTCAGGAGCAGGTTGGGGCCTCAGTATGTTGCCCAAGGACTCCATGCGGAATGAGGGAGACGGGTGATGAGTCATACAACTGAGGGCAGGTGCCTTACTGTTATTTATATTTTAAAATATAAGGAAATTAATAAACATGTAGGTTTTTTAGATACTTACAGAGCACATCATATCTTAACTGTATTTTATCTCACAAGCAGTTTAACCATAAATTGTAAATCTGAACTTTGTAGTGTGTTTCTCTAGCCTGGATGCCGGACGAACTTAGCCCCGCCCACAACATTTTGGTCGGGCAGTTCGGTCTGGAGTCGCTCCATTGGGAAAAAATTATGGGGCGTGTTTCAACTGACCAGGAAGTAAAATTCCTCTTCGCTCAATTGGATAGACCTACAACCAATCAGAGCAACGTAGTATGTGACGTATGCTAAGCAACGCATAGTGAGTTATTTACTGGGTTCACACCGGACGCTTCAGCGCAGCGCCAAGCCTTAAATAACAGCTGGCTCCCATCCACTCCCATGTTAAAACTTTGTGCCGGTCACACCGGAGGCTGAAGCACCGCGAGGCAGCCTTGACGCAGCGCGGTGCTTCAGCCTCCGGTGTGACCGGCACAAAGCCGTGCAGCGATCTACTGGATCAACGGGTGATATTATTAGCGCTGCCCGGCGGTTCAGCGTCGCTTCAGCGTCCGTTGTGAACAGCCAAGCGCCGGGGCGATAGGGATTAGCGCTGTGCTCTGGCGTCGCCTCCACGTTCTGTGTTCCTCTTTCAAAATGAATGCGCTGTCGATGTCTTCTAAAACAGACTCAATGTTGGGTCCTATTCAGGTTATAAACTTAATATCCACAAGAGTGAAGTTCTTCCCATTAATTATGCGTCAAAGAATATACCTCAGTCCTTATTCCCTTTCAAACATGCTACAGGTGGATTTAAATATCTGGGGGTGCATATTACTGATTCAATGAGTCATCTTTTCTCTAAAAATTTCTCTCCTCTAGTTGAGAAATGTAAACTAGATTTTGTCAGATGGTCTGGTCTTCCACTATCCCTTGTGGGTCGAGTTAATTTGGTTAAGATGGTTGTTTTACCGAAGTTTTTATATCTTTTTTCACATATCCCTGTCCTTATTAAAAAGTCCTTTTTTAGCTCGCTCGACCAACTAATAGGTTCTTTCCTCTGGAGCAATAAAAATCCACGTATCAGAAGATCAGTGCTACAGCTCCCGAAGGCTCTTGGTGGCTTAGCTTTGCCCAATTTCCTACACTATTACTGGTCCTGTAATATTTATAAACTTTTATACTGGATTAATAACACAGCAGATGACCAGCGCCCCGTGTGGGTGGATATGGAACTTGCATCTTCCAAGCTCTCTCTTCATTCCCTGGTTTGCTCCCAGCTCCCTCTAACTGCCCCCAACTTTACCTCCAATCCAGTGGTAATTAACTCTGTTAGAATCTGGATTCAAATGAGGAAGAACCTAGGCCTTCATAGGGGCTCAGACCTCTCTCCTATTACTAACAATCACCTATTTCCGCCCTCTTGCACTGACTTGACCTTTCGGACGTGGTTCAACAAAGGGATAACAAAATTTAAGGACCTTTACAACCAAGGGACTTTTATGTCGTTTTTAGAGCTCTCAGGAAAATTTGACCTGCCTAATTCCCATCTATTTCGTTTTTTTCAGACAAGGCATTTTGTTCAGAATCAAAACCCCAAATTCCCCAGTCGTCCCCCAGAAACATTGATTGATTCAATACTGGCTCTTGATCCCGGACAAAAGCGGCTAATTTCTAGCATTTACAGCCTTATCAACTCTTCTCTCGATAGCCCAGCATCAGGCCCCAAGTATTCTTGGGAGCAAGAGCTTGGAGTCACACTACCTGATGATTATTGGGAACAAGTATTACGGTTGGTTCATTCCTCTTCAATCTGTGCGAGGCATGGCCTCCTACAATGTAAAGTAGTGCACAAAGTTCACTACACTAACTTGAGGCTATCTCGAATTTATCCCAATGTAACTGACTCCTGTAACAGGTGCAAACAATCCCCAGCAGATCATTCTCATATGTTCTGGTCCTGTCCCGGGCTTGCCACATTCTGGTCTGAAATCTTTAAAACTCTTAGCACAGCATATAACACTACCATCTCTCCTCAACCTCTCTTGGCTTTGTTTGGGGCCCCCCTACAGCCTTTTGCCTCTAGAGTTATACAGAATGTCCTTGCCTTTACCACCCTGTTAGCCAGACACCTTATACTCTTTAAATGGAAACACCCTCAACCCCCATCTCACAGTAGGTGGGTTGAAGAAGTTTTACTGTTCATGAGTCTTGAAAAGCTTAGGTTTTCCCTGAATGGTTCCTTAAATTCATTTGAAAAGACTTGGAGACCTCTCTTAAGTCATATTGAGTCTTTGACATCTCTGCGTTATGGTGATGACTGAGCCCCCCCCCTCCCCCCGATTTATTTTATTTTTAATAACAATTCACCCTTCCCCTTTAATTATTTATTTTATTTTATTTATTTATTTTTATATTTGGTTGTTTTTTCGTGTTTATGGGTTTGTTATGGGTGCTGGGGATGGGAATGTGGGAGGGATAAAAAGATGGGAAAAAATGTAAGATGGAAGTATTCCCTGTTATATTGTTGTATCTCGTGGAACTACTTCCAATAAACAAAAATATTAAAAAAAAAAACAGACTCAATGGCAGCATCTACACATCTCAGCTCGCCAGCGGCAGGCATGTTTGTTGAAAACGAATTCAACCCGAGGGCACTTTGGTGACGTGGTTGATTACGTCACCGTTGATCATCTGTCAATCATCGTATAAAGCCCGCCCTGACAATCTGATTGGCCCGGTCCGGCCATAATTTTTTCCCAATGGAGCGACCCCAGACCGAACTGCCCGACCAAATCTGTTGTAGGCGGGGCTAAGTTCGTCTGGCATCCAGGCTAGTGTTTCTCAGGATCATCTCACAAATTGCACCCTAACAGGATAATTCTGGTATATTGCAGATCGAGTCAATGTATTGTAGTCTTGTCTAATATCCTTATTGGTAATAATGTTGTAGACTAAATAAAAAGGTAGGTCTGGCATCTCTGTTTTTCCTTTCTGTCATCTTGAAAAGGATGGCTGCTATGCTGATTATATAATCTGCAGTCCACCTCTCAATCAACTCTGACATGCATCCATCCATTTTCTTGTGCTTATCCACGGTTGTGTCAAGGTGGCAGGTGCCTAGGTCGGGTATTCCATACATCCATCTCCCCAGCCACATGGTTCCTCCTGGGGGATCTTGCAACATTCCCAGGATGTGATGTATAATCCCTCCAGTGAGTTCTGGGTTGATGTCTTTTTCAAATCTAAAATGCCCAGCAAACCTCCAATGGACGGCGTTCAGCAGGCATTCTAACCAACTGGTTCCTTTCAATTCCAAAGAGCTGCAACCCCCCCCGGATGTAAAAAGTATTCACCCTTTCTCATAGGCTGAGCCCAGCCTCCCAACAGATAAAGCTACAGACACTTGTATCCGCTAGGTAATTCTTTTAGTCTCTACCTAGATGTCATGGACATAGTGAGGGTTGGAATGCAGATTGACCAGTAAAGTTCCCTCTTCCAAACAAACTGCATTGCTGCTGAAGCTGCTCGAAACTGACTGTCTGAGTTTCTCTTAAAATCACAGCAAGAAGGGTGAAGAAACAGAGGCATCCTGGGAAAAAGGGAAAAGCAGAGAGGTCTCTTATATCCTGGGTGATATAAGAGCTGCGTGAAAGGGTCTTGTGCATTGAGAGGCCAATGTTTCAACTGACCCAAGAGAATCTCACCTAAACTCTACACGTGAGATAAGCAAGATTCAGCACTGTTTCACTAACAGTCCCAGAGCTTCAAGAAACACTGAGTCTGGCCTCTGGCTTCTAAGCACATTGACTGAGATCCCAACACTGGTGTTCAATTAAAATTCATTCATTGGAAGTGAACAAATTGAACATAATGTTCCCCAGACTGTTATGTGCGCACGCGCACACACACACACACACACACACACACACACACACACACACACACACACACACACACACACACACACACACACACACAATAGAAGTGCTTCTCTCAGCACACACTCCAGACATGTGTATCTACTCCCCTCTTTAATAGTCCCTAATTAGACAGCAGTGAGGTCAAATCCTGCAGGCACTTGGACCTGAGTGTGTGTTGAGAGTTTTGAAAATGAAGTCTGTCATTCTAAAACACTATTGGCATCACAGGGACAAAAGTGTCTGCTGCTAAAAGAGGAACATTTTGCTGTTTTCTACTGACCGTGAGAGATGAGAACTTCCAATTTGGAGTGAAATTGCATTTGCCTGTAAGAAATGATTTGATCGCAGTAAGGTCATGAATCAACTAGGACTGCAACAACTAATCAAATTAATTGATTGTAATCGTTTTATAAAAATATTTGGCAACTAATTTAATCATCGATTAGTCGTGTCTGTTATAATGTACAAACTTGTGTCAACATTTGAAAAATGGCGGAGACAAACGCCGCTAATGATACAGCATAACAAGTCTCTCAAAGTGTGAGAACAACAACATCACGGTGGTATGAAACTGAGGAGGAAACACTGCTTCTGCCTCTTCCTCATCTTCTTCTCGGTTTATTGGTGGAACGTTAACAACATAAGGTCCATACCTAAGTGATGTTGTGCTGCTGTTTCATGTGAAATCAGCTTAATAAATGTTTTCTTTGAGGCTTTAACGTAAATGTTCACACACTTTAAATGAGAGAGAGAGAGAGAGAGAGAGAGAGAGAGAGAGAGAGAGAGAGAGAGAGAGAGAGAGAGAGAGAGAGAGAGAGAGAGAGAGAGAGAGAGCAGCTGTGGTCGAGAGACCTAACAGCCTAATGAAAGGGGAGCGCGAGGTAATATTCGCAAGGTTTTTTTGTAGTTTTTCTCTACTCTTGTGAGGGTTAAGGACGGAGGATGTCACATCTTGTTAAGCCCTAAGAGACAAATTGTAACAGCAGTGTAAAAGAATAACTGCTGGAAAGGTTATAATGTCGGTATATATATAAATATATGTATATATATATATATATATATATATATCCACAAGTAACAATCTTTAAAGCTGCGGGTTAAATCAGGCTTTGGTAAAACTGCTTTATCAGCTGCAATTGAATTGAAATGAAAGCAGAAATACCAAGAAATCACGCTCCGTTTCCTTGAAGTTCTCTGGTTTACTTGTTTTGATCTTTATTGATCTAGGGATGGCTGACTCAGCATTAATCCTGTTTTTCCTGGAGACATATTCCACCTAGGAGCTGCTTCAGACTTGTGCAGCTGCCAGAGGTCAAGTGTCTTGCTTCTGTCTACCTGTCCCGCGTGTCTCTCGCTCCATGTAAGGCTGTAAGTCTGTGGAGACATGTCAGCTTTAATGGACTGCATATACACACAGGGAGCAGTGTTTTGAGTAAGCGAGAAAGGAGACTGCAGGCAGGGAAAAAGTGAGGCCGGCCCACTGGGTTTGAGGAATTAAAGTTAAATTGAAAAGCTTTTAACTGAATGAATACTGTAAGTCCCCTATCAGTCAGTGAAATATAGATGTCAATACCTAGCAAACAGGCAGCTGACAGGGCAGCGAGTGAGCACTGGGGATAATTGGAGACCAACACACTTGTTCTTGAGGCTGTTGGAGAGGGGCTTTGTTTCCACTGTTTGTTTTCCACTGACTGTGTGAGCCCGACAGACATCTGACAATGCCATTGCATTGATCTCGGTGTTTCAACTCTTCTTCACTTATTTTTCTTCAGAAGCAGGACACGGTGCCTACTTTTAGTGCAAAGCACATCAAAGCATATTTAGTTGTTCTTATCCACAAAGGATAAAGGCTGTAGGGACCTTACGAATTTTATTTTTATTTTACCTACATTCTATACTACAGGAAATCCATCTCAAAATTACAATAAAAGCATATGCACAGATACAACGGGCCTCTAAAGCACATAGCCTAAACAGGCACACACACACACACACACACACACACACACACACACACACACACACACACACACACACACACACACACACACACACACACACACACACACACACACACACACACACACACACACACACACACACACACACACACACACACACACACAGTGTATGGTGGAGGTTGACAAAGACCTTGAGGAACAGACTCACCGGCCCCATTTGAAGGTCACATGGAGATGGGCTGTAGCCAATCCCAGCTGACATTAGAGGCAGAGTACACCAATGTATCACAGGATCAACATACAGAGACAAACAACCATTCAGGCTCACACTTACATTCATCTCTCTATATGTCTTTGGATTACGGGAGGAAGCAGGAATACCCTAAGAAAAGCCAAACACAGGGGGAACATGCAATCTTCACACAGAGCGGCACTGGACAGGCTGGGATTCAAAGACGGTGTTATTAACCACTGTACCACCATCCCACATATTGTAACCGTATCTCTCTGATAGTGCCATAATGAAAGAGGTCTTACAGCCCATGATGAGTATCATACTGAACAACATAATTGCGGCTCCATGGCTTAATTGCCAAATTAACACAGCTATAATCTCCTTCTAATTGCCTTCTTCTATCTTTTTTAGAGGCTTGGTGTTTTGGGGAATTTATACTCCGTTTAGTGACACTGGTGACATATAGTAATACCAGGTTAATGAGTTTAAAACCGCATTTGGATCAAATCCAGATATGAAACGTGTTTAGATGCAAATTGTAAATAAGTCTGATAAGTAATAACTGGGTTTAGCTGCCATGTGCTCCACATGGAATATTTTATGTTGTTGTTTTGTTTGGGCCAGAATCCCTATGTGCTTAGAAAATACACGGATGCAATGGCAGGAGTCTTTAGTCCTCCGAAGGTCGCACAGAGGTGTCCACAGTATTACGCTCTAATTTAGGTCTAACTGGTCTGACTGCTGTCTTCATTATTTGTCAATTCAGTAAGTTTTCAACCTAGAAATGTGGGTAGTTTCACCACTTTGTGCGCATAAGATGATTTTCAATTCTTAACCAATTTTAGAAACGTGGGAGCCCTGACCCTTAGCCCTAACCCACAGACATAATGACAGATTTTGTATTATACTCTTAGAATGCACACATTAGACAATTTGGCCAGAATCTGAGACCACACATTTGCCGTAAGTAGGAAACAAATTCACGAGAGACTTAGAATGTTACAGGAACTTGCAAGATTGAACGTAACTTCAGAAGTAAACTCCAAACATGGAGGATCGACGCCATCAACTTGCTCTGACCTTTTGCAGCTAGACCTGGAGTAGAGTTGGTGTGTGTTGTTGTTTTGAGTTGCAGCAACATTCGGATGGTGATGCACAGCCTCACATGCTTCAAATTAGATGATCATGATGGGGTCAAACCACCATATATAAATTGTTGATATATGTATATATATATACATTTTTAATTTATATATATATATATGACCTTTCTCTTGTTTGTGAATATGGCTATACAAATATTTAGTCTCTCAATTAATGTCTGTCAATGTTCTAAAATACTTAGTGTCAATTAAATTAAATTGTATTGGTATAATTCCAAATCTTAACAGTTACTTTACATATTAAGGTTATTATTA
This sequence comes from Pleuronectes platessa, assembly GCF_947347685.1. Taxonomy (NCBI): domain Eukaryota; kingdom Metazoa; phylum Chordata; class Actinopteri; order Pleuronectiformes; family Pleuronectidae; genus Pleuronectes; species Pleuronectes platessa. The sequence continues at coordinate 2,559,036 of NC_070647.1, forward strand.
GTGGGTTAACAGTTCCCACAATGAGCAAGCACTTATCATAACAGCGTGGTTTTCAATATGATGACTATAATGACAAGCAGAAGTGAAGGCCTCCTGATTGAACCTGTCAGAGCAGGCCACACTGGTGGATTTAAACTATCATGCAGTTCACATTTCTCCACATTGTGGTCTGACCTTAAACAGACAATGTCTAGACTATTGTTATGAGCAATCCACTTCCTAACAAGATAACCGCCCAGTCATTCTCATTCAGGCTGGCTTCTCAACAAGATAATGGACCCCTTTTATATCTCAATAAAACCTTCAATGAACTTAAGGAGAGAGGGTTCATGACACCTAAACTTAATTTCCTCCGTTGAATTCATTCCTTCCTCTTGTCCTGGAAGTTGGTGTTTGTAGGGAGTGAGGAGGAAGAGAGGGAGGCCCTCGCATGAAGTCATCTGCCTCACCAATACAAACACATTTGTGTACTTGTGTCCAACAGAGGCATATCTGTCTGACAGCCAGACACATGAGGGAATGCAAGCGAAGTAACTGGTTCGCCCGTCAGCTTTTTATTTACAGATAGTTTACATTCTACAGCACACTGGAGCTGAGGTGTCTCTCCAGAACAGATGCAGAAACCCTATATTTGTTCAAAGCAGATGTTAATTAATGCTGGTACTTTTTTTTGGTCTCATATAATAGATAAGAGACAGACTTGAGGCTTAAAGTCCAGATGTAAGATGTCAATGGTGCAGAGGTGTAACTCCAACCTTCGACACAGCATCCCAATCCACAGGAGCAGCTGTCACCCGACAACCTGAATCCATGACACAGACTAATATCAGAAATTACATCTGATAAGTGGTGCTGTATTATAAATCTGTTAGGAAATTAAATGAATGAAATAGAGCTATATCCACCTTATGTATAATGTAAATATAAAAAAAATAGCCCAACGTTGAACGTGATTGTCGATTTAAATTTATCTTGGTTTGTGGTCCGTGCATATACTTAGACATTTTGCTGCTGACATGGTCAAAAGGTCATTGTGTCCTAACACTGAAATACAAAATCCCCAAAAATATATATACTGTATATATATTTTTCAGTTCAAAGGTAAAAGTAAACCAAAAAGTTATTATTCTATTTAAAGTTAGGGCAAGCTGTATTATTAGGTTAACATTAGTTGGAGCTCAAAGAAATAATTCTACACCTTGTTTTCTTGGCTTAGCATGAGAGGATGTTTGTGCTTCAACACCTAGTAGAAGGGTACTCAGGAGATTGTATCTCTCCACCAAGGCCCAACAGGCCCACTTTTATTTTAATTTCTATTTGGAGATGCACCAAATCACACAAACATTCCTGATTTTCTAAGTCCAGAAAGATACTAAACAAATCTATGAAAATGCCCTCTTTCACAATGGTAAAGGTCATTTTAGTCAATGCAAAATCTGTTAGGTATAGTGACTGCTGGAAACTGCTTAAAGAAATGAACAAATTCACTATAATAGTTGGCTACATACAGTACTAATCTACAATGATAAAATCCCACCTACATTTCTGCTTGAATTCAAAGGCTACTCATGAAGGCTAAGAAAAAATTAATATCTGCAAAAATACCATGAAATAATCAATATGAAAGATGTAAAAAAAAACACACAGGTTGAACCAAACCTGAATGCTTTGTAAGTCTTTGACATTTACAGAAAAATCTATTATTAAAGGATAATTTAAATGTAAATTAAGTGCGTCAGTAAGTTGACCACTCATATTATTTCATAATAAATGCCGGACATACTCATCACTTCTTCCCAATGAATTAAAATCAAAGCTGTCAGAAGATACATTTTTCATATTCATCCTTAGTCAACCTATAACAAACACAAAGGAGCAACAAAAAGCAATGATTAACCACAAAAAACTTGCTAAGTGATAGGATAAAGACAGGAAGTGATATATGTGTGTACACCTTTAAGAGTTAGTCTGCAGGCTTTTCCCTGTAAAGCCAAATGAGACACATGATGTTCTCATTTTCAATCATGTTAATGATAAAAATACTTTATGATTTGCAAAAACACTTTATGGGAAATGTAGTTTGTTTCTAAGCGTTAGCTAGCCTCCAAAAAAAGATTTGCTTGTTAGGTTTAAGACAATGGCTGACGATCTAAGTGAGGGGAGCGGGTTACTGCTGTGTTTCATTGATGGAAACAGCGATGAAATTGGTAGAAGATTCAGACCCAGGTGATGTTCCTGCTGATGCGCTGACCTAGGCTCAGTCAGAGAGAGATCATAGCGAGTTTCCCAGCTTTGTTGGTTACCTTAAAAAAATGGGAATGATTTACAATGAAAGTAAAATGTTTAGGCTATCAAAATAAAGTCCCGCTTAAATTTTTTAGCGATTCTGTCGGGTCTTTGTTTTCAAACAACGCTTTGGTTTTAAAGGGAGTTACGTGTTCATGGGTCATGGGGTCTCATTATTCTGCACATTTGAAATATTCAATGTGAACTCGCAGCAAGGTGGATGAAGAGCTGGTGTCAAAAAATGGGCTTGACGTCAATGGTGTGGCAGTGGATTGGCTCAGCACGTTTGACGACATAACCACCTTGAAAAAGTCATTGGGGTTTTATCAGAAGTTGCTGATGTGTCTTCAGCATAACAATGAGAATATGAAGGTTCCATTGTGATGACTAATATTGTGCGAGCCTAGAGGCTGAATTTGACCAGTGGTGAAACATGCCTTTCGATGGATGCAAATAACTCTGACCATTAAAATTGGTTTTAATTGTCAGGCCATAAATTCTACAAATGAGCGTCAGTCTGTCAATAAGTAGATGTTAAGCGTCAGTCATGTCATGTGCTGCGATTCAAGTAAAGTCAGTAACACGTTGATGGGACAGATGTCGTTTGCACACTCAGGGATACGTTCACGTGCACAGTGCACAAGGCATTATCAGCCTGGAGTACTTGTGTCTTTCCTAATCAACTGCTGATGTCTGTATTGAAAATAGATGAAGCTTGTCCTTGTCTTTCTTCCTAGTCCTTGTGTTGCCTCCAGAGGGAACCACTAGTTACGCTGACCAATGAGGAGAGAGCAGGAGGCTGCTCTCTTCTGTGTGAATCCATTTCAAATAGTGACGTCCGTGCATGTAAGAAGATGTGGTTGAATCATTCCATGATATTTTAAATGGAACAGCAGGCTTAAAATGGTTATAATTATTGTACTACCACACAAAACACTAATAACAGGGAGGGAAAAACGTAGAACCTTCAGAGAGAGCGATACTTGAGGGATCCGCCTCCCAGGAAGAACAGACGGGCCTTTCTGAACTAATTTCAATACAAATATGCCTCTAGCAACAGATATTGGCTGCAACCTGCAAACACACACCTGGAGAAGCATCTTCCTACACTGCTGTGGTTTCTTCCACCAATGTGGCTTGACTTTAAAAAAACAATTTAGCAGCTCTTCGGCAAACGAAACAAAGATTTCTGCCCCCGCATGCACCAGGTCTGAGAAACCCCTCATGGTCAAAGGGCACAACACAACCACAATCTGCAACAAAACAAATCAGGAAACCGGCAGATACATAAAAACTGAGTGTCTTACCTGGAGAGGAGGCGTGAAGAACGGACATGGAAAGAAGAGACAGAAAGAAAATCTGTTAGCACAATGTTAAACAGACTCGAACATGGAGCGAGTACACTGTATTGTATGTTAACATCCCTAGACCCGTTCCACTAACAATGCAAAGACTTGCATAAAAGAAATGTGACATCGTGTTGGTAGTTTGTTTCTGAGAAGAAAGACAGACGGACAGAAAGAGAATTAACAGTCTGAACCCATGTTCATCATGCATATTCTGAAGCTGGAAAAAAAAGGCTCTGATTGGTTGAAACTCTGTTTGGAAGCTTGAAATCAAATAAAAAGGTATAGCATAATTGTAGCCTTGCATTATTTTGTTTTTGAGTTATTGTTCTTCAAAACTTACAGCAGTTCTCTGACACATTTTCGGAGTTCCAGATTTGTCTATGTTCTCCCAGTTCATCACTTTGTTTTGCAGGTTTGAAACCATGTAAATCTGGTGCATTTACGTTGGGAAAAAATTCATGTTGAAACTTCAGTTTTGAAAGGCTGCACCTTTGTTTTGAATCTTTTCTCGGACAGTAGAAAACTAGTTGATGTTAGCATCCTCACAAGCAAAGTTTTTTGAAACTGAGTAGCAGTTTTTTGACACCGAAAATGTGTTTTGAGCAAACAAGCCTGGTGAGCTGTAGTGCATGTAGATTTGTTCACACTAGCAGTCTGCACCTGTTTCTAGTCTCTGTCTCTGCACCAAGCTAAGCAGCTCCTATCATTCTGCCGATCAATCGCTCAACAAGAAAGACTTTAAGTGCTTCTTTAATCTTTTGGTTTGGATTCAATGTCCCTCCCTTTGTTGGCTCATGGATAGTTTGGAATGCTAAAATGTTTTTCTGCTAATGCTTCTGTTAAGACACTAATTCCACACACCGAATCTACATGCTTGCTGAAGAATGAACTAGATTAGGTTTTACTCTTCATCGTTTTACATATTCTCCTGCTGCAGTACTAGACGGTCGTTTTGTACTCCGCCTACAGACACTTAAGTGAATCTAAGCTAAAGGGGGCCTACTTCATGACAAACACATCCGAAGTGTTTTTTGCTGTACGTCTGAGGTTGTGCGTCAACTCCTGGCTCAACACGCACTTCAGAGGAGATGCTTGGCAGAGACAAGGACAAACAGGGCCAAGATTGTCTTTATACACTGTAAACAGCAAAGCAAGAGTAAACACGTCACAATAAAGCAGAAAATATGGCATGTGCCAAATCTTCTACCATATATTATAAATATATATAAATTATATATCATTGTGTGCAATGTCAATACTCAAAAGGGCTGAGCAGATTAAGGAAGAGAGACTAGTCATGAGTGGAGCATGCTTCAGAGGAACAGCACAGCCAGGTTTCTGTGGATGATGGGTGTATTATTCAGCGGCTCTTCAAACCGAAGCTCGTTTTAAATGACTGAACACACGCCACTCTTCTGAATCATCTGTCGTCTCCTCATTTGCTCCCAAACCTTCTCCTCTTCTGCGTTGTCCCCAGTTCAATACTTTCTCAAAGCGACTCTCCTCTTTCTTTTCCTTCTACCTAAGAACATATTTCCTATCCTTCTCTCCTCCTCCACCTCCAACACACCTTGCTCTCTTACTTGAGTGACTCTTTTCCACTCCTCTCCTGAGAGGAATCATCCTCTCTTCATTCTGCACCCATCTACTGCCCTCTCCTCCTCCTTTGCAACTTCAAAATCCTCTCTCTCTTACTATGCACCTCTTCATCTCACGTTCCCTCCTCTTATTTCCTCTTTTTGAAAATGATTAATTTCATTCCTTGTCCTCTAATAATCTCTCAGTGACTCCACATCTCCTCTCTCACAGGTCTCAGAGGTGTGGAGCTTAAGGAAAACTATTGAAATTTACTTTCTTCACTTATGTGCACCAATGAAAGCTGCAATGTATTGAGAACAACTTCATTTAGGGTATGTGCATTTGATTCCTGGTATGTCAAAGATAACAGGATTGTTCACTGGGCTTTATTCAATGTATCTATTCATCTCCATCCATAGTCTGGACTGCACTATGTGTGTCGATGTGTGTAGAACATCAATGTTAATAGAACTAAACAGCAAAGCACAGTCGTACTGTGTTCAGCAAAGCAATAGCAGCCAACACTGCAGTGAGTATTGTTCAAACAAGCTTAAATATAGCATCATAGAGTGGCTATGGCTCAGAAGGTAGAGCCACAGAGGGTTGGTTGTTCTGGCTCATCCAGCTCCAATGCCTAAGTTTCAAGACACTGAACCTCGAATTGCCTGACAGCCGTTTCTACAGATGTGTGATAGAGTGCTGCACATAGAGGTCCTGTATGAATATGTGTGTGTGTGAATAAATGTGTGTGACGTATAATTGTTGTGCAAAGCAACTGATTGCTTGATCAGATTAGAAAGTACGCCTTTTAACAGCCATACACAGATCTGCTGTACCTCCGATGTGAGACACTGTAACTTAGGGCGACAGAGCAGTATCACCCACCTGCAGAGCCGGAGATCCCCTGTCCACACAACCCCAGCCCACGTTTCAGACGTACGGGTGTGTGAGTCATGGAACCACGGTTTTAGAAGTATAGCAAGCACCACCAGTTTGACCCAAGCATATCAATATAAACATCTATTGAGTTAAAACAGCCATTTGTCTACATAATAACCATTAATCTAAAAAATATGTATGCCTACACACACGCACATACACACACTCACAGACAAACACACGCAGATATATTTATTTTACTGAAACACTGATTGTGTATTTTTTAACACAAACTTAAAGAGCTTTTGTTTGACCTGGCACACAGCCATGGAAATCTGAGTGGAGATACAGAGTGCTGCTTAAGCTGTTCAATGCCACCAGTGTATTTATTATCTGAAATTAATTTTCAGCCTAGATGATGTTAATATAACTACTTTTCTTTCTTTCAGTGGGTCTGGAACTCGTGCATGCCTCGCTCTAAAGCAGTGCAGGAAAGGGGCTCTGCAGAAGGGTGTTTCTCCAACAGAGGGCTGTGTGCATAGTCATGTTGGTTTGTGACATGATTTGTGACATAGCCAATTTCCTCGTTCTTTTTGCACTGCATTGATCTGGACTATCTGAACTGTATTCTAACAATTACATTTAACTTAATTTCCACCGATACTGGCTGGAAATTAACTGGGCCATTCTCACAATGAATGCACTCTGTAAGTTGTTATGCGTTATTATTACGCATGCAGTTATGTAATAGCAGATTTTTGTTTTGTATACTAAAATTTGTAAAGAAGCTAACAGCTATAGCTAGATGGTAAATAATGGTAGAGTAAAAACAACAAAATTTGCCTCTGAGATCTAATGGAGTAGATGTATAAAGTAACATGAAATTGCAACATAGTAATGTAGTCCCTCAAATTTGTATACAGTTATTGAGTAAATGTACTTAGTTAGATCCTATCTTTGTTTACCCACAAAATATAGTTTTGACTAACAGATTCATGTACGTCGATTTATCAATTCCATACAAAGTACAGTCATTCATTAAATGGTCAAAGTTGTTTGCTGCTTATTCCACGAAACTTTTTCTTGTGGCTCTAATTCTCTACCAGTCCCTGCAGTGGTCTCCCTGGGGTGACCGAGGAGGCTGCATTTTTCCCCGCACTGCTGTATATGGCCTATTTCACGAACATGAACTGCAGATTTGTGCCCGCAAATTAAATAATTCAAGAACACAGATTACTATTTAATGTGCAGAAGTTATTAAACTGGAAAGCGATAATTATCCATTTGTGTGCATCCGAGTTAAAAACAGACCCCATCAATTTCTAATCTGGAAAACTCTCTGACCGAGCCTCCACTTCTCCAGCTTCCTGCGAACTTCCATAAATGCGTGACAGCTCCTTAACCAGCGGCTCCTCCCGCCCTCCTCACCTCTGTGCTCTTCCCACCTGCACCGCTTTTGTGTCACTGCCCACTCGCAGGTTTAGCACCTTACATAAAGTCATTAGTGCAGGTGCTTCATTTGAGCGAACTGTGTTTACATCTTGTCTCTGCGTCTCTTCATCCCACTGTTTCCCTGCCTACTCGCAGATTTACCCTCTTATGTAAAGTCATCAGTAACGGGGGTCCCTTTTGACAATATTTAGACGCCCACGTACGGGTTCTGCCTGAGAGGAATATGTAGTACTAGCGAGTGAACACAAAGCAGCGGGGAGGAGGAGGAGGATAAGGATGTGTGCAGCAGGACAGATTACAATGGAGAGACTGGGGATTCACTGAGAGAGATGACGAGGGGAAGATAGAGGAAGAGAGGGCGTTGACACTAAGCTGACAGAGAAGAACATTATCAGGCTGGGACACAGGCAGATTTCTACCGCTGAGCTGGAGCGCTCTTCCTTTTCTTCATCACTTTCATTTCTTCTCTTCTTATTTCCCCCCCTCCTCTGACGCTCTTCTCCATTTCTCTTATAATGCAGCCTTATAAGGCAAGTAAATAAGTGTCTGCAGGATATATCTCAGATGTTAACCATGCAATTGCTGCGCCCCTGACAAGGCTCCCCTCTGGAGACATCATGTTCTGTTCTAGCTTTCTGTTTGACTACAAACGGATTCTCCTTGGTGCTACAAAAAAGGGTCAGGGTGTTAAGTCATTATCGATTTTCAGCAAGATCAAATAACAATGAGAGAAAAGCTTGTTTCCTACTATTCTCAATCATTTATTTTGTGCCAAAAATCCCACTCCTTTTCAGCCAAACATTTTACATCATTGCATCATTCGGACGACACTTTGCAACAACGCGTATTCTGGAAGCGAAGACAACACATCAATGTTACCTCATTCTGTCACGTTCATTCCAGAGACTCTGATCCAACACAAAACAAGAAGATTACAGCTAAGAGCGAGGGTAATTCTGTCTTCAACGTGATTTGTTGTAAGAAAAGTCTGACACTGACAAGATAATAATACTTTGTAAAAGCTGCCAGAGACCAATCAAATTAACAGACTTAAAAACTTCATTGACCTCTTTTAGCACCTATGCAAGAATCATGTCAAACCATGTGGAGCGACAACATACATCTGCAAACACAAGGACGAAATTTACACGTTGAGAAAAGGTTTGAGTAACGACGTGTCGTTGTCTGGAAATGAAATGGGCCCTTTTGGTCTCATACCACAGTGAAGATACAATCTTATTTTATCATTCTATAAAAAAAAATTGCCTATCAATGTTTACGTAAATTAAAACAAAACAAAGACTATAAGTATTTCAAGTAATTGAGGCAATATGTGTAGAATCTAGGTAAGAGCCTGCTTTGGATTGTCCTATGAATATGGTACAATTAAATATGTAACTTCCTTTCCTTTTGATGCAAAATGTATCACATGCAGGGTAAATAAGTCACCCTTGTCTCGAAGGCTCCTGAGATCTTTGTATCCTGTTGCAGTCACACTGATGGAGGAGGAGAGCTTTGCTGTGTTTATTCAGTTTGGGGATGCTAATGAGTGCAATGCTCGCCAACATTTGTTTTTCACCTTGTTGCTGAGAGGCAGATCTGTTCCCCCCGTGGACCGAGGAAACACAGACAGGGCTGCTAAAGAACAGCTGCACAGGGACCAACTTGTTAAAAGTTAGCCCAGGGGCATGTCAGATTTCACGGTGAGAAAAAGAAAATGCCCCAATTTCAATTCATGAAGATGATTTTTCCGACAGTGTTTATTTGTTAAGCGGGAGTTGTGAGAGGGAGGAATAATATAAAAAAAAGGCGCTCCGGATGATGTAGTTTTGTGGTAACAATACTTTATTTAATATTAGAGAAAATGTTTTGTCATCTCCAAGCTATCTGTCGAATACACATTTTCATATAAACTGGACAAAGACAAACAAATGCATATACTTGTACATGGTTGAAAAATGTACATGTTCAGTAATGGGAGTTTAAAATGTCATAATTTATCTCAGGTAATCAGTGAATATGTTCTTTAAGTGAGAGAGAGAGAGAGAGAGAGAGAGAGAGAGAGAGAGAGAGAGAGAGAGAGAGAGAGAGAGAGAGAGAGAGAGAGAGAGAGAGAGAGAGAGGCGGTCTAGATGGGACCTAAAATATTGAAGCCATTCTCATACATTAACTCAGGAGCATGCCAGCACAATCGGATCCAGTAGTTCTCCGGAGTTTATTACATGTGCAAAACGCAGGGTGAAGATTCTCCTGTCAGACGCGTTGACAACAACGCAAGAAACTCGCCGAGCGTACAGTCGAAGGATGTCATGTATAAATTCCACGGCAGAGAAAAGCTGCTATTGTGTGATAGCAGTTAAAGTGAAGACCCTCATTGGCATAATGAATTCCCTACCTAACATAAACTGAATTCTAACCCTGGCTCCGAAAAGCAAGTTTCAACCCTCAAACAACCCTTTGAAAAAGATGCCCTCGCTTTCCCCAAAATATCCTCCCTCTGTAATGTGTATGCTCAAAATGGTACCCACAAATTACACACACACACACACACACACACACACACACACAAAAACCGTCAACATGTAGGTGCTACCTTTTAAGGCCACAACACTATTACACACAACCTCATGATTGACAGCTGAGATTGACTCTGGGAGTCGTCAGACAGCTACTTCGCAGACACTCACTCCAAACATGTATCGCCAATCGTCATATACAGTCATTGGTTAGAGTAGATACCCATACTGTTGAATGCATCCCTTTGCCCGATACCAACTTTTTCAATCATTGGGGGAAATATTGTTGGACCCACAATCCCCTATTACTATGATTGGGCATTTGCTGTCCAGGGTAGCTTTTTTTAGTAAACAGCATGGATTTTTCTGATTCAGATTTTCTGATTCTGTGTTGTACAGAACCTGCAGGTCCTTGCACTTGGTCACTGAGGTTATACTTGTTAAACAGAAATGAACGTACATGTGGACAGAAATATTTCTTTCCCAGCAGTAGAGGAGAAGCAGAGCATTCCACTCCATTGTAAGTCAGCCATGGAGTGTGTGAATGTAGTTAATCTGTGCAGAGATGAGATATGACAAGATTTGAAATGATCTGTCAAAGATTATGAATAAATTAGTGTGTCTTAATAAAATACTGAATATTAAAGCAAGAAACATAATGGCTCTGGAGTACTGAGTTCTCTGTGCGTGTGTGTCCATGTGGAATTACCAGTTTAGCCACTTAAATCATGACTACACTCCGTTTCCATGACCTTACCCTCTTACATTGAAACACAGTGTATGTGTGTGATGGATATTTTATGCACCGAGAACACTATAGATCAAGTCTTATTAAATCCAGTTAACTTGACCCAATCACAACCTGCTTGATGACAAAAGCAGTATTATTTAGGAAAGGTTTGTGTACTCTGCAGGCTGACGTACGGCAATCCAACTGGTTTTGGATTGCTGGTTTCCAATCCTCAATATTTGTACAGCATGTTGCTCTCTCTCCTGCTGTGTTGCGTGTTTAGACTGACAAACAACTTGTTCAGTTTATAACAAATCATGGATGTGACATGAAGAAGAAACACAAAGCACCCACATTGTAAAATAGAAATAAAAGCACTGAACTGGTGAAGCCGGATCAACCTGATGGTGGTCACCTTACACCTGGTGTTGCAGGGTTCCAACCTTTGTGCAGCTCATCAGCCAGCATGTAAGTGCACTTAAGTAAGAGTGGGGCCGCAGTTCCAATGAAGACGGTCACAAATCTTCAAACCCACATTTAATTTATCCTACCAACAAGCGCCGTGTGTGTGAATCTTATTCCTTTGTGCCAATTTGAAAAAACACCTCAGTTAGTCACACTGATTCACTGGGTGACATGTTCCTTCATCATCGTGAACACACACCATCCTGCTGCCAAAAATAACCACCACAGCACCAAATGTGGATTAGTGCAGGATCGGGGGGGAAAAAATCACCCCTTTCCTCCTGTTTGAGTAACATTTGACAGAAACTATGGTCCCCAGCTGTTTTACTGAGCAATTAAAAAAACCTTCTGTAGCAGGGGGCTTTCAGGATGGTTATTACTGCACATGCTGCCCACAACACTCAGGTTCTGTATTTTGAATTGGCTGCAGCAGAGACAACTCTGCTACTGCAGCTATGGCGAGATACGATCATTCTCACAACTGTACCTGTGCCGATACTGGTGGCTTGAACTTAAAGGGGGATGCAGCTCAACAATTAGAATATGAAATAAATAATCAAATGAGTTTTCCAATATCCTAAGCACTACATGTCTGTTTTAATCAATTCATCTTGTTGCTTACTAGAGAGGAGCTCAATAAATGTAGGCAATAAGGAATGACCTTTAGCTAAATGTTTTTCAGTTTCTGTGGTTACCTTATTCAAGGGCAGCACTGTGGTGCCTCACAGCGAGAAGGTTGTGTGTGGTGTTTAAATGCTCTCCCTGTGTCTGTGTGGGTTTTTTCTGGCTTCCTCCCACACTCCAAAGACATGCAGGTTAACTGTAGGTGTGAATGTCAGTGTGAATGGTGTCTCTGTATGTTGGTACTTTGATGGACTGGCGACCTGTCCATGTACCTCTCGCCCACTAGATGAATGATTGAATGAATAATTGGATGGCTGGATGGATGGATGGCTGGATGATGGATGGATCGATGGATGGATGGCTGGACGGATCAACATGCCTGCCATGTGTTGTCAAAAGAATACGCACTGAATGGCCAGCTTCAAGTACCTACTTTTGTGGAATTCACTGTCTCTCCATCTCTTTAATCTTTTTATCGCACGTACAAATACTTCCACATTTTCAAACAACAACATATCTTGAGTTGCTTAAATTGCTCAGAACAACAAATATATACTTTCCTCTGTATCCTTATTCCCGAAAAGTCCAGCTTTGTGTTTTGTCCAAAGAAAAACAAGCTCTCCATCAGGCAAAAACTTGACTAATGCGACACAAACCCTAACTGCTTGCCCTTCTCTAAATATTTATTTTTACTCTAGTCCAGGTATTGCCTGCCCAGTAGAGCAGAAATGTCATTGACATAAACAGTATATGTGCAGCAGTTGCAGTGGGTGTGTTCTAGCCCACGTCCACACACTTGGACCAGTATCTGCTGAGTCCAGAGGGAGAGCTGCGGCCCGACACTGGGCTGCTAACTTCATTCGATTTATGGCTTTAGTCTGCACCAGGGGAACACTGCAGCGGGAAACACACTCCGTAACACTCGCTCTACATCATCCACTTAGGGCGCGTGTGTGTGTATGTGCGTGAGTATGTAAATGTGTATGGTCATATCAAGAGACAAACTTGAAGCAAGAGGAAAAACTTCTGTGCTGTGACAGTGAACCTGCACTGACCAATTCAGCTGCTCAATTCAACAGCTGCATTTCTAAACAGTCCCCCCACACACACAAACAGAGGACTGACGGATTTCCACAAGCCTGTTTGTGCTGCCATCTCCTGCTTTTAAATTCATAATCATAAACCAAGCATAAGCCTCCTATTGACTCCCGAGCAGCGGGCTCACATAGAACATCCTATTCATGTTATCTATTTGTTTGTTTTGCACACACACACACACACACACACACACACACACACACACACACACACACACACACACACACACACACACACACACACACACACACACACACACACACACACACACACACACACACACACACACACAAGCATAAGCATTCACACAATGAAAGGGGGATTGGTGGGCCTGAGCTTGGCTCTTCAAACCCAGATTGAGAACATTAGTGGAGTGAGAAAGGCCTGGCAGCTGCCACTGTGGATTGAGAGACTTTCATAAACTTGGCATTGAACGGCTCAGATCCGCTCCATCACTGTAATCCTGGGCAGGCTCAGTAGTAGATTACCTATTCATCCGCCCTGCAGCCTGATGGGAGACGAGCCTGGTGGAGAGAAGAGGGAAGGCAGCGTACCATCTCTGGTGCACAGGGGAGCTGTGAAGAAGCCTGCAGGCCGACTGCTGCACCATGCTGGTTGTAAACTTAAAACACTCTGGAGAAGGGCCAGTGCTGACCCACAACCCAACACGACAGTGATTTCAAGCGTAAAGTTATGCTATTTTAAGAAAATAGCATAACATTATCAGAGTTATCATTTCAAAATGAAGTCAGTTATGAGAGCTGGCGTTATAAGCAATGTCTGTCATATTTTGAAAATGTAACTTTAAATAGGAATCTTGTGGTTTTATGTACAGCTGTGTGATTAATGTTGAAATGGTTAAATCTTAAGATCACCACCAATACATAAATAATGGAAACGAGTAATGTGCGAACGCAAATGTCCGAGTGAGACAATCCGCAGTCTCTACAGACTTTATACTAGGAGGCCAGACGGATTAAGTCCGTAAAAATCCAGGAGAAGTCGATGGGAGAACACAGCAGGGGAAATCTCCCCGTGAAAAAGTGGGGTCATCCACAACGAAGACACCGACAAAGACGTCAACAGAGTTTGTAGTGATAAGAGCTGACGACGGGGTTGGGGTGCTGTAGACAAAATAATGTGATCTCTGCAGCTGAGTTAATACGTTAATGCGTCTGTGCAGAGAGCCTCCCCAGCCTCCTGTGTTGTGCATGTGTCAAAGGTAATCTGTGGGTAAACTCTGTAGCCAATACTTCCGATTTTACCCGGTGGTTATGTCTGAAAACGTCTTTTGTCTCTAAGTAGTGGCTCTTTTGTATAAATCAAACTGGAGATGTGAGTCCCAGTGATTGGTTGACCATCCGAGCCTTGCTGCTCCCAGGCATAAAGTTTGTCTAATCCCTCTGACAGAAGCAAAGCGCTGGCAGCACCCAGTGTTTTATTATTTTCCTTCTCTCCCTCCATCTATCTGGAGAGGGGCAGCGCAAGCAGATGGCACAGAAAGCACAGCCATAGCCAACACAGCATAAAAGTCCACCTTTCTCTCCAAGCCAGTGAGCATTAATCACACTATGCCTTGCACCAGCTTGTCCTGCTACCACTCAGCCTCTGTGTGAGAGCATAGCACCACACTGTAACACTCTGCAGGGTGCTAACACACACACGCACACACGCACGCACGCACACACGCACACAGAGGCGGGAGGAGAAGGAGAGCCAGATGGGACATTTAGGGAATTACTTTGAGCAAGTTAGAAAGAATTTACTAATGAATGTGTGTATGGGTGTGTGTGCGACTGGGTTTGGGAGAGAGGGAGAAGTGTTTGACACAATTGACAACCAGCCAACTTCAATAACTTTGTTATCTGCTGGTATTTGGGCCCAACCACAACATTTGTAAATCTTGGGAATGAACCTCTGTGTCTTGTGAGGAGCGATAATACTTGTTTCTGACATCTGGTTCCTATTTCCTAAACATTTGATGCTGTGCTTGTGAAGTATTTATTTCCAATATGAATTGTGTTGTAAATAAATGTGTTATTTGTATTATTAATCTATTGAGAGTACTATCAATTAACTTTTCCTTACATGATACGCTTTTCTCCAGCTACTCACATGATACAGGTACTGATTCTATATTGTGATTTATTGCTCTTCCAAAAACCATGCAAATCAAGAGAGTCAATTGTGGTGAGGATCTGCCCCTGTTTTGAAAGATTTGTCGTTGTGAAATCTTGTGTTTGGACTCTTTTTTCTGTTGTTTGGACACGATTTACTTCCTGTCTTTCCACTGTTTCCCGCTCCTGTGACTGTCTGCCCCACCCTGTTGAGTGTTCAATTATCCCTGCCTCCCTTGTGTACTTAAGCCTCTGTGCTCTCTGCCACCCTCCTTTGTCATTTCTTCTGTTCACATCCCTGGTTTTCCATCTGTTTCAGTTTTTCCTCCCTGCTGTTTTCTTAGTTTCCTGCTTTCTTTCCTTTGTCTGTATACAGTTTTTTGAGATTTAGACATTCAGTTTGCCTGACACCAGCCCTCTAATGCTGTGTCAAATTATTCACATCATTCGCATCACTCATTTGAAATTAAATATTTGAACTCGAGCCAAAGATTTGCACGACGCAATGTCACGAAAACCAATCCGCGTTGAGAATGAACGTCACCAGAGACAGGTTCCGGGAGCAATCCCAGCTAGCAGGTCATCAGCCTGGCCACTGGTCAACCTCAA
Organism: Pleuronectes platessa; assembly: GCF_947347685.1. Classification (NCBI taxonomy): domain Eukaryota; kingdom Metazoa; phylum Chordata; class Actinopteri; order Pleuronectiformes; family Pleuronectidae; genus Pleuronectes; species Pleuronectes platessa. The sequence goes on from NC_070647.1 coordinate 2,574,739, forward strand.
GCAGCACAGGAAAAGGCAGTCAGGCATACACAGCTCCTGGGGGAGACTGTAAAAGTCCCTGAGCTGTGCGCCTCCGGATGGTCTTGTTGACCCGAACATGACAGCCCTGGCTTCTCCGGTGTCTCCACATCAGGTACAATGCAGCAATTATAGTCACTTCAGCCAAAAGTCTCCTCTTTTCCGGAGAAGGGGCGAATATGCGTAGGTTGTGTTTATTCACATTGCTCATGTGAGTACTACAAGTAAACACAAACGACCCGGCGGACAAACTAACAGGTCCCAAAAACTAGCTTTGCATTTGGTGTGAACAGCATAAGACTGTAAGTCTGCTTTTGTAATAAAATACCTTTTTTTTCTGCCAGCCTCGACCTTCTTCGGTGCCGTAAACACTTAACCTTACTGTTTTAGTTTCAGCAGCATCATTGTCTGGGCGCACATATGCTAATGAAAAATCTGTCATAAGAATCAATAGGCTAATATAGAAGTCTTCTACTGGTTTACAATTTGACCTTGCTCCCAGCAGTTCAACAGAAGCAACAAGTCTCCTTCACAAATTCTCCGTCTGAATGAGGTTTCAGTTTCTCAGTAAACACCATAACACTTGCATGCATGACTTTGTCTTTATCAGAATGTGTATTGTGGAAGCTGCTTGTTGGACCAAACTCAGCTGAAGACCATTAACTTTATCTAAGAGCACCTTGTTACTCATCCAGTTGAGCTGCATTTTTCAGCTGTATTGATGCTGACATTGGCCTTTCTCATTACTCCAACCATGTCTCCAACTAGACACAATGACTGGATGTTTGTAAGTGATGAAACGTAACAGTTTTTAGTGATTCCTTCACCCTGACAGTGACGTGACAGCCAGAAGTGACCATCCTCAAGGACACATGAGTGGACTGTTTTAATTGCAGGTGTGAAATGATGTGCTTTTTTTTATTGTATTTCAGAGTTTAATATTAATAAATTGCCTGGCAGGCCTGAAGGCTGAATATTCCCTGCCCTTGACAAAATCATTTAAAACTAATGGTGTCACTTACTTCTATGGTGAAGCCCACTTTTACAAAATGACCTACATTATTACACTACATACACAACATTTAACCTAAGCTAGTTTGGAAGATGCACTGGTGGGAGATGCCAAACAGCTTTAGTAAATTATTCTTCAATGCAACTGGGAGCCAAACTCATATAAAGTGACCTATAACATCAAGTTGAAACAGTTAATGTTGAATCTTTAGCTTCTGTTTGCAATAAGACACATATGTGCCACAATTATAAGCTCTGTCATTGGATGTTTCTTATTGACATGTTCTTTGCTAAGGTTCACGTAAGATCACATTTGTGTGTTTGATGAAAAGACGATTCAATAAGGAGAATCTCCTGCTGTTTACAGCAAGTACACAACTGCATAAATACCCATAAATGCATCCAAAACAATCTTAGACAGATGCAAACCATTACGATCCCAGCAAACACTGACAACTACTTGTGCATTGGGCCCATGGTGACAGCAGCCAGTTGGTTGATTCAGAACATTTTCTTCCCCGCGATGTTACACACGCTCCTGCTGTCACACTGTCTTGTTCAGAGCCCCGATGACACAGGACTATGATAGCATCAGCGGTGACACAGCTCAGACCCACCATCATCCACACACACATGTATTATGGTCTAACTGTGGTCATTACTGCCAGAGTGAACAGAAGTCTGCTGACATCTGGGAGGGCATGCATGCATGCTTTCCTTGGCATGTGAACTCATTAGTTGTGTGTCTACAGGTGTGTGCAAGTCATTGCATGACTGTATAAAGTACTTTCGAAGAAAACTCACAGTGTGGGAACCCTGACTCCTGTTTGGTGTGTCAATTTATGATTCAGTTGCCATGCGAAATACATTTTGGAGGAATGATTCCTGCTCAAATGACGTGTGAGAATTTCTTGTTATCCACAGACGTCACAGGGAGGAGCTCATGGGGATATCGGGGACTAAAATCTATGTCATTATGATGCTGGTGGTTTGGAGAAAAATATGAGTTTGCATTTGCTACCTCATACTTTACGTTAATGTTTCCATCATCTAAGTCACTGGAAATGGATTACCTAGTGACTGCGAGATAAGGCCCAATCCCATTCTACCCATTCCCCCTAACACTTAGCCCTTCCCCTCCTTTTTCTCAGGACTATACTGATTTCCCAGAATGCCTTGCAAATCACTGGCAAGCGTGGAGAGAGACCCACAAATGCAGTATTTTCTCCATTAATAAGGATTAAAAAATTGCAATAATAATTGTAATTTCTTAGCGCCTCTGGGATGCAAATAAAAATATTTTCTAATCCAAAATTGAGTGTTTTTGAATGCCAACATTTGCTAATCTGCACTAAAGTCAATGATAATGTTATAGTTTTTACTTTAGTTAGTTCTGTAATACACTTTTACGACTGACTCAACCAAATCTACAGAACAGAATCCTGATCTGTCTCTTGTCCTGACTCGTTCCCGTCGACACAACCGCTCTCACTCTGCGAGTCATCCTCAACCAGCCCTGACTGCCCCGCCCACCACACCTGTCATTCATGGGCTCTGTCTGAAATCACCCACTCATTGACTAGACCCGATTTTCTTATATAGGGTATTCTATATAGTGCACTATGTAGAGAGCTCATCAGGAAAAAAAATTCATGCTGCATTATGGGAAACAATGAATGTGCTATATAGGGAAAGCTAAAATTCCCTAAACATTTGGGCAGCACTACAAAATGGCAAACTCACTATACAGAGATTAACAAGGGATTTCAGACAGGGCCAAATACTTTTTACGCCTGCCCTCTGCCGACACAAAAAAAGTGAGTCATTCTTGTCTCTGCGTTCATGTTTCCCTGTGAGTTTCTGGACTTTGTTGCTTTGTGTTTTTTGTTATTGTTTATCTGCCTGTATTCTTGGTGTCATTACCTGTATGTTTGAGTCTCACTATAAAAGCACTTGACTGTTCCAGCCGGCCTCCTCTGTGCCTGCCTCTGGTGTGACCAATAGTCCTCTTGACATTTCCCTCTGAACTCTGAACTCTTATTCACTATGTTAACCTCATGGTGGCACTGATTGAAAAGGATAGGGATCAGAGGAGTCCGTAGAATTTAACATTTGCAGATGTCTGTACAAAGTTTTACAGAAAATCCATCAAATATTTTTTGGGGAGAAAGACAAATCTGTTGACAGTAAACGCTACAGATATAGTACCATCTGTACAACCATTTCCTCCTACTACTTATCATCTGGTTTGCATTACCATTCCGACAAAATATGTTTGTGATGCAGCGAGTCATGAATCTAAAATATGAGTGACAAGAAAACATGTTAGGAAAAACCTCTCTGGGGACCATTAATGTTCCCTGTGAATTTCAACTGGATCACTCTTGTGTGCAAGCAGACAACTTTTGACTTTTTTCTCTAATATCGTGAATCCTCCAGAGGAAAGTGAGGTAATTACTACAATAATTAGAAATCATCCTCTGTGGATTTGCGAAAATCTGTAGCAAATTCCATTGACAGTAAACCAGTTGTTATATTCCAATCATAACCAAAATCTGACCAATATTCAACTGCAGGGCAAATTGACAAGATTTATTTAGCACTTTCATTGACTTTATAAATCACTCAAGCGCTTTCCACTTTTTCTATCTCACACCATTCCCACACTGCCAGCACAGCAACCAGGTCAACCTGGGGTTAGTACATTGTCCAAGGATGGACCTGGTTAGTGGCCGGCCCGCTCTATCTCTTCAGCCACAGTCACCTGAAGAACCTCCATTAGGTTTTATTTGTTCAACACGTTAGGAGTATTAAGCTTTTAATGGATGTTTGGGGATTATTCTGTCATTTTGTTTGCCGTTACACATCAACAACAGCTGCTTTATAAAAAATAGATTCAGTACTGCTGCATATTCTTTGTCTGTACTCCGTGTTAGTCTATTGAGATCCACCGATGCAATTCACTTCCAAGGATTCAAGCTCTTAGTTCGTTGAACACATGCCACCAGACATTGTTATCTGAATGTGCTGGTGTGTGAGGTGTCAGATAAGCAGTGTCCTCCACAACCGTGATTACTGTTATCATTTAGTGTCTGATTCCCTGCATGTACAAGCTTCCAACTTTTGATTCTTCCCCTGGATGGCAGAAAGAGGCTACACTACACATCCACATGCTTTTATTTCCTGCGGCGCTGGCTTCCCCTAAACAGTTTTTACGAACATGTGTCAACCCTGGTCTGCTCATCTGCCCGTCTGCAAGCTCATTAAAGCAGACAAGCCCAAAGACTCATTCCCTCGCTAACGCGCCGAATCTCAGACACACTGCCAGGGCACCCTTAAGTGAGTCAGTGCACACATTAGAATAATTAGAATAAGCCTTTCTAATGGTGAAAATATGTTTTGAACTTGTGAAGTGTTATGTTTTTCTGTTATCATATTAACCGTGAATATGAAAAACATCTCCCAGATATGATTCTACACAATACACTGGTGTGAACATGGACCAGTTGTTAAGGGAAGCAGTGAATTATTTTCACTGCTACTTTTTCTGTTGGGCCACAAGCACAACAAAGGGGAAAGCTCAGCAATCAATTAAAATGATCCCTCTCTGAGGAGCATGGATTTACTCCGATTTCAAGACAGTTTATTGTTTATATACGTTGTGCGAAAGTGTCACAGTGACTAGACTTTGGTGCAGATTCAATACCATTCAATAACACAGGGCAGTCACAAGTGGATCGTTTGGCCAACTGTTAAACACGACTTGAGGGAAAATATAGTGCATATTAAATTATTTACTATCAGCAATAAAACCCAAAACACCATTACCAAGTGTCTTTAAAAAATGATTTGGATGGCAAACACCTACCTGAAAAACTTGTATGTTATTATCATTATGGGATTTTATGTTCCAAACTGAAATCAGTCAAAATGCAGAGTTACCCTCACACAACGACAGCAAAGGGTTTTGAGTGCCAGGGTTTTGAGAAGAGTGAGAAACACTTCATCATGTGTTTGGATCAGGAAGCCAGAGATAAACTGAGGACAATTTGTCTGCACCCAGCCGGCCAAGGTCAAAGGCTGCAGTCACACGTATATTAAGTGTCTGTGTGAATGGGCCTGCGTGTTTGGACAGCAAGTACCCGACCTGAAAGGCCACACACACACACTAATGACTAAACTGCATTTAAAACAGTAAGGGGGCAGAGAAGGACACATTTCCAGATGAAAACAAGCAGAGGAGGGTGTGAGGATTCTCCACAGGAAACAGATGATAGTGTTTCCTGTGTCTTTTCTGACCTCACATCCCGAGGATAGAGCATGGATTACATTATTTAACACACTTCACACACAGCTGCATTAGGCAAGGAGTTTAAATGAAATGTGACTCCTAGGAAAAGACAAGGAATGAATTCCACCAATATGATTATAGGAAAGGTCGCTCTATGTCAGGCACGACAGCAGTAATGGGCCTGGGCAACTCTTGCCCACCCACATTCCTCACCAGCCCACCCAAGTAAAAACATATTAGAAATATATATATATATAAGAAACGAAAAGAGTGTACCCCTTGATCGAGACTATTTGATGTTGAGTTTCTCCTCTGTTTAAAACGGGGGGACAAAATTCTGGAATGTAATTGTTTCCTGCGGTTCTGACCATTCCGCTTCAAAGTTGCCTGAGCTGCCTGGAGCCCGAGAGCTCGATGTTGCGTGACATTAGAGAGAACCATTTCCTGCGAGGGTCAGAGGATCTGTGAACTCAACTGGTTTGAGAAAAGCAACAAGAGAAATACTGACGACCTTTGACACATGTGGAACGATATGTTTGACAGACAGCTGACAGGTCTGGGCGAGAAAGAGGGGGAATGGAATAATAATGGCAGCAGCTGATTTTTTTTCAAAGAACAGAAAAAGTCACTGCGGACCGCGTGTGATTACTATCACAAATCTACTGAGGATGAGAATTCACGATATTCACTCAACAACTGCTCAGTTTCCACCGCTGATGAAAATATGGGACCTCAAATATGTGAGTCATCATCCCTCTTCCCATGACTTATTATTGTATCAAAGACTGTTCTCCAGTGTAGATCGGATTAAAACAGACCGCAGAGCATCTATGACTCCAACTTGGCTCACCCATCTGGACTTCTTGTCCTTTGGAAAGGAACTCTATGACTCTGACTGTAATGAGAGAATCTATTCCAACACTAGACCCAGATGTTTGGTTGTTTTGAAGGCCATGAAAACAACAACGGTTGATTTACAAATTGTGTCACTGCTTCAAATTTAGTAATGCTATGATGTAACAATGGTATTAGCTGTAGACCAACTTTAAATATGGTAAATAGTCTGTATTTATATCTCTATGACCTGAACAGCACACACAGTACAGATTTTTGCCATACACACACAAATCCATACTGTGCATGTATGACCTTGCCAAAAGTGACTTCTGCATGTGGAATGGGGAAGACGGGCACCAACCTTCTGTTTAGAGGACCCACTCTACCCCTTGAGCCATTGAACAACACTATTACTCAAATTTTCAGATATCAACAAGATTGCATCATCAGTTGATTTAATAGAGAGTTAAGACAGTGTTGTAATTTTTTTTATCAAATTATCAGCTGATGTGCGTTACTATTTACTTTCTAAAAAGTGGAAACATTAGAGCAAAAAAATACACAAACAGTACAGCCACACAAATGACAACTGATATCTCCTGTGAGACTATTAAGTGTATAAACAATAGGAAAACCCCTGAAGTGCTAATACATTCCCAAAGACGTTACATTTTGTAATATAACTACAATAACCCCACTGTGTTTGGGTTAGGCTTAGGGTTACTGGTTGGGTTTACCCTTACCTAACCAGTGCATTTTCATTCTACTGATTTCTACATTTAAAAGAAATTCAGATTCATAAAAGGTCACTGTGACCTTTACCTTTGACCTCTGAAATGTAATCACTTCATCTGTGAGTTAACTAGTGGTAACAAAAGTTGTAGAAATTCCTTCAGGTTGGTGTTGAGCTATCACATTCAAGAGGCCAAAAACATGCTTTTTGAGTGACCTTGACCTTTGACCACCAAATTATTTTTACAAATTCAAGTAAAAGTAAGGAAATTCCTTTTCCATTTCTGATATATGATGTGACCTTGACTTTTCGATCTGCAACCACCCAAATTCCAATTACTTCATCCAAGTAACTGTACCAGATTTCAAGACATTCCCTTGAGCTGATCATATGATATCATGTTCAAGAAAAACATTAGCATTCTTTTTGAGGCCACTGTGAACCATTGACGCTTGACTACCGAAATCCAATCAGTTCATCGTCAGTTCAAAATTTGAAAAAATTCTCTGGACAAGAATGGTACAACAACCACAACAACAACCCGAGACTGACACAAAAAGCAAACACCAGCAATGAGCAAAGAGACCGAATCCATGCTGAGTGCCTCATGCTTGTTGGCTGAGAGCTCTGGAAGACATTTGGTCTCACATGTATTACTTGCAACAAAACAGTTTCATCATTCAGTTCTGGGTGGAGGACGCAGAGCAGCACTAAAATGAGAAATGGAGCACTGAAGGTCTGACAGACCTCCGCTCATCCGGGAGCACGTCAAAAATCCATTTCCCACAGAAAGTTCTTATCAGTAAACAAAGCAAAAAGAGTCTTGCAGCTGGGGGAAATGCAGATAAGGAAAAAACATAAGAATTTCAACCTTTCGGCTGTCTACTTTCTTCATCTTCATTTGTTTCCAACTGTGCACAATTCACCATGTTGGGCTTTGTTCTCTGCTCACATCTGTCTTTGTCTTTGGGAATGACCTCCAGTCTTGGACCAATAATCACATACTGCACACAGCCCTATACACCAAAGACAATCATTCAAAATCGCCTCTCTATCGTCATGCATTCGCTGACGTTATTCATTACTGCCCACTGAAGGTCTGTTTATTACCAACCACAAAGACTGGATTCATCAGCTGCCTTCAACAACTCCACGTTGCGTTTTGGCAGCATCAAGGTCGAGCTGTCTGTCGTTAAGTTTTCCAATTAAACGAGATGGAGGAAGGATTTCAAACATGAGCTTTTACAGAAAGGATATTATCCGTCATTAATTATTCAGAGGGTCTGCACACAAACCTTCTATGATTGGTTTGCTTTGTGATGAAAATATGTGTGAATGTTGGGGTTGGGTGATATGGCCAAAGATGATTATTTTCATATATAATGAACTGAGCCTTACTTTGTGATTGACTAATGATTTAAACAACCATTTAATAATTCACACTTATCAGTTAAGTGAAGATCTGTTTGTTTGGAGAAGCCATGTGTTCGGGGCTGAGCTCCTCAACACTCAGAGATCAAGCAGCAGAGAGCCCTTGCAAAAGAGCTACTTCTTGCAAAGTGCATTTTACTCAGTTTGACCAGATCTATGCTTGTTACTGTGAGTGCTATAAAACTGTGGACCAGGAATTGATCAAACACCCTCCACAAACACCAACCTTCAGAAAAGAGACATGTTAAACAACTTTACCAAGACACTGACATCAACCAGAGGTGTTTTTAAGCCATTGTGTGGTTACAGGAAAACAGCCCTGTCCTGTGACCAAGCTGTTAAATATAGTGAAGTGAAACCACATCAGCAGTGAGAGGGAGGAGAAAGGACAGGAGGAATAGGTGATAGTGTCGGATTTATTTGCTTTGCATTTGTTTTTAACTTGTAACATTTTTATTGTATCGTGACACTTGCAAACATTTTCTTTATATATATATATATATATATATGAATAAACTGACACATGTTTTCAATTCTTATTATTGTTCTTTCATAGTAATAAAAAAGAATTGCTAAAAGAATGGATAAACTACCAGATAAATAAGAAGTGATATTTAGAAAACTATAAACTTTCACCGGTAAGAGATTATGTTCATTCTTTAAAATGTGAGTTTTCAATTATGTGAGCATCAGAAAACGAAATTATATTTATCCTCACTGGACTCTGTCCCATTGTGGAATTGCATGACTACGTTACCTTTGCACTAAAATGTATAAAAGATAAATTATTTAACAATTTCAATGTTAAAATCAACAGGGAAGAATTCATGGGGAAATAAGCAAACGACAATATACATGACATGCACCAAAGCACGGGAGAGCAAAATATCCTTAGTTGGTGAATTTCTCTTGAATAAAACCAATATCTGAGCGTCTGCATCAGTGAGAGGTCAGAACGACCTGTGTGCAGCTTAGTATCACTCCACCTGGAATTGTATTGTCACGCTGCAATGAGTGTGTGTGAGAGAGAGAGAGAGAGAGAGAGAGAGAGAGAGAGAGAGAGAGAGAGAGAGAGAGAGAGAGAGAGAGAGAGAGTGAAAACCACAGTGGATTTAAGGTGATAAACCAAAGATAAAAACAAAGAGTAAAGGTTTTGCAACAAATTGTTTTATTCCTATTTATTTATGTAACATAACTGTAAAAATATTCTACGGTTACGGAATTTTTGGGTTAACATTTGGTCGATTTATTGAGGGAACGCTACTTTTTAATACAATCAATAAAGGAAATACCTTTTCTTGGACTTTCTACACATTGAGTATCTCTGCTGTAGGAGAATAGATAAAAGGATGATAGTAGATGGGATGCAGTTGCTGTGGAAACGTGTGATCTTGACAAAGTGTTGAGTGCTGCTGCAGGCCGTGCTACAGGCCGTGCTACAGGCCGTGCTTTCGGCGATTTCACTCAGTGGCCTGTGTGATTCTGAGAGTCAGGTGGAGCAGCGCACCCCCGGGCCCACACTCAGCAGGAAACCGGAAGCGCTTGAAAGCTTTGTCATTAATCCGAAGGTCTACAGAGTCAGACGGCGTGAGACACCCACGAGACTCAGCCCGAGAGGTCAGAAGGGGTTAGAAAAAGAAAAAGAGAGAAGAATGTAAAGAGACATTTGCTGAGTAACAATAAGCTCTGGATCTGGCCAGAAGCTCATCAAAGCTGTTGTGGGTTAACAGGCAGACACACACACACTCATTCTGCCATGTCTCCCTGACTTCAGAGGACAGAGTAGGGATGGGCATAATTAATCGACGATCGATTAATTGATCATTAAGAATTTCGTCGATGAAATAATTTTTTCATCGAGAAATTCGCTAATTACACATTTGACCACGGGGGGCAGTGTTTGAAAAAAACGCCACAGTCCTACTCAGTTACCTGCGACTGGCTGCGAGTTACCGTGTAGTTCCATTTCCAAAGTAATCATGAAGAGGTCACGGCGAAGTGTTGCATGGGACCATTTTGAGTTAAAAAATGACTTGGTTCACTGCCAATACTGCGAAGCTATCCCAGAGACTGGGGGAGACGAGGAGCCTGCGTTGTCTGACACGAACGAGGGGAGCGCAAACACCGGAGCCGCGGCCAGGCTAGCCAAGTTAGCACGGAGCTACCTGTGTATCACGGCGACGTCAGTCCCCTCAGAGCGGGATTTTCGGCGGCTGGACTGACGGTCACCAGGCTGCGTTCGCGTCTGACCCCAGAGCATGTTAACATGCTCATCTTTCTCAACACAAATCCGTAGGCTGGTGCTGAAGTTGTGAGTTACTGGTTATTTTTATGAAGCTTTCTCGACTCGGTACCTTGTTTGATAGTTTTGAGTTACATTTGGCAAAACCTGTCAGACCTAAGTATTATATATTTGTAGTTGTTGTTTAACATTATGTTTTTTATATTATTATTATTTTTATTTTGGAGGAAAAAAAAACGAGGGTCAGTTGTGTTTAGTAGCACCGGCTTCTAGCTGTCGGCTCCGCTGCTTAAGATTACGCCAGCGCATATTTTTTTTTCACTGCATTTTAATGTAGCTTATAAATAGTAAATTTTTGAACTTGAAAATATTAATGATTAATCGAAAATTCGTCATTAACTCTCCCGACGATCGACGAAGACAATTTAATCGAACGCCCATCCCTAGGACAGTGTTAAAGCTTTAATTGAGTCCTGGCTTTGATGTGCTAAACTGGACGGTTGGTGATTAAAAATACAGTTTTCATATCAATTGATGATGATGATGATGATTAGGCTGAAATTATTAAACCTACTTAAAATTGTATTTTGTTTCCTGAGAGCTTAGACGATTTTACATAATAATAATAAAAATCGAAAAATAAAATTGAGTGATTACAGCAGGCACAGACCTGCAGTGCCTGGAGACTATGTGTGTTGTGATTTGGTGCTGCGCAAATAAAACGGAATTGAATTGATTAGAAAAGTCTGGAATAAAGTTTTAGACGCCACAGATCAATTCCTGTCTCAGAGGTGCGATTTGATTGATTCAAATGTGATTTTATGGAACAATGACTTCCAGTGAAACTTTTATTGATGGTTTAAAAATAGCCATTATTCTATTTTAAAGGCACAAAAGCCAAGTACTGGCAACCACAGGTCTAAAGAAAAGCCGCCGTTCATGAAGTTTGATTTTCGGTATTTCAGTGTGTAACAACCGGGACAAACTCTGATAGTTTGAAACTGTAATAAGAACGACAGATACAGACAGAGACAGAGGGGCGGAGTGCAACTGACATCTCAGCACTTCACAGGCCAGAGCAGTGCTTGTTGACCTGAGGGTAACTTGATCAAGATCAGTTTGAAGTTTTCTCTCTCTCTCTCTCACTGTGTTTTTTTGCCCATGGCTGAGCAGCAGAATCAGGCTCAGTTCAATCAATCCAGCCAGCCAAGGGTCCTCCTCACTCCAACACCCTCAAGTTCAGTGAGAAGGTGATCTCTCAGACCATCCATACAGACTCTTTGGAGAGTCATTACTTTTAAAGAATATGTGTTTTTCTCGGGTTGATGGTGGGTGAATGGTTTGTGTGTGAAATCGAAGAACGCTGGCTATAAGGTTGACTCTTCTCAGACACTTTAGACCATTGCATCTGCTGCAGCTCTGGAACAGACTCTACTGATCAATTATTTGGATCAAAACAGCGTAAGACTCTGCCGTAGCTGAGCTCCTACTGAAAAAACATCACAGTGGAATCAGTGCATACATGTGTCATAAGTTCAACCAGTTCAACCATAACCTAAAATGTTATAGGTAACTAACTGGTTAAGAAATGTAACATTTGTCTTGGACAAACTAGGAATTGTTGAAACTAGTTAATGTAAATGATTCTGTTATTCAAACCAACGGGATAACAAAAAGAGAAAAGACAGTTTCACGTCTTCCATGTTCTTCAGATAAAGCTTGTTGTGTCTCTAGCCCCCTTTTATAAAGTGTTATCAATTTAATACTAATTTCTGGTTCACATTTTTACATGTGTGCACCATATTCCCTGTTTGTACAATCTAATTTGTTTGACAAACAAAAGATATACAGCTGTATAGTAACCATCTAAGCCCTTATCAGGTCCACATCTACATAACACCTGCGTGTCCTGAGCTCCCTCTTTCTCTCCAGGGTGCTTAACACAATAATCTGCACGGAAGGAAGAAATCAAATCAAGTTTTCAGCTTTCTGCCAGGGGTCTGTCCTCTGCCACTCCTGCCATGCCGGCTACATCATGGACTTTGACCTCCATGCCTGGCCACCACTCTCTTGCCCTGACAATGCACGTTTGCTTGCGGTGGAGAACCAGTGGCGAGAGCAAAATGCCCTTTGCAGCTCCCCAAGAGGACAATGATGGTGATGACAGCTGGGCTAAGCGTGCTAGCTTCGCTGTTTAAAGTAGGTGCTGGACATTCTGGACTGTGGGTGCTGCAGGACAAGATTCCTCCCCTCCTGGTTGTCCCCTCTTCCTGGTGGAAACATGGCCTGCTAGCCACTTGCTGGCCCTTGAAGCTTCTTGTCTCCAGGACATTAAACCAAACATTAAACATGGTTTTAATGTTGTGGCAGATCGGTGTATATAAGCATACTCAGCCTCAGTTTGAAGTCCATATTTGTATTGCCTTTCTTGCACAGATCAGATGACATCATATTTGGGATCAGTGTCCTAAATGGTGATGGCTGGGTATATGCACTGAAACCCAGGATTAAATCATTCTCTAAATAAGAAAGACCAAAGTATCAATAAGCCCCAGCATCATCAGTTCTGCTCTTAGCACTGAAGGAATTAATAAAATAGATTTTCTATTTATTATTATTATTTGCTTTTGCTACACAAAGACTCTCATCAAACCAAATCTGTTTCTAATGAGGACATTTATCTCATGCTTTTTCCAGAAGAGAGGCTGAGAGGCTGTGTGCCAGGAGAGGGGCAGCTTTCTCTTACATGCTGAAGCACTATGCAACACACACACACACAAAGGCACAACCACAGACCCTGCGCACAGTGACAATGGGAGAGAATTAAAGATTAAAAAGGGTGGTTACACTTCACTGGAGTCGACATTGCTCAATGCCACAAGTGCGACACCTCTTTTGAATGTAAGGGCAGTTCATCACAAACAGACAGAGAAAATCACTGATTTTTTCGGTTCAGCTCGTAGTTCATCTCCCGTTGTTCCATGTGTGTTATGTAAGCTAGCAGCCTGGAGCCCAAAAGTGCAGTTAACTAATTAACATCTTCTGAAGAATTCAGTTCCAGATCAGACTAAAGGGTTGAGTCAGATTTGGGGTGTTCAGGCAAAGTACTGAACGTTGCTAAATAAAAGGAAGAACCAGTAAAAGTTAAGTTAAAAGTACTGGATCGATAAAATGTATTGATAAAGAGCAGTAGTACCCTAAAAACTGTAACCAATCTCTAGGGGTGCCTGATGGGGATGGAATATTCAGAGAGCACTGAGGTATAATCTTTCAGCGGGGCCTCTAAGGCTTCTACGTGGTTCTACTTGCAGTGAAACAGTTCCTGTTTCAAGTTCAGAAGTTTGATTGGGAGTCAGACTGTCAGCAGAGACAGAGTTAGAGGCACACATGGAATAAAGAGTGGGCAGTCAACCAACTCATTGATATTTTCAGAAGTTTCATTTTCAAATGCGATAACCACATTAAACGAAAGGCAGCAAACCTCCACCACAATTATTTAGTTCTCATTGATATGGCTCAAGTTTGAGTTTGAACTGATTCATTCAATTTGTACACACCCCCCCTGGGTTTTAGAATCAAACCTCTATTACTATTAGTTTCACAGTTATGGCTTCGATCAATAATTGTTTAACAGTGGAACTGCCAGATCTGGATCCCCACCAATATCTAATTGGCTTCTATGGCTGGAGGCCAGTTAGTCTGGCAGATGTATTGGTAATGCACTTTTCGAGGTATCGTGCTGTCAGATACACAGACAAACTAATTAATAGATATTATCCTCCTTGCTGGAAGCAATAGCTGAAAAACATGCTTGTTCAAGCTTGTGCTTGTAAGACAAGATGCCATCTTGCTTGAATTAGTACAGCACTTCCAAAGGGAAATTGTAGTATTGGCCATATCTCTCAGTCTGAAACTTGAAATTATTGCTATAAGCTTCAATCCTTAGAAATCACAAAAGTAAAAGTCTAGCATTTAAAACTTTCAAGTATCATCATCACAATGTACTATAAATATCAAAAACTCCTCAACTTCATCTTAATATTTGAATGTTTTATTACTGTATGTAAAATAAATGTTTTCCCTGCTCTGAAATACATATTTACCTAAATATCTCTACAGATAAGATTCCCCATCATACCATGTCATATGGTAGCTGGTCAAGAATAAATAACATGTCACGTGTCAAAAGTCGATAAATGATATCATGCGTAGTTCAATGGACTCAGCAAATTATGTCTGGACCAGTCAATGTGCTGCATTTAACAGATCATTTCATCCGCCCAGCAGTTCATCTGGTGCCCCATGTACTTTTTTAATGTCTTCCCCTTTCTCTCTCTCCCCCTCTCTCGCATTACAATGTTTTTGTTTGAAATGCATCCACTCTGCTACAGCTACACCTGACCTCCACACTACTATGGAGTTTTAGAACCGCTGAAACTGAGAATTGGGGCCACGTATTGATATAGTTAGGCTGAGATGTTTGGAAACTGAGAGGTAGAAACTCATATAACAGCTTGCTGCTTCGGCCTTTGCCGTCACAACTTTTCATTCACTGATTCATCAGACTGTTTCACAGAAGAAAACAACCTGCATTAGCCCCGGCTACCAGTGCAGAAAGCAACATAGATAATCAATAACAAGCATTGCTTACCCTGTTGGTGTCTTCTTAATAAAGGGAAAATGGCCAAAATTATGATCTATGATCGTATGGCATATAAGTTAGCAAGCAAGTGCAAGTATCACAGTCATCTACTTATCTCTACTCGTGAAGTTACACCAGCAGCATCTTATTCAGGTCAAAACACACAAGACACATGGAAAGGTTTGGGTGCCCCCTGGGCCAATTATATGTTTTGTAGACGTGAAAAAAAAATAAACACAAGCCCTGCAATCTCGACAGATGACACACACCAGCTGCTGGTGACTGTGGTTTAAGAGTTCGAGCTTTTCAGCATACAGACAACAGAGAGCCCCAGAGGCCTCACACAGGTTCCACAACTCTGAATTGGAAGTTGAAGATGACTCTCACCGATGCAAATAGTCATGGATTTGTTTCTAAGGGCACCAGTTTTGAAGAGAAATCTTATAGAATCAGTGGCCATGTGAAATCTTTGATAATGTCATGTCAGACTGGACAAGAGAGGAAATAAGATGATGAAGCCATGAGCAAAGCTGAAATCACAACAGGCAGACGGTACAGGAAGTTAACCCGGCACTGCACACAGTATTCCAAAGATTCCAGTCATTCTATTCTGAAGTTGTTGTTTTTTTTCATATTGTGGGTCTTATCATATCTCTCACTGTGACTGTCTGTTCACTGAGGAAGTGTACCAAGCTGTTTCCTGATTCGTCAGCTGAGTTTCAGAAGGGGTGGAGCTTTGTTGGGCCAATGCTAAAATGGAATTCTTTCTCTGACACATTTTTTGCTCTTCACCCTCTGGTCTGTTGGGAAGGTATATTTAAGATGAACCTTTTTTATTTTCCCTTTTGGTATGTCTCCATTCTGCATCAGTATTCCAGTCAAAACACCAATTAGTGGCCCCAACTGTCTTCACCTCTGAATCCTGCTCATATATTCACAATGATAAATAAAGGTTGAATCTATACAGAAGTAAAAGTGTAGATCTGCATAGCCACAGTGGGGATTTCATGGTTTTTATATTTTCGGTGGCAAAACAAGTCAAATGGAGCTTATAACCTTACACAATATTTGTGTTTTGCTGTGTTGTACAGCTACTCACACCTGCTATGGCGCAGTCTGCCAATGCTGGGAGTCATGCCATTACATCATTGCATACCTAGATACACATTCTAACCCTGTTTGCTAAGTTCTTAGACTGCATTTACATAAAAGAATGGGTCTTATTCTTGACAAAATTAGTATGAAGAGGTTTATTGTGGCTCGAGGATCTTTTCCATTCATATTCTTTCAAAAAGCAAAAAGAGCCTGGACCACAGCCCTTCTGTCATTATACTACCAAGGTTTGCTGTTTCTGTCTTTATTCTGGTGTTGCAAACGTACTGTAAGTGTTTTTAAGTATGAGCCGACAGAAAAGTACAGTAAGTGATGTGGTGTGGCAGTTTGCAGGATACAGGCCCACAAAGGCTCCTGTGTTTTCACTTAAGAACATTGTTAATGTGAACGTCCAATCTGCTGGCACAAAGAGCCCTCTACTCATTGAGCTCACCATCCCTTCAGAGGATTGAATGCATGCTGCCTACGAGGGACAGGAGGCAAAATGCCCGGATCTGAGGGCAGGGCGGCAGGCTGGAAGACCATCTCGAGTCCATTGTAGGGGAATTTATCATCAACATCACGGCTGCTTCAGAAGGTAGGTTTAAGTGGAAGGAAGAGCAACAAAAGCCCTCATCCAAAAAGCAGAGAAAGGCAGAATTTGGCTGAGGAGGAAGGATTAGAATTAGGGTCCATCCAACAACAATGGGTGGGGAGATGTAACCACAGGGTTGGGTGGTTCAATCCCCGGCTTCTTCAGCATGTTGAAGTGCCCTTGGGCAAAGTAGTATCGTCCGTGATGGTCAGTGTGCTTTGAGTGGACTATTAGGTAAGACAAGAGCAATAATTGTGCAGTTAATTCATGTCCTCACCACTGCTCAGCTGCCTGGAAATTTTTTTTAAAGCAAAACATTAAAGGGCCAGTGGTCGCTGGCTGTTGACCCTGCAGCTGACCCCATGTTGCCATGGGAGGCGAGACAGCCAGGAATGTCTACTAGCAGCAGCTAACACAATCTATTGCTGCTTTCAGACAAGACCTGTGGGTAAAGTCTGGAGAATTGGATACAGACTTAAACCGGAGTTTGCTTTTCAAACAAGCACACGTGGCGGGATGTTCTCTGCACAGACGCGTACACAACACAAAACGTAGAGGATCTGCGGAGATGCATGTCTGAGAGCAGGTTATAGCCGTATTAGTAATTATAAGATCTTGGGTGTGGTACCACTGTTTCAATTGTAGTCATATGATCAAATAGATCCTCATCAGGAAAGCAGCTGAGTCAGATTATCTAATTATCCACATGGGAATGAAAACTTGGCCGCTCTCTGAGACATCAGGGAAAACACAGGAAATGTACAACCAATATGGTGGGTTCAAATGCTGAACCAGGATCAGTGCAGGATGTTGACAACTTTTCTGTACTGATTTTAGCTAGGTGGCACATGAAATATGTGGCTATCCTGGAGGTACGTTTACAACCTGTCTAATCATCTGACTGCCCATGGTTTTTCTTCTTCTCAATGTTGTCTTTTTGGTGGGATGGGGAATCACTAGAGGGGCACACTCTCATCAGAATTGATTGAAACCAAAGGAAACCAAAATTGCAGAAGTCTTTGATCATAAGAGCAAGCATTGGTACGCTGATTGTTGTGCATTTATGGTTAAATATCACAATATTACAGACCATGTAAACCCACTGAGGATTCTGCTCTGCTTCTTCTTGCTCCTGCAGTGGACCGTGATCCCCATGAGGATGATCCTGGCTTCAGATAATGGAACTCCAGTGTTTACACTCCTCACATTGATTTAAACTAAATATGGAGGCTGAGATTCTGGGAAAGCTGCAAACCCGCAACCCCAACCATAAGCTGTCGGAGGGCAGAGGTCACATGTGCTGAATAAATCCACTCACACCAAATGTGTCTTTAATACAATGCGTGTATGTGTTTGTGCGTGTGTGTGTGTGTGTTTGTGTTTAAAATGTACAGGAAACTATTCATGAGTAGCGCTGCCCCACCCAGCCAACGACCCACTTAAGATCCCTGACCCCCCTCGACACTCACACATGCACACAAACACACACACACACAAACAGTCTGCCTGACTTCAGAGGACATTTCATTGGATTACATTCATTTCCAGAGATTTACTCTAACCATAACTACTACCTGCCCTTACTATAACCTAGGGCTGCCACTAACGACTATTTTTCTATCGATTAATCTGTCGAGTATTTTACCGATGCGTTGATTAATCGAAACCATTAATTTCCCTCCCAAAAAATCGAATTGACCATTTCATTTCATTTACGAAGCGCCGCGCCGCACCGCGCAGCACCAAGGAAAGTCAGGCGCCTCCTATCCACCCCCGTTAAACCTTTGTGCCCCCGTTGACCCCGCCCCCCACATTTATTGCCTCCTCCTATTGGTCCACAACATACCAACATAGGGGCTTCCTATTAGCTAAACCTACATGTCAATCAACTGTTGTGAATAACATTGAAGATACCACGGTCAATTTTTACCGCTCCGCGCGAGCGTATCGCACCAGGAAACACACTGGAAAATGATTTTAAACAATATTAATGACATATTTTATATGATATAAATGATCAAATATGCATCCCGTACTTTGAATTCCCCTTATGTTGTCCTGGAGTTTTAATTTCCCCAATTACATAATTAAATGACCCCCTCTGCCCATCCGCTACAAGCACAAAAGAAGATAGAAAGAGAGAAAGAGAGGGGTGGGGGGGTTATGAAGACCATCATCATTTACCCCCAAACCAGTCCATTGAACGGGTTACATACATTACATACACGGATTACATATTTTTGCATATTAACGGGAAACTCTTAAATAAACTGAAAACAGCAAGCAAAGACTGGAATATGTTCTTTGTCAACACAAATCTATTGCTACCTGGTGAACATAAACTGCTCAATTCAAATGTGGCATATCTTCATCCGAATAATAAATTCCATATATTTACTGCTAAATGTTAAAGAAATTATGATCAGAACAGATTTGCTCAGTCCTTAGTTTTTCCTGTTTTATAGAGACTGCAGCACTCCGACTGCAAGTGTAAAACTGAAGAAATGAGGGAGTAATGTGCCCTTCAATGGCTGATTGGAATTATACCCTCACTCATTTGAATAGCACTATATCCACAGCACAACAACCGAACTCTAAAGAAATAGGACACCCGGGGACAGATCTGTAAGTACAAAGCCAGTCGTGAGAACGACTGAGGAGAGGGTCATGATGCCAGCCATTAAATCCTGCTTCTCTAGTGAGTTGGACTGAGTCAACATCGTTTTTTCTTTTGTAAATGAGACATCTCGTAACTCAAACACCAACACTGGTCTTGGCCGCTGATGCTTAAACTGGACAGCCACTGAGGCTGTTCTTCAAGAAAACTGTATAAAATTACTCACTGTTTACTACTGGTGGACAACATGGATAAACCACAATGTATAATACTGACTATTTTCTAGAAATCTAACTGAAAAACTGATAGAGATAAAATAAGCAGGAACATCTAAATGTGGTCAATTGATTTTAATTTCCAAGTACCTTACAAATTGATGTAAAATTGATTTCACCAAAGAGGACGCTGGCACTAAGATTCACCATATTCCCACTAATGATCTAATATCACCTTAATAGAGCTTTTTAGTGTTGATAAATTTGTAGCTATTGTAAATATCAACATATTTTCCAAACTGTCCAACCAATGTCTTTCACATTAAATCTGAGATGAGCCATGCAGTCAAAGAATCAAAAAGCCTTAAAACATTTAATCTGTTAAATGGAGTCTGGTTTAGTGAGGCCACATTCTGTGTTCTCTGCAGAGAGCAAGTAAAGAAAGAATACTGCTTACTCAGACCAAACAAACCCATTACTTTCATAATTCTGTCCTTGTTTGCTAATGGATGTGTCCCTGAATGCTTCCCTCATAAATTGTAAAAAAAACCTGCCGAGCGCAGACATGTAGTCGTGCATGTCCTTGTACACGCATGCTAAAAAATGCAGATGTTGATTCTCAAGTCCCATTGTCAAGTTGCATGTGATACAGGTAAACACACACAAACCTTAGGAGTGTTGTCGTTTTAACACCATATGTTACTTAAGACTATTCTTGGGTTATAGTTTGTAATATACATAAACAAACAAATAATTGCCCCACACTTATGTAAGGTTCTCTTCACATATCATCAGATTATTACATAATTTCCACATTTCAGTCCTGTTTGTTTTATTTTCATTTTCAATTAAATCTGTTTTGATGTTACTTCCTGTGAGTAAGTGATGATTAAATGTTTTCTCTGTTTAAACTGAATACATATTTTCTCATTCTACTTTGGACAGGAAACTTTATTAGAACTGACAGCGCACAGCCTACAGCACAGATAACCATACTGTCTGTGCATATCTTCTGTTATAAATAAAGTTGTGTAAGTTGGATTTTCCCTGCACAGGGGTTCTCCTTTCCTAGCTCCTTACAGCTTCTCCGTCACATCTGTCCTTGACCCTGTTACATATTCCAACGGGGTCAGGGAATAATGGTTGGAAAAGGAGATTATTTGGACTTTCCGAACGCACCCTGTGTCACCCCAGTGTCTACTGGTTCATTTAACATGGGAGTGGAAGCTATTTGAATCAATTCCCATTGTAGACAAAAGCCGGCTGTTAGTGTGTCAGTGGGTTTTTTGACCAGTGGAAAAAGGGTGTCAAGTCATGACCCCATCAAACTAAATGGTATTGGTGTGGACATAGGCTCAAGGAGAGATGGGCATGGGCACAGAGGTCTAGTAAGCTTACTTCCTTCTAACTCCACAGCCCTAGATTGTTTTTCCTTTTCAAATTTCTAATCTTCGGACCCAGTTGATGCTGCCACGAATGACATCACTGGACATCATTTATCATGACTTCAGGAGACACAAAAAACTTGATAGAACCTCTTCTAGAGGACTAGGCCTTGTAACAAGTAATTCTGTTTACAGTTTAAACTTCATTTAGCACTTATATACAACGGAAGACAACGATGTGACATATTTGTGTAATAAAATACACTCCACTTCCTAATAAATAAATTCTGGGAAGTGCTTTCTCATTTTCTTGGATTCACATATTCTTACACACTTCCACACAAACTTGTTCGGGGTTTCATTGTTTTGCTGAGTGTCGCAGAATCTTTCACAGTGAGTCAGAATCAGGTGCTTCTGCAACGGCTGCATGACGCTGTATTTTTTAGTGGGTGAGGAGCAGCAAGGCAACATTCATGTTAATCTAACTGTTTATTTTGTGGCGTTCCTACAGCCCTGAGTGGCTGCCAAGCTAAACCAAACACACACACACACACAGGAGAGAAAGAGACATTTACTCACAGAGAAAATCACAGAGAAATAGGCTGAGACACCCATGGTGGCCTGACATGACCACTAGCCCTCCCCTACTCTCGGTGTCAGTTTCAGGTTACACTCTGTGATTCTCTTTCATTTCACTCCCCTGTCCTTTCCTGTTCATTTCTTATTCATCCGTCTGTGTGTTAGCACAGAGTTTAAGTATCACAAGGCTCCGCAGCCCAGCGAGGCTTTGAGAACCTCTTCTCCTCCCCCTTCGCCTTCATGTGCTTGAGGCCAAATGACAACTCCACTAACCAGGTCCCGTCTGTTAACTGTCTCATTACAAAAGTCAAAGGTCAACTGCATATCTCAGTCAGTTAAAATCGGACACCAAACCAGGGAGGGTGCGCTTCTGACCTATTCAACCCCATTCATTCTCATCATTTAAGTTATATTGTCTTTGAACTTAGAGGAATTATTTTTATTATATTTCAGGATCACATATTATACATGTTCGAAAACTCTCACTCTTTCTCCACTAGAATCCAAAAACACACCTCCAACCATGAGACACTGAGGCAGAATCCCAGAGAATAACAAGGAAACCAATGTCTTCACCACAAGAGCATGATGAAATGCAACAACATGGGCCATTAAGTTCTGACCAACCATCCACCAGAGAGAACTTTTGCTCTTTCTTAACTTCAACGTCAGTCAATACACCGATAAATACAACCACAATGTGACAGAGCGGCTCCATCACACACACGCTTACACAGATGCACACACACACCAAACACTCTTCCCCACCCTGTCCCGATTAATTTTTCTTCTTTTCAATTCATTTTGTTTTCAAATTTTTACTTCGGTTAATCATTTCCTTTGTTTGCACCTTGGGACACACCATCCTTTTCCCCCGCTTTTGAAAAGATGGAAAAAGAACCCCCGGAGCCCTCGATTTCTCAGATATGCCACAAATGCAGCATTTGTCTAGGAGTGGTCAAAATGCACACTGGGCACTGTAGAACATTGGGTACGTTGCTATGAGAAATGCATTGGGGTTAAAACTGACTTTCTGAATTCTGTGGACACTCCTACAAGCAGCTTGAGTCCGCCTGCTGCTGCAGAGTTACAATCGCACTACACAGACGTGTTGAGGAGATATACCTCTGCAGATATCAGACTACATGTTATGTACCTGATTATGTCACAGACTGACAGAGCCGCAGAGCATCAAGAGCCGATGTCAGGGTCAAGTGTAACAATTGCTGACGCAGCTCTGGAGAGGTGGTGAGCGTAGTGGGAGCTGGTGTAGGCCCTAAATCCCTCTGATCCCCTCTGTCAGCCGCTTATTGCTGCTAAGAGTAATCTAATGACACTGATGTGCAAAAGTCATCACATGTTAATGTTTAAAAAAGGCACATAGTTCCACATCTATTACTCTACATTAATATTATATGAATTGTTGCTGTTATCATTAATACCATCTTTGTATTCCATAATTATCACTCTTATTGTTTTCATTTCACTAGTCAGAGCTGAAACCTGATGCTACACAACTGTTCCTAGTCTGATTCTCCTCTCTATTTTTTATGCTGATACTGATGCCTGGGATTTGGGGATCAGCCAATAGAGAACATCGATGTAATACCAGTGATTCAATAATGAGTAGGAGGGGTAGGGTGGGGTGGGGCACCTTCACTCCAAACATTGAGACTAGAGTGAAGGGTGTTTGCAGTAAAATGGTGTCAGCACAACTATCAAGAGATCTTGATCTTGCCCTTGTCCTATTTTCACTGAGAAACGTCCATGTCACACGCAGCAACCTCAAACCAGGCATAATGTCCCTCACACATTCAGTATGGCTGCTCTCACCTGTTAATGTCAAAACGAAAACCAAGAAGTTCGCACATGCAACACACCCAGTATCTCTTAGGCATTAGTTGTAGAACATTGGTAAACAAGTAGTACCTCCAAACTGCTGACCTTTTGATTTTAGCTCCCTCCAGTGAATTTAGTTGCATAGTTCTGAAACATAGATTGACCCTCTATTTACAGATATCCGATCATATAGTACTATCCTACAGGTTAATCCCTAATGCAGAACACAGATCCATTCTAAGGCCCGACTGTCACTCTGCTCCACTACTGACATCCTGAAAATACTAAATCGGTTTGCCTTGATTCCCAAGCTATGAAGCTGCTTTTGATGCCATATCAGTTATTATTCCAGGACACACAATATAACACACACACTGACTCACACATTTCCCCCCGTCTTCATCTGGTGTATTTCCAGCCCAAGGTTTTTTAATTCCCACCTCTCTAGGTGGCTGCAGGGCTATGTGTCTCTGGGCTTGGTGGTTATGGGGGTTATATCTGATTTATAAGAGCAGAGATGGAGAGGACTGTATCCATGCATGATGAGCCCAACCTGATGGAGGTTATTGATGGTGATATATAGCAAAGGGGGAAGGACAAGCAGGACAACTGCTCGGTAACCACCGAGAGGGACAGAAGCAGCTGACAGGCTTTTCATTGCAAACATGACTGATGGTGAGAGAGAGGATGCGATAGATGGAATTTTAAACTGTTTTGTTGGCTGAATTCATCAGAAAACTTAACAGTGTTGATTGTTTGCTTGAACACCAAACCCACAAGGACCTGCCAGGGTGTGTGAGTGCAGGTGGCTTCCTCTCTGTCTCTTGCTTTACTTCTTTGTGGACAGAAAAAGACAAGAGACAGACGCAAAGTGCCATTGTTATTGTGTTATTAACTCTGTTATAGTTATAGAGTATACACAATGTCAGTGGAGAATGCTTTTTGTATTTGTATGCTACAAGCTGTCTACAGTGGTTCCATTTAAAACTGGCCATGATCTTTGCTTAGATTTTCCAACCACATTCATGCTCCCCTGAGGAAAAACCCTGTTGATGATACCAACGATGCTATTAGGTCTTATCCACTACAGGAACGTATCCTATAACATGAGAACCTGTACATTCTATGTTCTGCCTTGTTGTCAACTGATTTCCTGGTCAGTAACTTTTGGGTCAAACATCAATCAGCCACAAAGTTACTTATTATAATGTTGTGGTTGATCACTGTACATACAAACACATACTTATTGCCACAAGCCTATGCCTACACACACACCCACACACCCACATATACACAGATGTGAGGAGTTGGTAGAGGCTTTAGGGAGTGCTCAGTGATTCAGGGAGCAAACATCAAACAGATCCAGTCGAGGAAGAGAGACAGAGCAAGACAGACAAACACAGCAGGGGAAAGAAAAAGGGTGAGACCAGGAGGAAGAGAGACATGTCAAGAGTGAAGCAGCAGAGAGATTTCTCGTGGGATCTGAGACTTGTGAGGAGGGCAGCATTGCTTCCACTGAGCAGCAAGGATCTCCCGACAGTTCTGGTGGAAGAGGAATGTGCAAAAAAGCTTACTCTCACGAGAAATACAACAAGATTCTTCCAAAGGCACATGTCCATTATTTGAAGAACACGGGCAGGAAATCTACAACCAAAACTTTACAACAAACATGACCAAGTCAGATTTCACAACTGCTTTGTAATTCGTGAGTCACAAATTATTTGCTGTCTTGCTGGTTTATGATTCTGGTGAATCATCTGGATGAATTATACTTTTGTGCTCGTTGTTTTTTATAAAATGAACTGGTTTCTGTAGGTGCTTGTCATGCGTGACAAGTGTCACAGCCTGTTACACTAAGTCATAGCTGTGACTCTCTTCATCACTCCAGCAATGCAAAGTAAACTCGAAGCGATTTCCCAAAGGTAGCATGCTGTAAACAGGTTTTCACTGAGTTTCTTTGTTTTGCTTACCTGAGTGGAAGTGAACAAACATTCTGTCATGACACATGAAGCGCTGCTGTTTCAGAACTCCACTGACATGTCATGGGTGAGCGCAGGGACAATTATTCAGCTGTGCGGAGCTAAACACCTTGTCAGGATTTCCAAATCTTGGCAGACAAGAAACGTGTTCTGATCATTAGTTGGAAGACACTTGCAGCCGCTCTGAACTCTGAGCTGAATCTAAATGAGAGACATGCAACAAGCAAACACAGCCAGTCATCCATGTTTCCCCTGAACCAGCAGTGGTTTGGACTGAAGACACCGTGGTCACAAGGCAGAAGCACAAGGCCAGTAATATCTCTTCCTCTTATTCCACTGGAACCGGATTGCGTCAGTGTTTGTTGTTAAATTAGTGCGGTTTCAAACCAAGTTCTTCTAATATGTTCAGCTGAGGAGTCAGTTTACCCCAGCGCCAGCATTTTTACAGAAACCAAAAAATGTTGGCAAATCGTTTTTTTGGAGGACTCCTAATAGGCCTTACAATGCTTCTGAGGATATAAACAGATTCCAACAAAGGCAGAAGGAGTTGTTACCCGAGACTGAACGGCTGAATCTGGGGATAGACCGTGTGTCAATAGGAATTCAAGGGAAGCAGTGCCCTTTAACACCGTGAATGTAGAGGGAGCACTGGATTTTCGACGTTCAATAATAGGCTGATAGAAATGTGACCGATCAGGAATTTGAGAGGAATTTGAAGGATTTGAAGAAATGGTGATGTTGCAAGTGCTGTTCAGTCAAAATGACACTAGGCTCAATTGTCCTGTATAAGACTACTCATTGTAAGATTGAGTGTTCTGGAGTTCAGTCTGAGTCAGCCAATTCTAGAAAAATAGCAGTGGCTTTTTAAGGCCTTATGTCCTCTATCAATGCATATTGTCACTGTGACTAAATGCATGGTCTTTCACACCGGATATGGCTGTGGATCAGGAGACAGAACAGGTCATCCACTATCCAGAAGGTTGGTAGTGTGATCTCCAGCTTTTTAGGTCAACATGCTGAAGAGTCCTTGGGCAAAATACAAGATATCAAAGCAAAGCGAAGAGCAAATGTACGTTGTTGAGTTTTGTTGATTCCTGTTAGTCCTGGGAAGAAACAAATACAAGCCAGATCCAAATCTAAATACTAAACCGGACAGGCCTGCCACTGCAAAATGTTTTCTACCACTGCTTCAGGATCAGGGCTGTCACACATTTTGAATCCTGTATCTTTGTACCATGCTGACCTGTGCTCACTTTACACGTTTACAATAAACACCATCAGTAGTTATCAGTTTTCAGAGGTTACTAGGACCTGAACAGTACTGAAGTTGACTTTGTGTTAGTTTGATTAACTCAAGAGTTTATGAGACATATACAAAAGTCACACACAAGATGAGACGTAAAGTGACACGCACAGCCAGGACATCAGGGTTGAAGTGACTGCAACGGTCCAGATTAATGATCCAACACCATCGATTAATAATTATATACTGTCCATGTGATAATTTGTGTGAAGAGCAACAGAGACGGGCAGACACACACACTCCTGCAGACAGGAGAGAAGTTCTTTCTGCCGATTATGATGCAACGGAGTGTTGGACAAAGACTGAGTGTACCTGCTACAACAGATTATCAAATCCCCCACAAAAAGGTGTAAATTCTCAAATCTAACATGAAAAAATGTATAATAGAGATACAAAAAACAATCGAAGAGTGCAATATACTAGGGCCATGATTTGATGCCACCCATTTTTGGCACAATACGGTTCAGCGAATCACCTCGAAAGTATTCAGGTCCGCTTGTTATAGTTGTAGGTCCACTTCATTCTCATAAACTAGAATGGTTAACCAAAGAAACCTGAGTGCATTATCTGTCGTCTTACATAGCCATCCTGCCGGGTAAGATGGCACTGATATAAAGTGGTAGATAATCCAGTAAAACACAAAACAAGGGATCCGACAGTAATGAGCTTGCAAGAGCGATGACTAATTAAAAAAGAGACCTGAATAAATGAGTGGAGGCACATAATGAATGCAGATGCTCCCACTCAGGTGCACTGCATGGTGCAATTAAGCAGTTAACATCCCATCATGCTCTGTGGCATATATACAAAGATGCTGAGCAGGCCCGGTTGATTCAGAATATATATTAAGACGACAAGAAAAGATCTAAGTGGCTTTGAAGGAGGGTTCATTGTTGGGGCGTAGATGGCGGCAGCTTCAGTGAAAAAGACGCTCAAATGGCTGTTTCAGTAGGAACAGGGACTAAAGTCACATCTGAATTTAGATCTAGGATAAGACATCAGACAACCGGGTTGGAAACTGTGGTCGACTGAGAATGTCAGGGCAGGACGTGATGAGACTGTATCAGGAGTCCATTCACACTTGCATATAGAAGGGTGTTATGGAGCCACTGGTCTACAGACATCACAAAAAGTGATGTGGTCAGAAAAGTCAACCATCTCCATATTCTTTACAAGTGGGCAGGTGTATGTGTGGCAGAAAACAGTCCAGGTCTGAATGCTTTGACCTGCAGTGAGGGGATCGAATTGCTCTGTTGTACAGGGGCATTTTTGTGCTGCCATGGTTAGGCACCACTTGAAACACTCACTGCAAATCAATACAAAGTTCTTCAGAGTGATCCCATTTGACATAATGAAATGTTAGCATTCTGATGGAGTAACAGTGCCCCCATCCACAGGGCAAGAGGATTCACTGAGCAAAGGAGGGGAAGATTTGAAAATGATGTGACTCATGTACTATGGCCTTCACAGAAACCAGATCTCAACCCAACCTAAACATCTATGGGAGATTCGGGACCTGGCAGAAAGGTTTTCTGGTTGACAGCCAGAAAGAAATAATGAGTCAAAAAATAAAGCACGGTCCAAAACCCCAGCTTCCTGGATGAGAGTTCTGTATGTGTCCTGCTCAGTGTGTCACTCTCTATCCTTCATCACCCGACTTCCTGAAGCTTTACTGACACGACAGTCGTTACATAACTTCCTAACTCACAATATACCTGACTTATATTAAGGGTGCATAGAGACATTAAAAATCACCTTGAAGAAAACATGGATTCTTTTAGCCCTATTTAGACTAGAGCAGTGGGGTGTGTCCGTCTCCTTTGGTCGACAGCAAATGTCTTTTGGACCTGGGGGATGAAGCAGGTAAAAAAAAAAATAATAATCTTGGCAGAGATTTATTTTAGCTTTATAGGGCTTCTGTAATCTACATATTTCTCAATAAAATTATGTTTAATCAAATTACCACAAACTAAGGACACACAAAACCTGGGGCCAGTATTATTCCAGCTCACTAACTTTCTCTGGGTCTGTCATGAAGCTCTGCCGGTTGCACGACACTTTATGGGGATTTGGGCGCAAAAGGCTCTACACAACAAACAGAAGGTCAAAGGTTGGGGGGGGGGGGGTTCTAACACTGCTCAACATGATCTCATGTCAACCCTGCATCGCAACTTGTAAACTTGTACTTGATGCGTTTTGGCTGCCTTCACACCTGCATTCACAGCTGTCCACTTGTCACAACTGCCTGCCAGAGGCTGTCTGTGTTTGCATGCAAGCATTTAACAGCGCTTGTATATTACATGTCGTGTGCATGCATCCATGCATGCTGAGGGTCCACGGGCACATTCTGTGTGTATTCATACATACCAATGAGCAGCGGTTCTGGGCTATTTATAGAGTGGCTATATTAGCTCACCATATGTGTCAGCTGCTGCTCTCAAAATGGCCACAGACAGTGTGAGCAACAGCAGGAAAACTAGGTGGGAAAGTAGGGAGAACAAATGAAAGTGCCTGCTCCCAATCTCAAGGAGTGTGTCTGCGCTGCGGCTATGGGTGTGTGAGAGGCTGAGAGCTGCAGGGCCTTTCTGTCGTCAAACAGGCTCACAAAACACACATGTGTTTAAATGTACATGGAGTAGATTTGGACACAGACACAGACACACAAACACACACACACACACACACACACACACAAACAAAGAGACTTGCAAGTGCACACATGCAGCACACCAACAAGTAGAGCCTGTTCAGCGCAGGAGAGCGGATTCTGAGTCACAGTTGGTTGTCAAACTTGCGTCCCACTGACAGCAGACTTGTTTCTCAGTAAATCTCTCCATCATTGGACTGTATGTGTGTATGTGTGTGTGTGTGTGTGTGTGTGTGTGTGTGTGTGTGTGTGTGTGTGTGTGAAGAGACTTGGAGAAAGAGAGAGAGGTGAAGGGCAAGAGCAGCATAAAAAAGGCCAGGGAGCTATTAAATCCCACCAATTTTGTGTGTGTGTGGTGTGTGTGCGTGTCTGTGTGTGTTACAGGAGAGGCAACCAGATGTATTTGTGAATTGCCTCTCTGCTCCTCCAGCAGGGCAGAGATGCAGAGAGGTGGGCGTTGATGAGCGCAGAGGGAAATCTCTATGCCGTCCAAACAAAGCAGCCCCTCAGCCTCTCGCACCGCCTATCTCCCTCTCTCTCTCTGCATCTATCAATCTCCATCTATCGCTAGGTTTTTTTTTTTCACTCTGCAGATTCCAACTCACTTGATGAAGCAGCGAGCCCCCTCGAATGTGTATCCTTCCTCCCATCCTGTTGGTAAATCTGAAAACGGGGAGGGGAAGAAAAACACAAGGCACAGGAACGTAAGCATCTGTGCGGAGAGATATGAAGATAACGCGCGCGCGCACGCACACACACACACACACACACACACACACACACACACACACACACACACACACACACACACACACACACACACACACCTGCACAGCAATGCAGTGTCTGGACCACGAATAGCTCATTTGGCTTGTGCCCTTTTACACATTTAAGGGCCCCCCTCCCCAGTTTGAAGAGCAGCTATCGCAGGGGTTACTCAATCGTGCGCCGCCTCAGCCTCCAGCTGTTTGCACACACATCGCTCAGCTGCATAACAACATGCCGCCAGCCGATGCTCCTCAATGCAGATGTGCATTTTTATACACATTTTGGCCTCGCACCACTTTTGCTGCATTGTTCTTTTTAAGCAGCCGCGGCGCCAGTACGTGCGTGGAGGGACCCGAGTCTGCAGCACGTACTGGTTTCAGTGGGGAAAACATGTCAAATGCCGCTGCAGGGAATCGGCTCCAGGACGTCACGTCACGTCTACGTGACGGAACTTTTAAAAAGTGTGTGGCGAAGTGTCCAGGTGGAGGGAGCCGGGGAGGGGGGGCGGTGGAGGGGACGCCGTGCGT
Source organism: Pleuronectes platessa (assembly GCF_947347685.1). Lineage (NCBI taxonomy): Eukaryota > Metazoa > Chordata > Actinopteri > Pleuronectiformes > Pleuronectidae > Pleuronectes > Pleuronectes platessa. The sequence goes on from NC_070647.1 coordinate 2,605,490, forward strand.
AATGGTCCGCCGGAGCAGCGAGCGGAGAGGGGAGCGGAGAGGGGAGCGGAGCGGAGGCTGTTGCTTTGCTGCAGAGAGAAGATTTCTCCCCTCCGCGTCTTGCACGGCTCCGCAACTTGTCGCCCCCCTCTTCTTTTTCTCCTCGACCATTACGCACGGATAACCTTCCCCTGACGCCGCATGCGTGCGTGTGCGCGCGTGTTTTTTCGCAGGAGGAACGAAGGTAAGAAAACCCAAACAACCCGACGGATCATTTTTACCTGGAGTTTTCCTGTGCCCCGTGATCACAGCTTCTCCAGTCACAGGATGCAGCCAGGTCGTGCTCTTCGCTTCTTCGCTGTTAGTGGAAGAAAAACGGGAGGAAAAGGTGAACAGAGCAGCCGAAAAGGGACAAACGTCGGAGAGATAAAGCAGTGCGTATCCGTAAATCCATGTGTCCGCGTGATATTTACTTGATGAAGAATATGCGTCCATCCCGAGTCACCCCATAACTCCAAGACGAGGGAAGGCAGGAGAGCCAGTCCGGCTTAGGATCCGCCGCCATGTCTATCTGAGAGCTCTGCTGCTCTGGGTTACTACACACAGGCGCTGGAGTGCGCGGCGCCGTGCCAAAGCGCGCGCACCAGGAAATCCTCGCGCGCGCCTCGAGGAGACGGGCGCGCGAGTGGAGGATAAAGGCACAAGCAATGATTTTCTGCCAAATGGGGGGGAGGAGGTGGGGGTACTTTGTTTTTTTGGCAGATGTTTTGAGTGAGTGACCAAATTGTCCTCACATAAAAGTTCACTATTATGAAGCAGTTGCTTTAAGTCTCAGTTGTAAGTTTCTAACCAATCAAACCATCAATAGTTACACTCTACAAACTAAGCCCCTAATTAGGTAATATGAGTTATAAAATGCTCTTAACGTTTTTGATAACATGCTCAAGTAAATCAAATAATGTGCAGCATAATTAAACATAAATGAGGGGTTAGTATGGAAAGCATAGAAGGTTATGTATAATGTATAACATATATGTGTAGAGTACATGTATGTACAGTTGGTCTGGGTAAATGTATTTGTTTATGCATGAATGCCGATTTCTCTTCTTCTTTGAGTAGCATATACAGAACATATTTCTTCCATGATGTGTTCACATGGAGCTTCTTTACTCCCACGTTGTTGTCCCTTTGCATTTATGTATGAGACATTAAAAATATCTCATTGAGAAAAATATAAGTTATTTATCTGCCCTGAATTACACATACATTTTTCTTACATTTCTTTATTCAAAAAACGTGCAGACTCCATTTGAACGAGATCAGCCTTCCTTTGCAAATGTGAAAATACATTTATTTGTCGGATGTTCAAATTCACCCATCCAGCAAATCTTTCCACATTGAACCAAATCGTTTATTATTCAGACATAACTTTTAGTTTACATTGTATTGACATTGTTGATGCTAAGGGTTAGCAGTTCATAGACAATAACTATTGAACAAATTTAAAATGTCAAGAAATGTTGAAAGTCTTTTTGTTCTGTGGTTTAAGTGCAACCAATGTCGCATCATTTCAACCCTTGAAAGAATTTGTTTCATAGAGTTGCCATGAATCCTCTGGTTAACTAAATAGATAGATGGATGGGGTTTATATGTACAGATGCAAACTATATCATGGGATACAGGCACTGCTCAAAGTGATCACTGCTCAAAGTGAAGATGGAGAACGTCACTGCTCAAAGTGAAGATGGAGAACGTGGGAGTGGACCAACACCTGGCTGCATGGACAACGGACTACCTCACAAAGAGACCACAGTATGTGAGGCTCCATCACTGTGTGTCTGACGTGGTGCTCTGCAGCACAGGTGCCCCTCAGGGTACGGTGCTCTCCCCTTTCCTCTTCACCCTCTACACCTCCGACTTCACCCACAACACCACACACTGCCACATCCAGAAGTTCTCTGATGACACAGCCATCGTTGGATGTGTTCCGGAGGGGAATGACCTGGAGTACAGGGCGGTCATCACAGACTTCGTCAGCTGGAGTGAGCTGAACCAGCTTCAGCTGAACACCAGCAAGACGAAGGAGATGATCGTGAACTTCCGGAAAAAAGCATCATACTTAACACCAGTGAACATCCAGGGATTGGACATAGAGGTGGTGGAGAGCTACAAATTCCTGGGTGTTCACCTCAACAACAAACTGGACTGGTTGGACAACACACATGCCCTCTATAAGAAGGGCCAGAGCCGCCTCCATCTGCTGAGGAGGCTGAGGTCCTTCGGAGTGTGCAGGGCTCTCCTCAGGACTTTTTATGACTCTGTTGTGGCCTCAGCCATCTTCTACGCGGTGGTCTGCTGGAGGGGGGGTAGCACGGACAGAGACAGGAGCAGGCTCAACAGACTGATAAGAAGAGCGAGCTCTGTCCTGGACTGTCCTCTGGACTCCATTGAGGAAGTGGGGGACAGAAGGATGTTAGCCAAGCTGGCGTCCGTCATGGGCAACACCTCTCACCCCCTACATGACATTGTGGGGTCCCTGAGCAGCTCCTTCAGCAGCAGACTGTTACACCCACGGTGTAAGAAGGAGAGGTTCCGCAGGTCCTTCATCCCGGCCGCAGTCAGGCTCTACAACACCAGCACCACCTGATAATGTTGTAGTCCCTGTCGATTATCTCTATCTCCACTCAACCTCTCACCATAGCTGTATTTGTATTTTTATTTTTCTTATTTATGTTTGTATTTTTTGTTTTACTCAGTCCACTACCATGCACAATATTTATTTACAACACTTTACATCTATATTTATATCATGGTCACTTAAAATGGTTACATTGCATTATTTATATTTCCTGTATGCTATGTTGTAGTATTATTTATATTATGGTCACTTACTTTTTAATTATTTTTCTGTATCATGGTCACTACTGTTGCAATATTACTTATAATATTTTTGTTTTCATTACAATAACACTTACATCATTCCACTTTATCCCCAGCACCTGCTTTTGCACAGTGTCTGTTTTGCAGGTTGTTTGTTATCTGTTTGTTATCTGTACTCTTATTATGTGTAGTCTGAGTAGTGTACATATTGTGATCTTTTTTATTTGTGCTTCGGCACTGTTACTTTAATTCTGTTTTCCTTTATTGCTGTAACAAGTGAATTTCCCCATTGTGTGGATAAATAAAGAAATCTAATCTAATCTAATCAATAAATACACACTATTCTGCCAGACTACACTATATGTTCTTTGTGCTGTGCCCAAATATACACTCTTATTGGTTGAGAGGGTGTTTGTTGTTCCTGTTGTGTAATATCAAACGCTATATATAACATTTAATTTCCATAGCCTCTGCTGTAGCATATCCAGAACTCATACACTAAGAGCTTTAGGGTTTTTTGGCGATGATGTTTTGAGCAGTGTCTCCCACCTCCTCTATAGGATTTCAGCTGCATCAAGCTCAAATCATCGTTTGTACATTGTGTATTACTAAACCACCTTTCAGCAACATCCTTCACAAGGACTGAGGGTTTAATCCTCAAAAATTCCACTTTTTTTTGCAGCAAAGCTCTTGTGAGAGCTAATTACAGCCCCGGTGCTCAGAAGCGTGGCTCCTTCAGGAGGCCCACGCCTGTTGCAGATGACAGCAGACGAGTTTGCTCAAATACTGATCACTGTTTTTTTTCTTGTCCAATCGCAGCAGGTCACACTTAAAGCCAAGCCGGCTGGAAATCCCCCCCCGCCACCCAAACAAACCGCATACCAGCCCCCACCCCACACACAGACACACACACCCTACAATCCAACAACACACACACACGCCACCTAATGAGGCTAGACAAAGCATACACACGCTGCTAAGTCCATCCCAGAGGAATAGCTCACAGCCCCACACACACACACACACACACACACACTTACAGACACACTCCATTAAGGCCCCCACAGATGCACACACACACACACACCCAGAGGTCAAACGGTCTTCCAGGAGGAGGAGGATTCCTTCAACTGTTAAGTCCTGCCCAACTGAAGCTCCTTTCAGACATGCGCTGAATTCCAGACAATGTCTGGAGGTTTTTCATGCTGTATGTGAAGCGGCAAATGTCGAGCCTCCAGAGTTTCTGTGGAGTTTCTCCTGCCAGCCCCCCTTGTAAAAACTCAACAGAACGTCGGAATGGGCCGACGTGGGGACACAGCAGGAGATCTTTTGGAGGATTCACCTTGAGGAGGGGGCATGTTGATGACTTTCTAACATGCAGCAGACGCAATAATGATGGAGACAAAAAAGATTCATGGTCTCTGTAGTTGCAGGAACATGTTCTGTAGTCAGATTTCAATGGGAGAAGGGATTGGAGAGGGGTTGATTTGAAGCTCTGCCAGAGGAAAATCATGTTTGTACAGATGTCAATACAATGTTGTGGTACGGAGAATAATGATCAGTGCAAATTGTGTTATTAGTGATGTATAATAAACAGTTAAGCTGCTGAAGTTACTATAATTAAGGACAGATAAAATTGACAATATTATGATTTTATGGTTATAAAAACATCTGCCTTCTCTATAGGAAGCCAGGTTTGATTTAACGTGTTTGGTTTAGATGTTGAATATAAAAGGACGGTCACGAAAAGTTTCTAACTCTCGTTGTAACTGAGCAAACATGACGTGTATACCATCTGATTTTTTTATTGGCAGGACAGTCACATTCTCTGGGGGACTGAACTTTCTTATTTTTTTTATCGTCATGATATACTGCATTAATATGACCATTGAACAGTATTACAACAACAGTTGGTGTGTGCGTGCATTCAAAGAATCCCAACTGGACAGGAGCTAAAGATTTGTCTCGGGTCTGTGTGTGTGTGTGTGTGTGTGTGTGTGTGTGTGTGTGTGTATGTGTGTGTGTTCGTTCACCCCCTGGGGGAACCATCCGCAAAGCCATCTAATTACTAATCCCCTGTGTTAAGGGCAGGTCTTTAGCTGATTAGATAACACGTCAGTGCACACAGGCTTGTTAGACCCTCGTTCAGACGGTTGAGGTCAACAAAGGTCAAACCAGTATTAGAGTGTAATGTATTGACTGTACCAATGTCAGGCCTCACATTTATAACCCATATCTTGCCAAGTGCATGGATGGCAATGCATGGTAATAAGTGAAGTGACAACAGCTTATGTACCTCTGCAAGGAGGCCACAGAGGAGTGATAATGATTGGTAGATTAACTGATTACGCTGATAGCCCTAGTTACACATCTTAAATACTTGGATGCAGTACTTCAAACCCCGCCCCCCCCCCCCAAGATACCCATTGGTGGTGTCACTATATTTCAATAAGATTCTGTATCAACTTGAAGCTGCACTACTAAGTTTATTTGATAAACAATGGGTCATATGGCTTGTTTTCGTTGTAGCTTTACTTCTCCATGGAGTGGACAAGTAAGAGAAACGCATTATAGCTGGTGAAGATCATAATCATAGGCTGTCAGAGGTGTAAGTTCAACTCAGCAGAAGTTCTTGATGAATTAGTTTGTGGTCAAATATGGTTGTTTAATTATAGCTTCTATATAAATATTGCAATCATTCTAATCAGGTTAGTTTGTTGCAATAAACTCATTCAAATACACAAGTCGTAGTTTCAGTCTGTTCTTTATGTCTCATCAAGGAGCTATGACCACTGTATCTGATCCGGTTTTCTTGGGTTTTACATGTTGGCTCTTTCCCTTCAAACATCCTGGTCTTATTTTTCATCATGTGTTTTCAAGATGCATCAAACTATTTTTTGTTGTTTTTCAAACATTTCAAGAGAATAGTTGCTCCAGCATTAATGCTGCTTTCTATACTGAAAAGGAGATGGTTTGTGGAGACGTACTGTGTTAAAAGATTCACAAATAAACGAAGTACTGAATAATGACAACGTATTATCAAACATGAATGAATGATAATGATAATAATGAAAAGTGTCCCAATACATGTCCAGCTGAATCTTAATTATATTAAGTAATTAAGTTATGTATTTCTTCCAACATGTTCATGCTTTATAGAATGTTCTAATTTTACACTTTACAGTAAATATAAAGTTTACATAGAAACTATCAGCCTCTAAAGGGCTGCAATGTCCATTACACCTGACAGTACAGGAGATCAAATCATGACAAAATTGGTATACTACCAAATCACAACATACATTATCTCAAGGTAATTTACATACTAAGGTCCTAAGGAGATCTTACAAAGTTATAGAGAAACTGAACAGTCTTCACAATGAGCTAACATGTAATGATGCAGAGAAGAAACTCTCTTAACTGGAAGAAACCTCTGGTAGAACCAGACACAATGTGGGCGGCCATCTGCCTTGACCAGTTAGGTTGAGTGGAGAAAAATGGGGAAGAGAGGAGATCATCATATCTAAGCTCTGGCAGACTTGGTTGTTATAATGAAAATAGTAATATATGATATTTGCAGATAGAGCCCGTCATTAACAACTATTTTAAGATATTAGGCTCAGTCATTGTCTACTGTCTTTGCTTTCCCGCAAATGTCCTCATTGTTTAAATAGCAAATCTACTTGCACTGATCCAAGTGCTTGGGTGTCTTGGTCTTAAAATTAGATGTATTCAAGTGCATTATTATCGTGAAGCAGCAGAAAGCAATTGATTCATAACAACAGGGTCTGAAGTCAAGGACGCAGTATATCCCTGTTATTTCCGTAATATGCATCAATTTATATGACATAGATGTCAGCTTGCATACTGTCACTTTGTGCAGGATTAAATGAGTTTCCTCTGCAAAGAACCATTCTCTCTTAGAATCTGGCATATCCTCCATAATAATAGCAATGTGCTAAGGTTAAGTTAACTTCTATTGAAATTCATACATCTACAAAGTTTACAGCTGAACAAACCTGTTTGTTCAGCCAAAGCACAAAAATAATAACACAAAAAGATAGAAACTACAGAGGTGACAGTGTTGCATAGGACTACAGGTTATTTAGGGGGTCTGTGGTAAATACCATGACCTTAGTTACATGAACTGAACTCCATAGAGTCTCCGCACTTTCTATGAAGGAGGTAACGATAATATAATAATATACGTTTTTATGTATAGCACCTATCTAAACAAGGCTACAAAGTGCTTGACACAAAAAAATCATGGTGAATGTGTGAACGCAAATGTGCGAATATGAGCCTCTGTCTAGAATATCCCCTTCTGGGTTCATCGCAAGCGAGTATGGGGGGTTGATGACGTTTCTAACACGCCACAGACGCAAAAACTAAAAAAACTAAAAGTAAACAAATAACTCCAGGTGAAAAAGTGGAGCCACACACCTATGATGATTTCAAGAGAGTCTCTGCTGATAAGAGCTGGCGACGGTGTCAATGTGCTGCGGAGAGTATACGTTACTTCCTGTCTCTGTCTGCTGCTCCACCCCTCACCTGAACCATGCGGAGGATTTGTTGCTGTGTTGAACCCGTCTGTACAGATAACTTCCCACTGCCTTGTGCATGTGAGAAAAGCAAACTCAATTTAAAGTCTGGACCCAGTTTTCTGGACTTTATCTAAAGCAATAGAGACCTGAGTCTTGGTCTTGAGGTAAAGAATAGTGAAATTCATAGATAGGGGTGGTCAGCGGGTTACTATAGTCATTCAAAACATTCCCTCTGTTGACATTCATAAAAACACTTAATCTGAGCAGTTGTAGTTGAGATATATGTCTCAACTGTTGTACTGACAAGAGGACTGACATCTCCATCTGGCTTGAATTATTCACATGAATCTAGCTGCCAGTGTTTTTACAGGCCATGTCTTTTTTTTTACCTGAACAGAGAATGCAGAAACTTTGCAGATGTTAGCTGTGGTGCAGCTGGTGTGTGTGTGTGTATTTGTGTGACAGCTCTGAAGGCACCAGTATATTCTGAGAGACCTGATTGTCAGATGGTTGAACAGTATCTGACACCCTTCTCCCCACACCTTTCTAATGTCAAAATTGGGGGCCAGTCATACCATGGCCGGCTTGTCACTCTCTCATGCAGTCACACTGCCTTGCTGTTCCTGCAAACAAACAACCCCCTTAGGAGCTTTCACCAATGAGTTAAACCCTGACTTTGAAGCAGGGGTACTCGATTAAGATTCAGAGCGGTCAGGATAGAGAAAACATTCTTAAGCAGAGAAACATCATCAAGTGAGCTCTAGATTGTACTGTAAGGATTTAAAATCCTGGCTGGGAGGGTGTAGTACCATTAAATTGATTATGGACATAAAAGTCTGTCCAGTATAAGAAACTCATTGAAAACAGATCAAAATGTGTTTTTACTTTTCTCGAACTGATTCTCACTCTCTATTCTCCTTCCTCTCGTCCCTCCATTGTGGTGAGTAGATACATCGGGGTCAGAATAATTGTTGGATATCACAGATTTGTTCAGTTGAGTGTTATCGCATGAGGTGATTTACAATGCATGCAATGGTTCCCGGGATTTTCCTGGGCCTTGAGCCAATCCCAGCTGACAATGGATGAGAGGCAGGGTACATTCTGGACAGGTCACCAGTCCATCAGAGGACCAACATATTAGTATAGATTCAACTTTATATCATTGCACAGAGTACAAGTACTAAAATGTAAATAAATAAGATATGTACAGTAAGAAATAGAAATAGAATATGAAAAGTATTGATAAAAAGAATAGCAGCAATAGAAGTACAATGAATACACTATGAGCAAGATAAATATATAAAATAGAAACTAATAAAAGTCACACTTTCATTACAATGTCAATTTCGAGTCTCCACTTAACAAATTACTGAATGAATTAAGGAATAAATAGAACTCCATTAAAATTCTGTTAAAATTCCAGCTGTAATAAAAATATCAGTTCAGTTTCTGTGGGGTGAAGATACTGAGTTACAAATGTGGTAAAAAAAACAACTTTTAAACTGTTAAAAGAGCAGTTTTGTGTTCATGGGTTTAACTAACCCCTGTCTAAATATGTGTAGTCAGAATATTTGGAAGAATAAATTCAATAGTGGGGTTTCATAAAGAGTGACAGACACAGCCTTTCTTTGTTTGCATTGGAAAGTGTTTGCACTTATGTTACAAGCTATACACTTCAATTACACATTTAAATTTGATTATTTAGCCTTTTCCCCTTCTGCATTGCCAAAGTGATATTGGGCAAGATACTGAGCCCCGAATGGCACCTCATAGAAAAAGTGCTGCCCATAGATGAACTGTATGAATGTGTGTGTGTAAGGGCAAGGTATAAAAAAAGTACTGTAAAGCATGGTCATCAAGACTAGAAAAGCGCTGTATAAATACAGACCATTTACATTTACCATTTCCTAAGAAGTTTTCTAAGAAAGGTCAACATCAGAATTATGACGCATTCTTAAACTGTTCATATCTGTGTTCTTATATTGATGCACGTATAAATTAAGATAAGCCAGTCGGCATTGGTAAACACCCCTCCAGTGCCCTTTAACGGGCACGAGACTGCAGTGCTGTGTGCACACATAGAAATCACAGAAACTAAGAGGACATTTAGGAAGCCAGAAATAAATACTGAAAATGAAAGATAAGGAGTTGTCTGAGCTGGACCTGTGCACCATTGGAAATACAGCACTGCCAGGGGAATCCTCATCTGAGCATCTTCGGATAGTCGACCTGAGCTAGATGAAACCCATGGGGACTGGACATGCCGAATCGGGATCAGACAAGATGTTTTTAATAATATTCAAGTACAGCCCGATGCGGGGTATGCACATAGGGAGCTTTGCATCCACCGACCTTTTAGATTTGAACTAAAGGCCTGAGTAGTATAACTATGGACATAACCAGCAGTGTGACTTTTTCGGACTAAATATTCTCCTTATCAACATTATTATAGTAATGTAATCTCATTGCACAACTGGATTAAAAGTAACTAATAACTGATCATTTTACACAAGCATTTATTTTTCGAGGATTCTATTCTTGCCTAAGAACAAATCCCAGATATGAAAACATTGGTGAAGGAGAGAATCTTTGTAAAAACTGCGTACGTGGGTTTTATGAAGACATTTGTACTTTAGAAAGGTTGGTGAATAAGGCCCTCTATGTCCAATTGGATCAAAAGAAGAACCAACCCTTCCCCGCCTCTGAATGGCTAATCTCTTACAGGTGTCTGCTAAAGTTTAGGATAGCTTCGATGCTAACTGGTGGAACAGACTCGACCGGGCTTTGCTGGCATCAGCTCTGCCAGCAAATGTTGTTGTTCCCGGATGTTACAGACCACTTTCAGGTCCAGATGGTCTTACTGAACTTGCAGATATGTTACACACACTAAATAACTCTTCTTATTGGAGGATATGGTTTATGATTGATTATCTCCATCCGCAGATACATTAGCAGTAATGTGACTCAACCTAACACACAGTACTTAATTGAGTACAAACTTTCGCCGAGGCCAAACAGTCCCTTGAAATTCAATCAACCCGCAGCAAATTGCATACACTCATATATTTTAGTCTTCTAAGTATTTTGCATTTTTCATTAAGATCCATTAATAATTCCTGGAAAACCTCTGAAAATGTAAAAAACATTACCCCATTTCAAATGGAAATTTCCTCTTCGTAAAGCATCCTGTGTGTTCAAAAAAAATCAAGGGAGAGGAGCCTCGGACGTTGGGTCTAGACCCTTTCCATCATCAATTACCGTGAGTGCCCAACCATAACTAAAGCCACAATCTTTTCTTTACCTTAACCAAAGGGCTAGGTGTCCGGTTTGACAGTTGTGCAATTTGAATGCCTAGCACCCAACCCTATCCACCCCAAAATCTTCTTAACACATAAAAATATGTTGCCTCTGCACATTGAAAATTATGCAAAAGGGTTACCCAGTGCAGAAACTAACATCAAGGGGTCCTGACGTAGAGTCTGTATATGACGAGTTGGTAATAAGAATCTGTTGGTTAACCAAAAACTAATAGTCACATTGGCTGAGCTTGAGAAATCCTGTAGTAGGATATAGTAGAAACTTCCTGAAAGACAAAAAAATGCAAGTGTCCTGTGTGGTTTCCTCCAAACATTGTCAATCTTGGCCAGTCTAAATATCTGAACACTTTATAAATGCATTGTAGTGAGTGTGCTCTTATTTCCTAGTTTCACTTTTAAACCTAATGATGCATAGCTATATTCTACAGAGAAAGTGCATTAAGATATTGTGACAAACCCGGAGTTGTCCTGCTGTGGTGTTGTGCTTGTGTGTGAGTAGCGGGGTCACACCTTAGTGGAATCAGCAGGGATGTGGTCCACCTGTGCTGACCATTATTTAAGAGGGCTGCAGACTGGGCTCTCCCTACTCTCTACTCTCTTCTTCACCAGGTCCACCACCACATGGACATGGCAGCATGGCATTTGCTGGATTCCTATTTTTACACACACCCATCACTGACAGAACTGATAACCATGTTTACTTTAAGTTAGTTTTCTTTGCAAACAGATACTTCAACTGCTGCAATTTGTGAACTTGTGTAACAATATGCAGGAACAATTTCAGTAGTGATTTGATGCAATTTAAGTTTGGTCTGAGATCTATGTTTAAAACCAATATCTGCATCCTTCTACCATTTGTGAACACGGTGGCACTAGCCTCAGAAGTCATAGCTGTCTCCAGTGTGTCTTCAGTTTCGCTATTAATCGAGCCAAACAAAGCAGCAGCAAGCTCCATATTTACCATTGCTCTATAACTCGGATACTCCCGGGCGGCACATTTACAACTGGAAATAGCCTCATCCTGCTATAAACTACTCAGTTGGGTAGATGGCGATTACATGATTCTAATATATTTGGGGAATGAACAATTTTGTCACATTACATGTCCATAGTCCGTATCAGCCATAGCGACTTCAAAGCAATCAAGTTTTCTTTACCTTAATGGTGTTTTTCCATTAAAAAAATGTATGTATTCACACAGGTGGCCTACTCCAAACTCTGCCTGTTCCTCTATCACCATGTTCCCACAAAATACATTTTGCCACCACAATCCCCACTGTCATTCTCTCAGCTCACAGAATTGGGCCCGAATTTTCTCCGGAGTTTGAATTTCGCACATGAACAACGCAGCAGAAGATTCACACTTCAGACACTCAGAAGCGTTGAGTTGAGGAGTGCCTCAGCAGGCAGAGGGAGGTGGTAGCATAACAATTTCAAGTTCATTCTTTAAATGTATTTCTTGAATTACCCTTTGATTATGTTCTGACCCATCATCTACTGGCTAAGAAAAAACTAGACTGAGGCCAAACTGACTTGCCGACCCCGTGTTTAATTCTCTTTGAATATGAGCTAGTATCATTTAACAAATTATGCTGTTGCAATGTTATTGTATAGTGTTTCAAATCTTGTTCCATGTGCTTTTTTAAACTTTGCTGCACGACCTTGATGATAATCCCAAAGCCTGTTTTTACCCAAGACGATAAAGTACACAGAACAATGTCAGAAAAGTGTTACCCAAGTTCACCACCTATTTGTGTCATAGGACAGAGCTCCCTTTTCTCCTCTGTAGTGAGGGCTGGGAGTCAAGGTTGAGCTGGGAAGCCGAATAGATAACAACTGGAGGAAGGTACAAAACATCTCTGAGGTTCTTGGAGGTAGATAAACTTCCCCTTATAAGGTCTGACTGAGGTCAAGAGAAGACACAACAAGCATTAGACGACACTCAATGTTTACTTATCTTATATATGTATATATAAAATAGAGTATAGCTCAGCATATAATCTAAAGCTATACATTTGTAGGGTTAAACATACATATACTATAGATATACTTTTTCTAAGGACAGCTCAGGGTAGGGGTTGGAAAAACAGCTGTTACCTTGTTAACATCTGCCCAGTTAGATGCATCAGGGAATGCTCCTGGTCTTGACAACAAATACTTCTGCTTGACACAAACAACATTTTTCAGCTTGCATTTTCCTTCTCTTTCTGACTCTGGCACGCTACTGTGGTTGAAACAAAAATGAACCATCACGCACACCGCAGTGCAGAATGAATATCATGTTCAACTTATCTTCAGATGTGTCAAAAATCAGTTCAGAGTTTGTTTCTGATTTATTTCTAACGGCCTCTTTATGGTCACATAACTATTGGAAAAGAGTCTCCAGAGTTACTCAGAGAAATGACATTCAAAAAGTGTGTGCGATTGATGAAGAGTTTGAATAAAAGTAAGAGGGATTGAGAGGAAGAAAGAATCCAATTTAATAAGAGAAACATGGCTGAATAAATGGAATGTTTCTTTGCTGTACAGTCTGCAGTTTTCAGTCTTAATCTTCATCTATTTATTACATTTAACCGTCATGGATAAATCCCACTAAACAAAACACAATGACATTATTGTTTGCTTTATTCTGAGATAAGATTCAGTTTCTTATCTGTTGTGGAGCAAGTTTCTTGAAAAATCCCTGCAACAAATCCAGTGGCTGCTGACACAAATGGTTTTAGAATTGCTTCTCAAAATTTGCCTACAGATCTTCCCCAGTAATAATTGATTGTTATTGATTTAAATAAATGGTCTGAAAACAGAACTTGGACTAAAGCAATCTTCCCAAGTGTCACAAAAACCTAAACCTAAAAATGAATGGACATACAATCGCCTCAAAATTGTACATAAGGTATTTTTTAAATGAGCAAATGTTGGAAAATAAAGAAGACATCTTTAACAAATAATATATTTACTTGAAGGCAGGAGGTTAGGGGGGAAAGGAACTGAGGAGTATCAATTTCAAAGGGCTATTCAGTTCACTGAATCTCAACATTATTTTATTATGACAGAGCCTGTGTGCTCTCGGCTGCTGTAGTTTCAGAGAGAAAAGCCTCAGCTTTTTGAATGACCTCTAACTCACTTCTTCTTTCATTCTATTCAACTACAATTTAAACTGAAGGCAAACAATAATTTATTCTGCTGTTGAACTCTTTTAATCTCATGCTCACGGCTCCATATGTTCTCTGGTGATCAAATCACTGAAATGCAAATGTACCTTGCTAGCTTTATAACCAACCTTTATCTTAACAATCCTTTTATAACTTGCAGAATGAGACCCGTTTTAGCAGAAATGTCATTCAAATGACATTTTTGATCAATGTAACAGTTTCACTGAACAGTTTTTTTTACACGTTTATATTGCAAGTGACAAAGCCATTGGCTGCACGAATTATGACTTACACCAGAGCAAAGGGGGAAGTCAAATCTGCAGAGGGGGGAGGTTTGGGTGGATGGAAAAGTCAACCACTCATTGGACTTTTTCCCCAACTTCACATAACTAACAACGAAGTTTCAGTTCCTGCTGCCGGAGAATTCAAACTTGCTGATTCAAGTTATCACTGGGAACATGGAAAGGGTTTTTCCCATCAAAGTTATTTAATAGTTGTTGCAGCTGTGAGATTGCTCCTTCCTGAAATACAAAATATCAAAATATTCTCGAGAGGAATTTAAATAATACACTTTCTTGATGGGCAGTTACTCACCCTAATGTTTCTCTCTGTCACTCACACCCAGTACAGGCGGAGGTCCTCAGAGGGATCATTGTAATCCTGCTGTTACATGGTGTGTCCCCTCTCTCCCTCACCTTCAGTGTTGATTGGTGTGGAGAGAGAGACAAACAAAAAGGCCCAAATGAAAACCCTAGGGGGGAAAACTTGGAGGGCCCACACCTACATAGACAAACAAGGAACAGAAAAAAATGGAATATTAAGGGCAGGTTTTTCTTTGCTTGGACTGATGTCGATGGGGGGGGGGGGGACTGTTATCAATGTGTAATATACAACTTTAATGAAACATTTTTTAATATGAGTTATAAAGCAAATCTGCGACATAAAACAGTATAATAAAATGAGTAAAGCAGAGTTATCCATTGCCGGAAGAAGCCATAACAGGATTTTTGATAGCTAATACTGCAGTCGCTTGATTTTAACAACAAAACAACAACAAACAACAGATACCAGTTCGAGGAAATGGCACAAAGTATTTTCTCCTAGCTACAGACTCTCTCAATCTCTGGGCTGTAGCAGCTGGGTCTCTTTTTCTTGTAACTACAATCCCCTCAGCGTGCAGGTAAGCCCTCCTCATCTGAAAGGAGTTCATGATCAGAGATTATTAGGATGAAATACATTTTATGTACCAGACGTAAAAACCTACAAGGAAATACTTTGTAATACGCTTACCTGAGAGCCTGATTTTGGAAACTGGCTGTGGAGTCTCCTGACGTGCTCCTCAAGGTAAGCGTCACTAATGGGAAGAATCGCAACGTGGTCTCATGAAACGGTTCGTAAGATATCGTACTAAAAGTTATCTCCAAATTTTTGTAAAGAATCATACGAAATATTAGCTACATTTTCTTACAGATTCCTACGAAATGCGCCTGCGCAGACCTCCGCAGCGCTCTGATAAAGCAAGGTGGCAGTGATTGCTGTATTCCTGGTGGAAAAACGCTATATTTTAGCAATGTTTCTTAAAAAAATGTTTCATTCATGGTTAAAAAACAAACCGCTAATATGTTTTCTAAACCCTATTTTCACAAACCTAATCTCAACCAGGAAAAACCATACAGAGAACTACAAATTGAATAGCGTTCCTGTACATGTGTGTGTGTTGTTCCCATCTTTTGTAGTTCAAATGTGTTTTCACTATTATGTGAGATTGCGACCGCGAAACTTGTGTAACCATTGCGCAGAAATATAGGTTCGGTTGGAGCCCAATGTGTGAAACAGGAGACACATGTAGCTTTTAAATATAGTTTGTATTTTCACTTGGCAGAAAACAGTAATTCAAATCGTCAACAAAAAATAAACATTTCTCACTTATTTCATATTTTTCACTTCAGTTATATAGTTTCAATTCATTAACATGATTTCAAATCATGCAGATTATTTAAGTTAAGGCACGTTAATTTAATTCATGCACATTAGTTTTGATCATGCACATTAATTCAGTTGAAACACAAATTCAATTCATGCACATTAGGTTTGATCATGCATATTCTTTCAGTTGAAACATATTAATTAAATTCATGCAAACTCCATTCGTTCAATGGAACGAATGGAGTGAACCTGCTGTTGCTGAACCAGCAGGTTCAGCAACAGCTTATTCCTGCAGTTGTCACACTGCTGAATATGTATTTTTCATATTAGGGTTAAGGTTAGATGAATGTCCGCCATGTTTTTTGTTTTCACGAAGAGAGAGAAGCGCATAGGTCACCTGTCCCCAGCCTCCTGACTCACAATTTAGTGGAATTCATACGAATTCTAGTGCATTAGTTTTAGTAGCATTTCCTAGGAAATTGTGATGAGACCAGCCTGAGAATCTCTGTGAACAGCCCAACATCTTTGCCATGGCTCTCACTGTGAAGCCCTGAGCTAGGAGCAGCTAAATTTGCTCTCTGGTTAATGTCGAGAGCAGGTCCTCCTAAAACAATTAAGGAATATGAACCAAAATGTTCTCATTTCATTAAACATGTCACCAAGCCTATGAAAACCAAAAAAACTGTTGGTTTATCAAACCACATTCTTCTACTAAGTAACAGTACATTTACTCAAGAACTACAACACATTTGTTATAGATGAAACTGGTTTCCAACTTTTTTAGCTTAAAATAACTTATATGTATAGTAATATGATGGTCAAAGGGACCAACTCAATACCTTTGAGTATTGGTGGGGTGTGGAGAACACCCCCGACTGAACCAGGGAGAGTTAATTGTCACAGTGGAGGTGGCCAATTACACTCCCTTGATAGAAGGCAGCAGTAAAGCTGCCACACGAGAGAGAAACACGAGAGAGAGGCAGAGGACTAAGAAACCGAACACAGCTGAGTTGCCACAACCAGTGGAAATGGATGGGCAGCTTATATAAAATGTTTGTGCCTGTTGGTTTGGTAGAATGGTTTGTGTCTGGCTGCTGTTGGGAGACCCCAGATGCAACAATGTTTGCACACACACACACAGAGGAACACATGAACAAACACGACCCATAAACATGAACTTGTTGAGTGATGACACTGACAACTGGCCCCTTTTGCAACAACCAGTCTGCAGTCTTGATGCCACCGTTTCCTCTTATAGAGAACTAGGGAAGAAAACAAACACACAAAAAAAAAAAAATTAAAACATCATGTTATTACCGTTTGACTTTTCCTGGTGCTTCAATGTTCAAACCCCAGATTGTGAAGTCAGTGCCAGCACTTTACCTACTAATGTTTTGACCTTCTTTCCTCAACTGCTTCCCAACAGATCTACTAAAGTCCGTCATTTCACTGGAATAGTAAACATGATCATTGCTGGCTTAACAATACTTAAAAAGATTATATTGAATAACATTGCCACTTCTTAATTAATATATTTAAACTGTTGATAAAGGCATTTGTATAGTAAACAGGCAGCTGTCATTTAAAATCCACTTTCTCCCTTACCTGAGTTTCTGAAGCAGTAACTTAATCATCCTTAAACGCAATACGAAGTCATCAGTGATATAATAAAACATACCCAAACCACCTTGGGTCATGTTCCCACAGTTTCATCAATGATCAATTCTAGTCTCGTAAAATAAAAAAAAGTATTATTCGACTTTGAATGCGGCCCGGAGGAAGGTCTTGCTCATGGAACCAAATTGGCCAGAGGTGGCCTTGGATCAATTCAACAGCAATAATAAACTCCCTTTCCTCCAGCGCAGCATGCTCCTTTAATCACAGGTTACAAGGCGTTCATCATGGGTCATCTTTGATCTGGAGTCATGAATAATGTTTTACACAGGGGAGCACGTCAGCAGCTTCCTGCTGTATCACAAGCAGCACAAGGGAAGGTTCTGTTTTTCAATTTTTCCAGAGGCAGACAGAGTGCCGCGCTGTGCTGTGTGCTCAGTGGCTGCCACTGCTCTGGCTGTGACATTTGATGGTGAGAGGACGGGTGGGAGTTGTGTTGGGCATAGGCAGGGCAGACACAGCCAGAGGGGCCTCCAGGGGCAATGAATGAGAGGAATGGCAATGCTGATAAATACCAAGTTTGTTTTCATCGATCCAAAAACGCATGTGTTTCTATGAGTGTTTGACAGAGATTAGCAGTAGTCAGAGGTGTGCAAGTGAGCTCTGAGGCTGGTGTGGAGGACCGACATCTCAAATGGCATACCAATGAACTTGCTAGAAGCTAAGTTATCTATATTGTCTAGCTATGAGCTCCAGTAGCAGCAGCAACACATGTGGCACTATAAACATTTTATTGAATTGAATTGCTGTTTTTGTGTATTCATTATTGACAAACTAAGGACTAAGGACCAAAAGGTATAGCATTAATGTAGTGAGTTCAAGTGATGGATAGTTTGCAGGCATTTTTTTTTTTTTTCTCTTGAAGTCGGGTTTTGATCCTACGTGTTGATGAAATGCAACAGCACGTACATTATTATTCCTTCTCATGATACGAAGATTGACAAGCAGTTTGGTATAACCTGCAGCAATGTTTTACTGTGAATCAACATGTAGAGTCAGCATCCGCCTTTTCAGAAAGTACCTAAATAGTAGTGGCTGTGGTAATCACAGGAGCTATTGAAATAACCACTTTGAAGTAGGCTACTTGACCTGCGATGAGAACGTCGAGTTTGAGTGGTAAAAGTAAATCTGACTTTACTGCATGTTTTTTTTTGGTTTGATTGTTTACCATAATCCAAAAATATATAGAATCATAAAATTGTATTCATTGATCTGCCCCAGAGTTACAGGGTCCAGATCTTACAATACTACCGAACTAATATTTTTATTAGCTTATTATTTATTTTCATGAGGTAAACAGTTCGTAAATCAATTGTGTTGTGGGATGAAATTTGAGGTGCATGGTGTAGAATAAAGATAACAGCAATAAAACCAAACCAACAACAGAAATGTCAAAGAAGAAGAGCCAACATTGGAGCCAGAGAGAATGGGTGTCTGAACTGGAGGTGCACTGATGCACTCTCTGCCAACAGCTTGAAGGCTGGATATAGACAACACTCCAAACAAAACATAAACCAACAGACCATGGTTTATGGTTTATGTTCCACAGGGCTCTGTGCTCGGCCCAATTTTATTCTCATTATATATGCTTCCACTAGGAAACATCATCAGGACACACTCGGTAAATTTCCACTGCTATGCGGATGACACCCAGTTATATTTGTCAATAAAACCTGAACAAAGTAATCAATTAACTAAACTTCGAACATGTCTCAAGGACATAAAAACCTGGATGACCCGCAATTTTCTCTTATTAAACTCAGACAAAACAGAGGTTATAATACTTGGCCCCAAACACCTTAGAGATGCATTAGCTAATGATGTAGCTGCGCTAGACGACATTGCCCTTGCTTCCAATGAAACAGTCAGGAACTTGGGAGTGATCTTCGATCCTGATTTATCCTTTAATAGTCACTTAAAACAAATTTCTAGGACCGCTTTTTTCCACTTGCGTAATATTTCAAAAATTAGACATGTCCTTTCCCAAAAAGATGCAGAAAAACTAGTCCACGCCTTTGTTACCTCGAGACTGGACTATTGTAATTCATTATTATCAGGCTCCAGCAGTAAGTCGTTAAAGACTCTACAGCTTGTCCAAAATGCCGCAGCACGTGTCCTGACGAGAACAAAGAGAAGAGAGCACATTTCTCCAGTATTAGCATCGCTACACTGGCTTCCAGTTAAATCTAGAATAGAATTTAAAATTCTCCTCCTCACCTTCAAGGCCCTTAATAATATAACGCCTTTTTACCTTAAAGAGCTGTTAGTACCTTATAAACCCGCTAGAGCACTCCGCTCCCAGAATTCAAGCCTACTTGTCGTCCCTAAATTCTCTAAAAGTAGAGTAGGAGCCAGAGCTTTTAGCCACCAAGCCCCTCGGCTGTGGAATAATCTACCACTTTCAGTTCGGGAGGCAGTCACCATCTTTTCGTTTAAAAGTAGGCTCAAAACCTTCCTTTTTGATAAAGCTTATAGTTAGAGCTAATTAGTGCGCCAGAACGTTACTTGTTCTATTTTATGACACATGACACACGGAGCTTCTCTTTCCAGCTTCTCCTTCCTCTTCTCCATCCCTATCCCCCTTCCACGGAATCCCTTTGCTTTATCACCCGCAGATCCAGGGCCTCTGTGGCCGCACCATGGATTGCAGATGGTGGATCGCGCACCGGGGGTCGCGGTGTTGGATCCAGTGTGGCGGATTCTGAGTCATGTGGGCTGATCGTGGTGGTGGTGGCGGACCCTGTGTGGCGTTTGCATTGGGCACGGGTGGTGGACCAGGACCGCGGTGGTGGCTCGTGATGGGTCCTGGTGGGCGGCGGTGGACGGTGACTGAGGACTGGAGTGGCGTCTGGTCTGGATGGTGGATCGTGGTCCTGCTGGTTGCTGAGCATGGACTGTGATTGCAGCGGGACTGCTTGGCATATCATGTTGGGGTTGTCCTTCGGGATGTCTACCCTCATCAAATGCTGCTAGAGACTTTGATTATTGATGATGTTTTCCTGCACGTGGCATCTATTGCACTTCTGTCCGTCCTGGGAGAGGGATCCCTCACATGTGGCTCTCTCTGAGGTTTCTACATATTTTTACCCTGTTAAAAGGGTTTTTAGTAGTTTTTCCTTACTCTTGCTGAGGGTTAAGGACAGAGGATGTCACACCCTGTTAAAGCCCTATGAGATGAATTGTAATTTGTGAATATGGGCTATACAAATAAAATTTGATTGATTGATTGATTGACCATGGCAGAGCCAATGTACTACAATGTACTACCTAACATATATCTTTCTTCTTTGATCTATGTCACCTCAAAGTCTTTAAACCAGGAGCAGGTTGCTACAGTTCAACTGCTGATGGTCACTCTTCAAGAAATAATGAAAAAAAATATATATAAAATGCTGGGAAAAATAAAACATTTTGCATACGTCTTTCCATTAAAAAGTCATCTTCTAGATATGGCACTTCAAAGACATTTATAGCGGACTGTTGAACTTGGATGACATTATGGAGCCGTGATGCAACCACAATGTTTCACAGCCCGTGGGCATGAGGGATTGAAGTGTCAGTGATCTATGAGCACTATATTCTTGTTTGGCACTTGCCCATAAATCTTCAGAACTCTATCTGTAACAGCTAGGTAGATAATAAAGAGGATCCTAACTTGCAGTGATACAAGTAAGTTGTAGTGTCAATCATCTATTTACACCGCTTGCTTACATTTAAAAACTTGACTAAGGTTAGATCAGCCAATACTCCAAGCTAATAGCTATTGAATTGATCCAGACCATAATGGACTGAGTACTGTCTGTACCCTTACTAGTGAAGATCACGGAAATTGAGAAGTCCTCTAACTCCGTCAATTACACTGTTTCCTTACTCCAACCTTTCTTTTAAGAAAGCAGAATCCAATTCTATTGCCATAGTGATCACTGGACGCCTTGGGCTACTGTATGTAACTCTGCAAAACCGTAAACATAACAACCTGTATTATAGCATACGTCGCACACAAAAAAACAGCTACAGCTAGCTATAGGAGCCAACTAGCCGGCCATGTTCAATGTGGACATAATGGCAGAGCTACCAAAGAAACCAAAGAGGACATTGTAAGAGGAAGTGACCAATTGAGGAACTGAACTGGAATGAAATATCGTTGCATATTTCACTTGTTGGAGAGCTAAAACAGGTTCGACCTGGCACGTAACTCATAACTTTTACTTGTTTGCTTTTTCTTGTGGTGTTCTGCTTTCTTGATATGTAACTGTAAGTGAATTTGTAAACTTGCTAGTTGTAGAAGTCTGGTAAACCCATTTTGATACAGGCTTAGCTGGCAAATTAGCCAAATAATCATGCGTGATTTGCCTTTAATACCGCTTGTTGTGCTAGTTTGTTTGCTTGTATGTTACTATTCAACCCTAAGTTGAGTGCAGCCAGTGTGTCAATCCCCCAAAACGTCAATCAAGGTTGTTCTCTGCTTATCAACCAATAGCTGTGTGTGTAGGCGTGTGCAGACAACAACTTTTATATACAACAGTGAAATATGCAGCCCACCTGTAAGGGGAGCCAAAGTATTGCCGGGAGCCAATTTTATATTCTGTCTCTACGTGAAAGGCGATCCCAATAAAGCGTTCTCTGTCTCCCACGGGTTACGCTGACTCAAAATCCCCATTCACAAATCACACGCTCTGTCTATTGTGGTGTTATTTTCTCCAGGTCTGTTCTGCTCAACTGGAAATTAACCTTTTCTCTGTTCCCCACCACAGAAGTGCCACCTTCGCGAAAAGGAAACTATTCTTCAGTTGAACTGTGCTTTTAAGAGGAAGACTGACTGCTTTGTGTCTTTGAGGATTAAACTTCAAGAACTTGTAGATGTAGAGTAAGTGCAGGAAGTGCACATCCTCTGCTAATTTATCGGTTATAAAGTCTCAAGGTAAGACCGTATACCTGCAGTTTCTGATTTGGCAGGAGTCAGCAGAAGCATATTTTTCCTTCTGTACCCATGGGGAAAATCTACTCTTACTCTTTTCCAAATGCATTAACATAGCCCTAAGTAAAGGGTTGGTGTATTCCTCTGAACTGTACTGCTCAGGTCTGCACTGCGAAGCCTGTTAAAGCCTCCTGGTTTAGCCTCAATATGTCCCAATATATTTTACCTGGTTTGACATTTCAATCTTTCCTTCCCTCCCCCTTTACCTTGCTTTTATTTTGTGCTGTGTTTAGAGATCAGCCTCAATTTTTGTTTTGTTTCTGTCTTTCCTAACTTTTAACAATGTCCCACGTCTCTCTTTCCCTGACACTGGGTTTCTTTGAGGCGTTTCAACTTTCTCTGCCCTGTCTCCTCTGACATCCAAAGCAAGAGAGAATCCTGACCGGAGCTGAACCCCGTTGTCCATCCACCATTCCCTTTGTTTTACCCCTGACCCTTAGGCTGCCTGGACACGTGTGATGATTAGTTGCTGAAAGACGACAGGACAACAGAAAATACTGATCATTACAAATTGCTTTGTGATGCTGTCCCACAGAGCCAGTTCAGCTGATTTATAGATGGCTGCTGATGACTATCCCTGTCCTGGGCCTGTTGCCAAGAGGGGGGGCACCAGGTGGCAGTGACCACTCATGGTGCCTTGTGTAACGCAGCAGGTCCAGCAGCCTCTCAGGATGATTAAAGTGAGCGGTGACTTCTTGAAGTCTGATTTCCAGTAGTAATGAAATGAACTGGAAACACTGACTGAATGACCTGAATACAAAAACACTGAAGAGTGTCCATTTGAGAAGTTTACTCTGGCGATGGGGCTTCCCTTCCTCTGCAGGTGTAGTTCCCACTACAGGCTTCAGAGCCAGAAGAGGCCTCCGCTCAGTCTTCAACACACTCGATGGCACACAACCTCTGCTGGGAACACTGCACCACCTTTGATGCTGGGTTTGGCCAGTACAGCAGTCAGCACACCCAGTGTCCATCCCCTTATATAGTTGTCAGTTCCACTAAATGAAGGGTTGCTTTTCTTCCTAACCCATTGAACATCAGCAACCAAGGCGAAACGGCACCACTCCTAATCCCAAGAGAGTATCAGCCTCATGCCAACTCTGGTGAAAGATAATTTTCACTGTCTGTTTTGCTTTGGTATGTCGAGAATGTGTACTCTAACCGGATAAAATGGGTTCCAAAATGAAAAGCAAGACATTCTGCTCCGCACACATTCGGCTTTTGGATGGTAAACCTGACCTTTCAGGTATGTTCATTTGTTAAGCTCTTAAATACTTAGAATACTTACTTTTTTATAGTATTTTGAAAGTAACTGACTAACAATGACTTTGCGGTCGGGCCATCAAATAAGAGAACATTACTGATACTCTATGGAGACCAGATATAAAAGTAATATGATATAAAGAGTAGGAAAATCATTTTAGTATACAGGAAGACCGAAGTCAAAAATCATACCCGCACAGATCATTTGAAATTAGCTTTAGCTTAGTGGCTAATTTCAAATGATCTGTGCGGGTATGATTTTTCAGAACCTAAGACAGCTAGAAAATGAGCCCATAATTATTTAATGGGTTATGGAGCTAATGATGACTTTTTAACTGGATGAATGTCTACACTTTTTTAAATGAAAGGTATATTACAGTTGCTAATAGTATATTAATGACTGGTAGAACAAACAGAATAAATACTGCATTGCATAATGAAGTTGGAAGTATGTCAAGTGAGCAAAAAAATAAGTCCTGCCAATGTCAAATAAGACACACCATCAAACCTTGAGTTCATACTGAACCATACCCCTAAACCAACAAGCCAGTGTTCCAGCATGCCCTCACCAAGTCTCCTGTCAGGAATCTCATCTTAAAATGACTCCATTAGTCAGAATTAAGAACTACAAATGTCCAGGAAATGTTTGTAATGGTAGCATTGGGCTAGACCCATGAATAAGACTGGAGTTGGATAATTTATATGTAAAATATGAACTAAAAGTTCTGTATTTACCTGGTGCTTTTTGTCGTGTTCACCACTCAAAGCACTTAACAACAGTTTCTCCATCACACATCACACACACCTTATCATCCCAACTTTCACAATCAGGTGTTAAAAATTTGTCACATCAACAGAATGATTTGAATTCAGGTTGTTTCTTTATGTTGGATTTCAGGTCAACCGACTCCTTTCTGACCTCCTCCACTGCTCTTGTTTCAACAGTGCTTACTTCTTTTGTCACCTTTAACCAAGCTCCGTCCCTTTTGCCATTTGATGATCCTTTTATTCAGCACTGATAGTGCCAATTGTGTACTGTCAATTCTTATGTACAGATTTAGCTTTTTCTCTGCATAGTTTGATGAAACAAGGCCCCGGATATAATGCTCATTGATGGCTGTTTTTGTGGTTGGATAATGCCCAAGCCAACCAGACCCTTGTTGGTTGGCATAAGAATGGAGGCATCGACCTCCTGTAGCAGAGCCAGAAAAAAAGAGCTATGAATATGGCGTTAAAGTGATAACAGGCTTTATGATATATATAGAGTAAATTAAATATACATGCAGTGTTAGGTGAACTTGCAAAAATATAAACACATAGATACATATAACGTTGAGACCTTATAATATTATAGAGAAACCCGGCCGTTCCTACAATGAGAAAGAGTGGACACATTAACAATAGAGAGAAAAAGCTCCCTGCACCAGAACTCAGTGTGGGTGGGAAACCTGGAGCAGGTGGACTGAGCAGAGATAAATAGGGGAGAGAGGAGAGGTCAGGTAGAGAGGGAGAGGGAATAAAAGAGAAGGGGAGAGACCAGGAACAGTATTCTAGTTAACCACCGTCTAATAGTTATATTTATAGATGTAATAACATTATTAAAGATAATAACAGCGAGGATAGCAGCACTGATTCATGAAAGCAATTGGGATAATAATTAGAGCAACAACAATAATAGTAGTAGTAGTATTAGTAGTAGTCTCATATCTGGATCCTGCAAGTTACCCGCAGAAAGAGGATAGAGACAGGAGTATATCCACTTATATCAGTAAAACATGGCAGTGAAGCTCTAATCAATCAAAACACTGTAATGAGAGCGTGTGTGTATGTGTATTTGTGTTTGGGGGAGGGGGAGGGGGGCAATCAAGTACTGCTAACACAGGGAATGAACTGGTGGTGATGGACTATTATTCAAATGAGCATTTAGCTGGATGAAGTAATTCAAAGGCACGAGAAGAGAAAAATGAAAGTAGCACATATCTGAAGGAATGATTCATTGAATCATTTCTCCCCCACTATTCAACGGTGAATTACAATTTGTTTGTCCTATCTAAATCAAAAGTCAATCTTTGAGTCTTAAATCAGCAGTGAGCGCTGACTTGTCTGAAGCAACAGTTGAGCGGTGGAGGTTAAATAAAGCCTGGGAAAGATGCAGTAGCTCTCAGGGGGTAACACGTCGTTTCAGCAGGGGAGCGTGATCGGGGAGCAGGCCACTCTGTGGCTGCTGAAGGGCATCCGATGACGCAGCTCACACACAGGCCTCTGCACTCCCTCTGTATGCACAGGAAATGTGTCTGCGTTTCCGTGTAAGCATGGCAGTGTTTGTGAGCAGATGTTTTCAGAACCAGATGAGTGCCCGTGCCAGCACTGTGAGACAAATCCACAGGCCTGCAGCTGCTTGGCACTCAGTCCTGCAACATGTACTTTATTGTGCCAGTTCTGGGCTCCATTCCGCTCGTTCCTTTTAATCCTGGTTCTCACTGTACTAATACCAAGCTGTGATGCTGTTGTCAACTTGTAAGGATTTGGGTTTGCCACTGGATCGCTCAGTTGTGTAATGTTAGTACTAGTACCTAAATTGTATCTTTGTACTTCAGCTCTATTACATTTTAGAGGCAAATACTGTACTTTTACTTCACTTTCTGAATATAGCTTTTGTATTTATCACTGTAACATCAATCAATCAATCAAATTGTATTTGTATAGCCCGTATTCACAAATTACATTTCATCTCATAGGGCTTTAACAGGGTGTGACATCCTCTGTCCTTAACCCTCAGCAAGAGTAAGGAAAAACTCCTAAAAACCCTTTTAACAGGGTAAAAATACGTAGAAACCTCAGAGAGAGCCACATGTGAGGGATCCCTCTCCCAGGACGGACAGAAGTGCAATAGATGCCACGTGCAGGACATAAATTCTCTAAGTTCATAAACATTTATGAATAATTAATAATCGATTTCATGCAGTAAATTGTAATAGAAATAATTCTTTGGATGCTGTTAATCTGACAGATTCAGATTGTAGCAGGTCAAAATTTACTTAAATTACGCAAATGTTGTAGCTACGTATGCATTAGTTCCTTGTTTATATGTCTGCCGTTTGTGGTTTCACTGTGGTGTTAGGTACAATTCAACACCTTGTCACATAAGGCTATGCTATTTTATGCAGATGGTAAAGGGACTTATAAGACCTATTTAAGTCATTTTCATACAACTGTAATTATCCAACCTCAATTGTCCTTTTCTTTTCTAACTCTGCGATGCGATATTAAGACGAGGATGAATCAGAAATTCGAGACATGTCCAAACAATAAATGCCCTTTTCAAAGAAGTGTTCCTTTGCAGATTGTATTATGCAAAATATTATTGTGAGCTTCTAAAACATGATGTGTTGTAGTGCTGCCTATAGATGCACTGTACGAATGTGTGAATGTTCAGATTGAAATAAACTGTACTGTAAAGCACTTTGAGTGGTCATCAAGACTTGAAAACTGCTATATCAGCGTATTTACCATCAAATACAGGGGCATGGAACACTGAGCCATTTTAAATTTCCTGTTTTCAACATTTATTGGTGATGAAATGTGACCTGATCTTTATCTCTGTAACAGGTGTAGACAAAGACGATGTTTATAAGTTAATAACGCGTGATCCTTGTATGATCTTTCGTATCTTTACGGAAAATAATCCAACCCTTGAATTTAAAGCTGATGATCAAATCTGCGTAATGTATAGGAGGACGTTTGGATTATACTTTCTATCCAGTTACTTCAGCTCAGACATGTTCCCTGGATGTCGGGTGTGAGCTTGTTCCTCAACTTTCTAGTGGTCTACGGTCTGGAATCCAATCGGTGCATTCACTTCGCTTGAAGACCTTCTGGAGTAGATTTACTGCAAGGTTAATGTGTCATTCTCCTGCTGCATCATCCAACTTCTACTGATCTTCATCTGGTGGACAGTCACCCTGACATGTTCCTCTAACATACTCTGTTCAACTTGAGAATTCACCTTGATGATGTTGATCTGTCCAAAGCCAGAGAGCAGAGCCCCACATCCTGATGCTCCCTTCTCCATTTTTCTGTTTAATTTCTGTTTTCTTATTCAAGTACAGTTCCCTTTTCACACCACACATAATACTTATACACGTTCCTCAGTTCAACCAGTCCACAAGACATTTCTCCATGTGTATGATCTACTCACAGACACAGATGTTAACTGCCTCCAACGGTTCCTTTGGGCTTTAACCAGTAAGTCTGGTATTTATTTAAAAATATCTCAGTAATTATTCTGCTTTGCCCCTTTTAAGGAATCTCTGTTGGACTCCAACATCTAGGGAGAGTAGCCACCGTGCAAAATGATCTATTCATACTTTGTCTGATTGTGGACAAATGAACAATCAAACAGTCTGAAATCCCTTTGTTACCATTTCTAGTTCTGTACAAACCAATTCCCAACCTTATTTTTAGTTATTTTTTTTGCGAGGCTTTGTTCACGTCAGTAGAAGCTTATTGTGGTTTTTAAAAATAAATGTTTTGGTTGAAGCAGCTCTAACACACCCCTCCAATTTGGTGTCACTGAATGGACTCCAGTTTTAATGTCTCCTGACTCCAGTTAGCTTCTGTTGACTCAGCCTGCTCTTGATAACCTACTCTGTGAATATTTCAATGATGCAGTCATTGCAGATAACAACACAGTGATGTGTGTGTTATTGTGAAAATACAACACAAAACAATTTTTCTATCTTTGTAAATTCTGTAATGGTGCAGTATTTGGTTTTGTATCTATATAGCGCTTTTCTAGTCTTGATGTGGTGTTTGTGTTTTGTGTATCTAGTTTGTTGCTGTCGTCTCCTGCCTTTCTGTGTTTTCCCTGTGTGTTGTGTGTGGCAGGGGGCGTGGCTGGCTGGTGACTGCAGCAGGACGAGACACACCTGCCTCCAATTCAACTAATCATCACTGCTATATAAGCCTGGTCGTCTCGTCACTGCGACGCCAGATTATTCCGTCGTCGATGGTAGCTAGTCAGCCTGAATGCTCCACTTATGCTTCACCTGGATTTATGCTAACCGTACTCTGCTCTTCACTCCAGGACGCTTGTGTGCCTCACTGCTCAGCTCTTCGTCCTCCAACCTGCCAGGACCTTCAAGCCAGCCTGCACCCTGCCTCTCCAGCCTTCTCCTGCCTCGTCAGCAATAAACTTTGTTCCATACCCATCAACTACCACTCCGTGTCTGCTTCGGGGTCCGATCCTTAACTTAAATCCTGACACTTGATGACCATTGAAAGCTATTGTACAGTTTTACATTCACCCACACATTCATATAGTGCATCTATTAGCAGCACTTTGTTGTTGTATAGGGGGCAATTAGGGGTTCAGCATCTTGCCCACGTACACTTCGGCATGCAGATGGGGAAGACTGGGGATCGAACTGCCGACCTTCAGGTTGGAGGACGACCGCTCTACCCCTCAGCCAAAGCCGCCCCGAAAAGAGGTGCCTTTTGTGCCTATTATTAACATGCCTTTAAGTTGTATAATGTAATATAATGTATTATTTTAGTTGGATCCTAGTCACTCTGTGCCTGCTGAGCTCTACTTTCCCCCCACAATACTTGAGGAGGTTTGGTCCCAGGATCAGTCTAAAAACTGACTGTGTAATGATCTTCAGTATTCTTGTAAATCAGCAGTTAAACACATTGCAAAATTCATGAGAATCACAGCGCGCATTTGCATCTCACCATTTTCTTTATAAATCCTCCCCTCGCTGTCAGCATGTCCATACTGTTTGAAATGCATACAAAGTCAATTTACTTTGCTTCGGAGTGCAGGACACTTCACAGCTTGCAGCGGCTGCAGGGACGTGTTCTTTTACAGAATAGTTTTCTGTCACAGCGCACACATTCACAATTGCAAATGTACGAGTGGACAAGTTCCAATTTAACACCTTGCCAAGCACATTCTGAAAAACAAAAGGTTCTCCACACCAACTGGAAAGCAAAGGCCAAGCGGCAAAATCTGAACTGTGCAACTCGCTCCACATCTCCTGGGTTGATCGCTGCAGCAGCCAAACAATTACAAACGGGCCAAGCAGCCAAGCTGAACCGTACCAGAGGGGTAGATGGGACATGGCAGTGGGAGCCGTGTACACCCCCAGACCCCCAGGTGCCTCACAGCTCACCGCTCCTAGATTCCATGCAGAATGAAATGCATTTAAATGGAGGAATAGACCGCATAAACACAGCACAATAGAGGAATACACATCAAATTACTCACTCCGTGCATATTTATTGTAAAAAGTTGCCACCTGCAGATGGCCCAGGGTAAAACGTTGTGTTTTGGGTCCCTTTTGCAACTAAAATTATGAAACTCTTAGTTCAAGATTTTAGAAAATAGGATTTTTTGTTTTCACTACACAGGTGAAAAGGAAGAATATTGAAGCAACAGTAAACACCGAACCTGGATCTGTACAAATTTACACTGATTTACTCTGTGACTCGTTTGTTTCATCTTTGCATATAGGTAACAGAAACCTGTCGTTTTAAGAAAATTTAGATATTGGACCATTTCCTGACAGCAGCTGGGTTCAGTGCACAGCCTTTCAGCGGTCATGTGAATGGGAGGTTTGGTAACATCATCAACATCTTGTGCTTTTAGCAATAAAACCAAAAAAATGTTGATTCGGCTACAGATAATAACCCAGAAATAACCTCTTGCATAAAAAGTTCCTCATGAGAAAAGTACACAAAGGTGCATTAAAGCTTAAGTGCACTTTGGTGACACGTTACAAAAGCAATTCAGTAAACTGCCCTCTATCTCTCTTTAATAAGATTCTCAAAGAAATTGAACTCCTTGACCAATGGGTGAAAATGATCTCAAGCTACATGTTCAACTTGAAATTTTAGCACATAAACTTGATTCTTCTCTTGCGTGTGCCTGTCCCATATCACCCAATCCGAATCGTATTCTTCTCCGAACCTTTCTTAGGTTTACTGTTGTCAACCTTCTTTAGCGTCGATTCGACAACGTTACCGATATTTAACGGTAACATTGGTCTATCACATTTTATCATATACAACACATTGTTAGTGTTATAATGGCTTTAGTGGTTGTGTAAGGACGACATCTACTCAGTGTCTGGGGAATGGAGACACCTAGCTGGTGTGAAACTGGAGGAAGAGCCCCCCACATGCACTTGGTCTCTTTCCAACCGTCCCCCCCATGTGTTCAAAGCAGCAGTGAGCTGATCCCAGCTTACAACAGTTCATCTGAATTGATACTCTAAAGCACAGATTGCCTTGAAGCCTGAAGCTGTAGGGTGGACTGCATTCATTTTCCATTTCCTAAAGTCCTCTGCGTGGAGGGGAATATGCCACCTTAATACAGATACCATTAATTTCCCCCTTGCTTTCAGTATGGCAGTGTTGTTGCCAGCCCTGTTGCAGTACATTTTTCAGATAGTCAGCACATTGCCTCTCAGCTTTTTTCCATCCTCTTTCCTGACTGCCTCTCTGACCACAAACTGAGAGTTGAGACCAAGGAAACGTAATGGGGTTCAGGTTCCATCCACTGTCTCAATGGCTGTCTGCCTACTGCTACTTTAATCAATGTGCTACATATAGCACAATTACTCTGTTAGTGTAAAGTCCAGAGGGTAACTGAGTAACTTCTGTATGTTGTCAAATGGCTGTCTTTATAATAAGAGTGCCAACACACTATAAATAAGTGCAGTGCCTGGAATCAAGTATGCAAGAAGCTGAGGGGTGAAAAATATTGTTTCGGAGAATGAACCCATTGTCATGAGTGTGTTCAAGTTGTGACTGATCACAGGCCTCAGGGTCGCAGCAAGCAAACTGACATTGCTAAAGTTTTCATCTCCTTTCTCTCTATGTATTTTTTTTTCTCCAGCTGGAATACGTCACCGGGTAAGGCCAAACTTAGACAATCACTATGTATTGATCACAAGTTATACTCAAGGTCCGGAAGATTTATCTGCTTCACATAAAGAGATAAATTAAACTGTTTTAAATCCTACAAATTACACAAACTATCACTTGATGTGCAGTCAGTGTGACATTGTATGCATATTTTTTTTACCTGCCATTCGCTGCAACAATATACTCAATTTCTGTTGTTTTGATGTACTTCTTTGACTCCATTATATTTATTTGACATTATATTTACTAGTTTGCAGATTCAGTCACGATTACATGTTTAGTCACATTGATGAGCATCAGAGATAATGTAATGCTAGACAGCGGGGCAGGTAAGGTCTATAATGAACCACAGGCAGGACTTTTTTGTGAGAAGCACTCATAATGCTAATGCTACAAAAGCATTTGAAAAAATGGGTTCCTTCCCATTGTCAAAGGTGAACTTGAGTTTGTCTCGTGGTTTGGTTCCAGCTGCTAGACGTGTGCTCAAAGCAAACAACTTCTGCCCATCAACATCTCTGGAGTGGCCGTGTGTCAGGGCTGTCAGGGTAGTGGATCCATCACTTCCTTCATCGTCTCCTTGGTAGTAAAACATGTGTTTCCTCCTTCGTGGTCGCACTGCCCTATGTGAGCGAAAGCAGGCTTCTGTTTCCAAATCCATCTCTGTCAATGGATTTTTTTTTTCTTTCTCAAAGACAATCTCTGGGTCTTCGTATGAGTCTGACATGAACTTAAATAAAGATAAATTGAATCGACCACGTGGCTATTAAGAGCTTGGGGCGGGATGCGGTGAAAGAGCGGCTGCATGTGCAGGTGCGTGATGACACGTTCAACAGCAGTTCACATTTGGCCACCCTTGCCAAAGTGGATGATTGCCTAGTTCGCCTATATGGACGCATCGGCATTGACCACAGGACTTTCTTCCTGTAGCATAATGATGGATTTGAACTCGTCATGAAAAAGAGGCACCAGTTCGTATCTGAGCGAATTCATACAATTTAAGTAATAATATGTATCATATCGGCAGTGTGGCCTAGTGGTTAGAGTGGTGGCTCTCCAACAAGAAGGTTGCCGGTTCAAACCCCACTCTCTCCCATCTGCATGCCGAAGTGCCCTTGGCAAGATACTGAACCCCTAAATGGCACCTCATAAATGTTTACTAATGTGAGTGTACTAATTGTAAGTCGCTTTGGACAAAAGCGTTAGCCAAATGACATGTAATAATAATGTAATAATATCGGATCGCCGTTCTGTACTTGGAAAGAACAGCAGGCAACCAGGTGTGAAAATACATTTATATCAATATCTACTAGGAAGGTAATATTTAAAAGGATGATAAAAACAGGAAGTATGCAAAATGGAATAAATCAAACGTTTAGATTTATAGCAAGGGAATAAAAAAGATTGATAGTACGAGTTAATATGTTAAAGTGTGATATCCTTAACGGCAACAAATCTATGAGTGAGTTAATTAATCTATGAAAACAAATTTAGAGATTATAACTCATTTTGTTGTTATGTGGGCTTTATGGCTTTCGTCTGTGATATCTCTTGATGAAGAGCATCTCTCTCTAGTAATAACATCAGCCCAGTCATTGATGGCAGAATCGAATAATTGGACCGAGCTTATTGCCGCTCTGCTGTGGACCTACTCACCTCGAACTAGAATACAATAATGTAAGGCAGAAGGTGAACTAAGACAAATGCATGTTATAGGGAATCATTGATGGATCAATATACAACAGTGTCATCAACTATCATAACAATAAGAGACATTACTTACATTAAGCTGTATGACAAGCATAATAAAATATAACATTACAAAGTGGAGTGGAGTTATGCAAATGTTTAGTTGCATCAACTTGCATGTTTGATTAATATCTCAGACCTTTAAATTCTCAATCTAGCTTTCATTCATAAATGACCCGAATTCAATTCTAAAAGAATATTATACACATTACATATGTGAATAATATTGTGATATTGGCTTTATGGCTTTTGTCTCTTTCTCTCTTTCGGGGCTGTTTTATAAGAATGTAGTCGTCTGGGAATGTAAGGAGGAATGTTGCATTGTTTTGTATATTGTATATTCTATAGAGCACTTTACGACTCTTTGTATTGTTTTACAGTGTTACCAAGAAATAAGAGAAAGAGAGAGCGAGAGAGAGACACACAGGGTGAGACCATGCAACAAAGATCCCGACTGGAATAAAAAGGGGGGATTCTGCAATCACACTATAGCAGGGATGGAGACGGACTAGGCCCAGCCCAGCCCTAAACTATCTTTATGTTGATACACGTGATCCCCCAGCAGCAGTGTCATAATACCTTAATCTTAACTCATGATATTATCCAGGGTATCTCAATATCACTGATGTTTATTGGCTGTTGTGCACCTTATATCATCTATCCCATTCAGATGATATATCTGCCGAATCATCACAAGAAAATACACTTTGTTTTCTAAACTGGTACCAAACTTGCTATGAAAGAAACCCAGGTTTGTGCTTCTCTCGTGTAATTCTCGTTTATTTTTTGCATACATGAGTCACACATACCGGAGGTTGAAAGGGAGCAACCTGAATAGACTTGTGTTCTATACAGTATTTATCTCTTGCTCTGTATGCCTGTGGAACTTCCACCTGCTCAGCTCTCTGTCACTCATCCTCATGAAAGGTGGCAGTAGCAGGCTGAGGCTGCAGCTGCACTCTGGTCCCTGCCCTGAACATTCACGTCTTCTCCACTCAAATGCTGCAGGACTTTATGATGCTACGGCTACTGCTGTCAATCTGCCACATTTCAAGGCATCAAGGCCACACATGCTCCGTGTTTCCGGTATTACTTCTTCTTGGTGTGCAAGAACCAAATGTTTGCTTCAGTGCTCCCTGTTGCCTGTCAGTGCAACTATCTGAAATGATGATGTAAAAAAACAAAAGATACATGATGAGTGCGTGGTGCCCACCAGCCGTCCTGGACCACCTGCCATTCTGCGATTCTCCAGAACGTGCAGATGGCAAGTCCGCCCCTGCACTATCTGGAATATGACAAGGCCACTGAAATTCACTGAAAATCCAGAGATTGGACAGAGGTCCACAGGGAGCAG
This sequence comes from Pleuronectes platessa, assembly GCF_947347685.1. NCBI lineage: Eukaryota > Metazoa > Chordata > Actinopteri > Pleuronectiformes > Pleuronectidae > Pleuronectes > Pleuronectes platessa. Next base: position 2,640,229 of record NC_070647.1, read on the forward strand.
AGTTCTCTGGGATGCTATAAACATGCCTACACACAAGCACACAAACAGCGGCACCGACAGAACCATAGTTAAACACCTGCGGTTTGACATACCCACTGGTGGTTAAAAATGCACGCATACCCAAACACACATTGTGTTTCTGTAGCACAGCTCCCTTTCCTCATGAAGGCAATTATACTCGCATTGTTTTAAGAATGCAGAAGATGCTCGATCTGAAAAATTACAAAGGTTGCTCATGCATATATGCACAGTCACAATACACAGCAGAGAGGATAATCACACACTCTGTAGAGAAAGATTGCAAACACCAAATTATGCAACACTCACGCTTTTACAATTGTTATCACTTTCTCTCTTTTCCGTTTTTATGCAGTTTTAAATAACATTTCATTTATATTCCTTCTCTTTTAATGCCATTTGAACATGTTTTATGTTACCTCAAATCTGTTTATAATCTGTATGTATATGAATTAAATGTGTACATTCTTATAAACATGTTTTTTTTGTTATCTATATTGAATGCAAAGCACTTTGAGATGCATTTCTTGTATGAAAGGTGCTATAAAATAAAATATATTATTATTGTTATTATTAAGCGAGATGATAATCTGATCAGTGTGTCGTCTTCAGCCTGGCCGACTGTTGGCGTCAACACCTGCTGAAGAACCAGCTGTCTCTCTGCCTCAGTGCTATGTAGCATGATGACTGATGACAAGTCCATTACCTTAAGCAGTACATGAAACCATAACGCTCACAGTGTGCTATACTGCAAATATGTAACAGCGCTTCCAACAGTCACAACTCCAAAAAGGTTTCACAAGTGCAACAGCTGTACAAACCCCATTCATACCTGCGTTAAAATGGGTTTCCTGGTGATTGGATTACAATCAGAAAGAGCTTGATCACTGGATAGTGCAGGTGTAAATGCACCGAGGAAGCATTGAGGCCAGATTGTGATCTGATCAACCATCCTCTGACCTCCTGCCATTGGCAGATTACTTTGTTCAGTGTCAGAGTACTGACGTAAATTTGAGCATTCGGCTTAAGTCAAATCAATCAAACTAAATGTATTTGTACAGCCCATATTTACAAATTGAGGATTGTCTCAAAGGGCATAACATGGTGTGATGTCCTCGGCCCTTAACCCTCAGCAAGAGTAAGTAATACTAACAAAATAAAGACAAAAAGAAAAGTTAACCATTAAAAGAAGAAGGAAGGGAGGAACACAAAAAACTCCATGAAGCAACACACAGGATACATTTGAAAGCAGAGGGTTGCCCCCTGTTTGACTGCTTGTGTGACCCCATGCCGATCACATGAGCAGGCAGAGCTTGGAGCAAGTATGAAACTGTTATTCAGTGTTGAATTATTGAAGTCGGGTTATGTTTTATTTGTTATGTGATTTTTGTTACATAAATTTGTCAAGATTTTTATTATTTATTTCTAAATTTAAGATAAGTATACTTTAAACGTTTAACAGTGAATGTTAAATCTCAACTGCTAATTTGCCTTATCAGTCAAATAAGCTGCTCTTATGGTCAACCGTAATTTTGTGCATTTTTTAAAGAAAACAGAATAGGTTCTAAATCCATTTAGGAACAGTGTTAAAAAAAACACACCCTAGGAAGTACAGCAGATTGGCATCACGTGATGAGGATAATCAAGGAGCAAATGGAGTAACAGGGAAAACATGGATTCACAGCTTAGCCGTGATACTCACAATGTTACAGAAAGTGAAAACAAAATCCTGGATTTTGCTCCCTAATCCGGTTATGCCCAACCCCTCAACAAATTTCATGGAAATCAGTTTAGTAGAGTTTGCATAATCCCGCTAACAAACAAATGATCATGAAAACACAACCTTCTTAGAGGTAATTAAATGATGTAATAAAGACAATTGGAGGACTTTATTACTCTGCAGAGCTGACTTGTGAGTCAGGGGGTCAACCAATAATGGAAGCTGCTTCCTTTATAAGTTTGTTTATCTTGTTTCTATCCGCTGAGTTCAAACCCCAACAAAAAAACATAAAAAAGAAAACCTGCTCAAATACTTAAAAACATTCAGGAGTGACCTGCTGACATCAGAAGAGCGGGGTTTTCTATGGAGAGGTGCCGGGACTGGGTCATTTTAAAGATGGCACAAGTGGTGTCTCTGCAGTCCAGCCTGTTTTCCACAAGGGCACCAAGGTGCTTACAGGAAGAAACCAACTACATAGCAACATCTTCAATCAGGACAGGAGTAAACACAGTCTTGTTCTTTCTAAAATCAGAAATAAGCCTCCTTGTCTTACTTAATTCGAAAATGACGTGATTTTGATCACAATTAACACATCCGTCTCTCTCCTTTGGGCAAGATGTTTGTCTTTGAGGACAGCGAATAAGAGCAGAATCATCAGTTCATTTCCGTGGATGTTTGCCTGATGCCAGTATAGGTTGAATACAAATGGGAACACCATTGTACCTTGTGGTGCTCCTGTATTGGTTTTAATGGTTACCTTACCACCAAGTCTTATCCTTTGCAGTTTACATGTGAGGTAACTAATGACCCGTGCCACAATGTTGTATTTTTATCTTACTCAACACTTAAATTTACTAAATGTGTGGCTGAATTGAATGAGAAGTATCACAAAATCACAAAATAAGAGTCTAGCATTCTACCAGCTTACTCTGTGTTGCATGTATGATAAAGGAGTATCCACGCAAACCCCCCCTCTATGCAGACTGGAGTGGGTCTTGGTGCACAGTGACCAACCTTACAACATACTCAAGGAGAAATCTTTAAAAACATTTCATGAGCTTAGAAGAGTGAGATATGGATCTGCCCTCTCTGAGATCCTCAGCATTAGGTTTATATTGAGATAATGTTGCAAGATGTGTGTGTTTGAGAGAGAGAGAGAGAGAGAGAGAGAGAGAGAGAGGCTGTATCCTGCTGTACCCCAGGGTACATGACACAGCACTTGTAATGAGCAAAGAGCTTTGGTGGATCAGAGACAAAACATAAAAGTATGAATAAGCTACTGTGCATCCAGCATTGAAAAGTAATGATTTAGCATTGGTTTACACCTTCTGTTTTTTTTGGAACTGTATGGTTTGCAGTGAAAGCCAGTTGAAAGGTGTTAATGTGTAAATAAACACACGTAACAAATCCGGCATATGTTGTTTCATGAAGCAGAATTGAAAAATAACTCGGACGATAAAATTCTTTAATCACAAAACAATTAATAGCATTATTAGGCACTAAAGGTTTACTAACCCATAAACAGGAGGAAACTGTCTTCTCAAAGTCTGCAGGCAACAGGCTACAACTGAGTGTACTATGTGACTCTAAAACAGCTCTGAACCTTCCAAATGGTTCCTGTTCTACAGTGATTTTCAACCAGTGTGCCGCCGCACACTAGTGGGAGAGATCGTCAGGTTTGCCGTGGGAAATGATCTAATATCTAGTGATGCACCGATGTATCGGCCGAACATCGGCAGCGGTCGCGGTCGGCGGCGGCGACTCTGGACGCGTGTCGGGCCCTTCTCGCGGATCACCTCAGCTACGGCGCCCGCTGGGGAAACCCTCCGTTCGCGCGGGGGGCCCCCTCTGGCGGTGCACCGCGGCTGGCGCCTAGCAGCTGACTTAGAACTGGTGCGGACCAGGGGAATCCGACTGTTTAATTAAAACAAAGCATCGAAAAGGCCCACGGTGGGTGTTGATGCGATGTAATTTCTGCCCAGTGCTCTGAATGTCAAAGTGAAGAAATTCAATGAAGCGCGGGTAAACGTGAGAGTAACTGTTGGCACTTAAAACCGGTCAATCTGAGGAGGGCTGTTTTAAAAAAGGGGATAAAGGTGCTATTTTAAATGATCCTTGTGGTATTTTGACCAAAATATGTTAGACATTTCATTAAAACCCCAAGGAACCACATCAACTGTGATAAAATGGGCATATGTCTCCGTTAGATAAAGTTTAGTTAAATCAAAGATTGTTTCATAAATCTGATTCAATTTGTGGCCATTAAAAGATAAGAGTGATAAAGGGCTGAAATAATTTAAAATAGTGCTTTTTAATACATTTAGAAACTATGTTACTAACTATATGTATTATATGTACTGTGTTAGGGCATAGAGTGTAATTTTGGTTGGTGGAGTGCCCTGGGATTTTGTAAATGTAAAAATTGTGCAGCGGCTCAAAAAAAGGTTGAAAATCACTGCTCTACTATTCTTCAGAGCATGGGCTGCAGTTTGGCAAGAGGGCGGTGGTTGCTTCTATAATAAGGGTCAGGGCAAGTTAACTATGTGATCGTCAGTCAGGCACCACTGGTCCTGCTTAAAGTAGCTGAACTCTGTCACTCTGTACTAACTGAGATTTGAACACTGTCAACCACTCCGTGCTCTCATGTGGATCCCTGGCCATGTTCAGCCCTGGTATTAACTTCCATTTCAGGTGATCTGATCACAAGTGCACAGCTCTGAGTGCAAGTGTGAACATACCCAGACACAATGGGATCCAACCACTAAGTCCAGATGTGTCTGGTATCACATTAAAAGACCGCCTACTCAGAAGATTTCCCCTGACCCGCTAGAGTTTTACACTTATTTGCAGCCACCAGAGCAACAATATAGATTTTGCAATATACCTTCTGGCGTTGATGGCCGGTTATTCAAGCGGACTTGCACTTGATCTGCAGGTCAGGTGGGTAGGGTCGTGAAAAGGAACATAGCAGATGGGTTCGAATGGGCGAAACAGGCCAATCGGACGAGTCATTAGAGGAAAACTCTTGTGCATTCCGGCAACGAGTGCTGCAAGCGCTCATTCAGCGCAGCCGGGCGCATCATTCAGTAGAGGCAAAGTCGGCTTAATCTGGCACAGTGAATGCTATTTTATTTTTGGAATATCCATACAAGTGCGGGTCTCTAAATTGGAGAAAATAATTCCTTCAGGTGGGTGATGGGTGGATGAGTCAAGCATATACGTGCAGGTTAGGATCAAGTCAGAGCCACGCAAACATCTCTAATCTGCATAATCAGACTGGGTAAAAACAACATCATTTGGTTTGTGTAATTAGTGCTTAGATACATGTCTTTACATATAGAGTGGAGAAGTATGATCTGATCCCAAGTGGTCTCCGGAGACACTGAAGATGTGGAGATGTCGCACGAGATGTCATCACGTTCTGATGCCAGATGTGAACTGAAGAACTACGATCTGTCCACTCACTTCTCAAGCTGTCATTGTGATTTCCATACTGTATCATAAGACTAATATAGCATCGTGCTGTGCAGGGTCCCAGCTTGTCATCTAATGCATGTTCTTCTGGTGTGGCAACGCAAGCTCTTATATGTAGAGACAGACAGAAGCAGAGTCTGAGCCTCCTCCGCCTCATCTGAAGTTGCATTGTCTCTGCTCACACAACAACTAATGATATTTTTAATGAGGGCATTGAGGGAATTTGGCTCATCAGTTCATTATACCTCTTTTTTTTATAGCATGTTTGCTTTGTTATGGAAACTTTCCCCTGCTCTGCTGGGATTAGCTTTTTTAAGCTAATGAGCCCAAAACAAGCGACTTTGAAAAGAACAGACAGAAAGGCAACTCGCCTGCAGCAACCTTTCGCCTCCACTGCCAAGACGAGAACACAGCATTATTAGCTTCTGTCTCAGACACATGCTTTCTTTCATGCCACACAGAAAATGTGTGGCATCCCTCTCCTTGTGTCTCACACACATTCACAGAATATTTTGCTCCCGTCTTATCTCGTGCATTCAGCTTCCAAAGTGGAACATAATGGTATCAGAAGTCCTCTCTGGGTTGGATCAAAGTGTCTACCCGACCACAATACAATTATTTAGGTTTAAACACATCACCTCAGCTACATTGTGAGTTTTCAAGCCCCCTTAAACACTAGAGAAGTGTTGTGTGGACTTAAACACTTCACCCACCCCTCCACCGGCATAGTGGTGAGTAGATAATGAAATTTCCATTTTTTTCGTTGAACCATCACTCTAATGTCAGTAACGTTCAACCCAAGATAAGAAAAATCACTGTTCTCCCATTTCACATTTGCTGAAGTGAACTGCAGAGTAGGCGATCTGCTTCCTGTTCACACCAGCAAGCACATTATCTGGGGTCATGTGATATGTGTTCAATCAATAAATAAATAAAATTGAATTTGTATAGCCCATATTTACAAATCACGCTTTTCTTTATACTTCAGACATCCTCTGTTCTGAACCCTTAACAAGAGTAAGGAAAACAAACAACAACCTTAGAAATGGGAAAACATTTTGAAACCACAGAGAGACCCCTCTTCCAGGATGGACAGAAGGTTTAGGGTTAGGTTTATAACACATAGCTGAACACATGAGTAAAATGAGAATATTTAAAAAAGGTGTATTCAGTAGGAGATTATTTCTGAAATGGAGTTATAATGCTCATCTGATCAGAGATAGTTTTTCTTTCACAATGACAAAGTGTCAGTGTGGACGTAGTGTATCTAAACTGGGACTGGACACACAGTGAATGTAGCCTGGAATTCATGTTGCTTAATACTGCTACTGATTCGGTAAGAAGGTAATTTTCTTCCGGAAGCTCAACATTGGTTATAGCTTTCCCCTTTTCCTTTATGTATTTACTTAATTGTTTGAGTTAAATTGCAGAATATATGGCAAACCTGTTGTTAGCCTGTGGAGGTGGGCTGATGGGGTTTTGCAGGATATTCACTCACAATACTGGGGAGAAAGAAAGGAGAGCCATCAAATCTTAAGTTCTGAGAAAGCCAGGGCTTTTGATCAAGAGGGCGGATTTGTGGTTAAAAGCTGCTGGGACTCAAGCAGGGGTCTGATCAGCTCCGGCCGTGTCGCCTGGGAGAAAGAATAAACTTGGTCCGTTAGTCCATAGCGCCATATATCTGGCCTGACTCAGGTGAGAGATGCAACACATGACTCAGTTTTATCTCTCAACTACAGCTACTTTACTGAGGGTTTGATGCAGGGATTCTATTTCAGAGAAGATGCCCGGAGTCTGCACTTATGAATTGATGTGTCATGAACTCATGTCTCAACCACAGCTGAGTCGTGCGAGTGTGCGAGCATGAGCACATTGCTGCATTTCACTGCACATTAAACACTGAGTCCACAGGGAAATGAGAGGGAGAAGAGGAGATAGGAGGCTGGAAACAGGGCAGTTCATCTTTTATTGTATGGAGGGGAGAATGGAAGGGAACATAAAACAGTCAAAAACACTGAGAAGAGGAACGAGCACAGGGGGACAGGTGTGTGTGTGCGTGTGTGTCTGTGTGTGTGTGTGTGTGTGTGTGTGTGGGGGGGGTGTTCTGGTGTTCCTTCTTTTTCCCTCTTGCCCTCTCCCTTCCTCTTCTCCATCTCAGCATTTCTAATCTATTTTTTTAATCCGACATCTCCACAGCACTTCAGATCACTCATCTGTATTCCACTGTCTGGTAAAATGGTGTAGTGTAAAACGTTGTTCGCCATGGCAGACAACTGGAATTTCCCCTCGTCCCCTGCTGGCTTTCCTCCAACGTCACTAAAACAGGATCTTTCTTATCTTCATACTGAATGAAGATGCTTTGGATCAATGGAATGCATCATCCACAGTCTTTCTCAGATATCCTCATTAAATGCTGTTATTCATGTTCAGTTGAAATTGTATCATGTCATGTCTCCAGCTTCTCATAATGAGAATTTAAATCCTCCAATGTGATGTAGAAGATTTTTTCTGACGTTGCCACCATGTTAAGCTGTTAATGTTCTGCTAAACCTAACATGGATATTGTATAGCTTTGAAGTATACCTTATGTGCATGGTGCAACTTCTTGAAATGTTGAGTCTGGTTTTGAACGGCAGAGTCAGTTGCCCTGCAGCCACAATAACATAGTAATTTGAACCCATTCATTATTGAGCTTAGCAGAAAAATTTGGATTGTTCTGTTCAACACAATATTTAAAAAAAAAAAATTTCTGACAACAAATCAGTTTTAATCACATATTGGACCCCAAACAGTGGGGGTGATCTGTCGGCCAGGCGTCAGAGATCCTGTTATCAATGTTCTGAGTGTTTTGATCCAAAGTGGACAGTTCCCAGTTGGTCAGTTTACACCTGGCATTAGAATGCGTGACCACTGTGATCAGATTTCACTTCATGATTGCAAATAAGCAAATACGTGATCTCTGGTAACAAAAGCCAAATTATGTTGTTTTTAGCCCTTCTGACTATACAGATACGTCTACTGTGTGTGTGTGTGTGTTAGTGTATGTGTGTGTGTTTGACAGAGAGAGAGGGGGGGGGGGGGGGCAGGAGGGGCTGAGCGAATCAATGCATGGCGTGCAGCTCTGGTGTGAAATAAGATTTTACTCTCAGAGGACATCAGCTGAGTAGGCAGTTCTTCGTAGTGGCCCAGGACACATTTTTGTTCAGTTGAAAGAGTGTAACCACTTTCAGCCCAGACCACCTCTGAATGTGGTCAAAGGGTCTATTCAGGCCTGATATGAACATCAATCCTGAGAGATCCCATCACAAGTGGACAGTTAAGTACAGGTACTTACACCTGACATGAAAATCCATCCTTAATGTGTCCCCTCAGACCTCTTGCGATCAGAGATCACCTCGTTCTATATGCAAATAGATGCGTATGTTTCTGTATTCAGATATGTCGATGTGTGGTTTTCATACAACTTGGTTTGTGCTGGCAATGATTTTCAGCATCTAACTCTAAATAACAAGTTTAGATCCTAGAACATCCATTATGACTTTTAAGTGAATGTAGTTAATGAAGTGAAGAGTTGTATTGCTGCATATGTGTAATTCGCCAACACATATCTAAGGTCCACAAATCATTTACATCCCGCCCCCACCATGTACAATTTTAATAGGCAAGCCAAGGCAGACTCTTCTTGTTTCTGTACCACAGTGACAGTCATTACAAAGTTAAGTATACGGAGTAGCTGATTAATGAAGTGCTAATGCATGCGAGGTAGCAGGTATGACTTGTACAATGCAACAGCAGCGAGCAGTGGAGATACTGTCAAACTTGAATTCAGTCTCTAGACAGCTACGCTTTGGCACATACTTCCACTTTTTGATCGTTATCTATTATTCAGCACTGCTCAATATATTGCTGGTGCTTGAGGTATTTTGTTTTTTTGGCATAAGCAGTGTGTGATGTTCGGATTGCCAAATTGAAATGGGCAGTAAAAACAACGGGTCATACAAACTCAACACAAACCGCCACAGTGTTGGCCAGGATCCGGTGCACGGCTTTCTCCTCTAATGAAGGATGTTCCAGTTGATGATTGGTTCCTCTGCTTTAAAGTGGCCAACAAGAGGTCAGAACCTGGTGCTCACAGGTAGAATGCAATCTGCTAATCCCATATGGAGAGCAAACAGACAGATGAGAGAAAAAGGGGAAGGGTAATACTATCTGAGTTATACTTCAAACACTAATGAGTTTGCTGCATCTACCTATTGTAACAGTAATTCAGTTACTCACCTGTGACAATGACAGTGTAATCTGATTCAGATGCATAGAAATTCTCTGGAGACCAGGGCTAGAGATAAATGGACACTCAGTCTCTGGACTTTGCATCCTGAATGGGGAGAGTTTTGATTTATTATAGATTCCTTGTCTTTGTGTTTTTACCTACCTTTGGTTTTCGTTATGTTGGGATTCATGTTTTCTCCCTGATTTTGTTTCCTGTTTTATTTTGTAGTCTTGGCTCTGTGTGTGTTTCCCAACTTTACCTCCTGTCTTTGTCCTGTTTCCTGCCCCTGTAATTGTCTGCACCAGTTCAGTAGTGTGTTTCACCTTAGTCCAATTACCCTTTGCCTTCCCTGTGTATAAACAGTAAGTCTCTGTGCTTCCCTTTGTTGGTTCGTTGTCGTACTTTTCGTCTCACCACCGGTTGTTATTCCTCCTCCATCATCCCCCGCCTATAAGTTCCTAGTGTCTTCTCATGTCCCCTTGATTTTTCTATTTTGACCTTTCTATGTTCTTTTAGTTTTTGGTTTTTCTTATGTCTCTGCTACTTTGGGCCTCCTGCTAAATGTAACAAAATCACTAGGTTTTCATGCAAGTTAATCCAAAAGCACAAAGCACAGTTTATGCCATAAGCTTGGAGTAGCACAGAACACTCAAAAACTTTTTGGGGCCTAAAATGTTGACTTCATGTTTTCAATTACATATTGAAGTTCCACTGAAGTTTATTGATGTGTTCAGTGTTATGGTCTCTTGTCCAGAAAGAAAGAGGTCTTACACAGGGAAGCTACACTGGGAGAAATGCACACAAGCGTAACAAGACAATCTGGCAAAGGAACACCGGAATGGCCGGGGTTAAAGGGGTTTCTTGGCAGGAAAAGCAGGGACAGGAAACTAATCAGGTGATAGAGGAAAATGACAAGGATCCAGAAACTGCAAAAACATAAAATGTGAAAATGTTTTTGCATAAGGTCAATTGTGCCATTCAGAACGAAAGTAATAATAACAATTATTAAAAAGACAAAATGTTTTGAAGTAAGTGAAAACAGAGATATCACCTTCAGCAGGGCAAGGGAATGTCGGGTCTCTGAGCTGTATTCATAAATACAAATTAATCACAATTCATGAATACAAAAAAAAGACATTGAGACGAGAGAGGAGAAAAAGGTAAATGTTGAACAGTGGCAACAAAAAGTGTGTTTACAGGGTTTCCACAATGTACCACTGACAATAAATTATTCAAGCTGCTGCTTCAGGATCAGAGCACAAGCAGCGGTCCCTTTGTACCATGAGCTGTAAGAGTCTCTGCTTCACACTCCTTCTGAGCTGCGCTCACTTTACACTTTAATAATAAACACAGATGTATCAGATGTTTTCAGGACCTAATACGTGTTGCTCCTCAACTCCATCTCTGCACGCACACACACACAACCACACACACACACACACTAGCATCAAACAATGGATGTTTAACCCAAATTTACAACATTTATTTAAAGGGGACATATTATGAAAATTCCACTTTTGTAGTGCTTCTAAACGTTAATTTGGGTATCTGGCATGTCTACCGTCACAAAAACTCTGCAAAAGAACAACTCCCGCGATTTGTTGTGGTTCCTCTATTTCAGAAACGATACGGTAGATGGCGTCGAATGGGATTACGACCCAAAGTACGTCATAGTCTCGCTACATGGCCTTGGACCACCCCCCACCATCATCTCACCGGCTAACAAGCTCCGCCCTCTCCTGCGGAAAGAAGGATCCGAAAGTCCCGGGGTCTCCGTCCCGGGGGTCTCCGCCTCGACGAACGGCATGTTTATGCGGCCACTTAGATGTCTGAGGGGTAGCAGCAGCGAGCTAACGCTAGCTTGCAGCAATTTAGATCGTAATCTAGGCGAGGGCAGCTCACTGGGAGCATTGGAGACTTCCCTGCGGTGTAGCTGGCTCAAGGTAAGCAGCGAGTTAACACGCGGCAAAAGCGACGGGGGGAGCGGCGGTGATGCGGTGCAATCCGGGCTGTCCAAGGCGGCGACGTTAGCTGATCCCAGCTGCTATGTCCTCGCATCAGCAGATCCCCCGCTGCCTCGGACGTCCCCGCATCGCACAGTGTCACCGCCGCTTCCTCGGCTACACCGCAGGGAAGTCTCCGATGCTCCTAGTGAGCTGCCCTCGCGTAGATCTTGATCTAGGTTGCTGCAAGCTAGCATTAGCTCGCTGCTGATATCCCTCAGACATCAAAGTGGCCGCATAAACATGCCGATCGTCGAGGCGGAGACCCCGGGACACCTCTAAACGTTGACTCAACAGTGTGGAAGGACCATGCTGCTGCCCCAGCTCCCACTGCTCCCACTGCTCCCACTGAGGGGCTGCACTGGGGCGCTGGGGCTGTCGCAGGCAGGCTCTGGCCCACCTGACTGGTTCAAATCGATACGGTTGCAAGATTGTATCTTTGTCTCCAGTAGCCATATTTCTACAGAAGTAATGTATAGCTGAAAATCTAGGCGCTTGTATCTCGTGAAGGAGGGAGGAGGGGAGAGGGCGGGGCGGTGAGAGGGGGGCAGGGCTCTCAAAATAGGTTAATCTGAGGAGGCATTTTTTAGACAGGGTAAAAAGGTACTGTTTTAAATGATCCTTGTGGTACTTGGACAAAAGTATGTTACAGACATTTAATTAAGACCCCAAGGAACCATATAAACTTGTGTTAAAATGGGCATACGATGAGTCCTTTAAGAGCTAATTTTGTTAACAGAGCCAGTGAGTCCATTTTGTTTTTATGATTTATTCATCAAGGATATTTCCATATTTGTCATTGTAATTTAAATGTCAAACTGAATATTCTTTAGAATAAAGTTAATTTCTCTTTGAAATGGTAAAATGGTTTCAAATGATGACAATCATATCATTCATCACATCGATTTCTTAGACAATCCTTCTTTCAAAAAACGTTGTTATCGTGTGGGCCCACCATACATTTTTTTGTAATGCATCAAGTTAAATGATTCCTTGCACATTTTCACTATCCAATCCTGAGTACTGGTTCAACTCAAATGCAGAGAGACAAACTAAACCGAAAACCAACAGAATACAAGGTAGCAAGGCTAGTTAGCTGTGCATAATCTGGCAAAGGGTCGTGGAATACAGGGAAGTGTATATGCAGGAGGATGACCATGAGGAACACCAGGGGTAGGAAGGTAATTAGCTGTAGGTGTGGTTGATCAAAGACGGGAAACACACAGGAACAGGAAGTAAAGACAAGGTAGGTATGTAGATTCAGATTGTTAATTTTGAATTCTCCTGCCAAGGACAATTCATGTAATCTCTTCAAATAATAACAGTAGATCAAATGAAATGAAATATAAACAATTTAACTATGTGTTACTGGAGTGGTTCACCTAACTTGGGGGTGGGGAACCTTTTTCGAGGGCATTTTTAGAACATCCTTCAAGGGCTGTACTAAATTATTAATCGATTCTGATTCACAAGCTCTGGATTCGAATTGATTCAATTTCGGGCCGCATGTGGCCCAGATGCCGAACATTCCCCACCCCTCACTTAACTGAATCTGCAGCTCCCCTCGCTTCTATTAATTTGTATGAGCTTCTTCTATTGAGCCCAACAGTGTGGATTGCAAATACACACACTATTAAAAAGCTAACAGATCAAGCAAAAATCTACTTATCAAACAAATAAACAACATGTTTCAAAAATGTCATGCTTCGCAAGTAAATGCAGCTCTGTTAAAAAACCTTTCAAAGACAGTTTAACAACAGGGTCGCTTCTGTGAAGCCTCAGTGTCCGCGCCCACCTTTCAAGCAGAAGTTTTCACAGAGGGAAGTGTTACTGTGACTCAACGTTTTTTTATTAATTCTTAGCTCTTTACTTTAGTACAAATCTGCCTGCAACAGTTCCAACATTTTTACAGAAGCAAGAGTCAAATCTGAAGACAAGAATTTTATACAGGTAGAGCTTTAGCATCAGTATCACACAATTAAAGAGTAGTTGGGTCTCTGGATTTTTCTAACCCTAACCCTAACCCTTTTCCCGTTGGAATTCAAATTTCAACTTTACTAAATTAAGGTCAGAATTCGTTTTTCCCCCCCACGATAGCTTTCTTGTGCTCATATCCTCCCCCTAACAAGATTTCCAGTCACACAGAGATAAATTCATCATTGTTTCTTATTGCTTATCAAAACCTGAGGAAAAGTTTTCTTCAAACAGCAAGTTAAAAGATGAAGTAATGGTATTGAAGTGTTTATATAATGTGTTGTGGAAGAATCAGGTTGTAGCGACTGGTCTCAGCAGGTTAATTGAGTGTGAGCAGAGGAACACAATCTCATTTCGAGCTGTGCTAAAAGCAGGGAGAGCTTTCGTCTACAGATCAATATCAACACCCGTAGATGTAATTGGATGGTGGAATATGTGTGTGTGTGCTGCACTCTGTCAGACAGCCCCAGATTGATCTGTGCATATGCATGTGTGTGAGACAAATATTAAGATCCCATGATGATTAATGTCAGGGGGTGAAAGAATTACTGGAACATTGTAATCATGTTGAAATACTGTGAATTTTTCAATAAGTATTTTACCAGAAGCAAAGAAGAAGCAAACTGATTGGTGTAACAATGTACTCAGATGGGGGGGTAATGATTATACTATACCGCATCAACTATTACTGCATGATGGTAATAGCAATACTTAATAAAACTATTCAATTAGAAAATGTGCTCCCAGGCATATATACAGGCAGATATGCATCAAAACTGCACTGACAGCGACCAATACATTCCAGGCAGGCAATGCATATTATTGGCTTCAAAAATATTGGTTAAGAATCATAACAGAGAAAATGTTTTTAAAATAATGATAACAATTTACTTCAAACATCACAAAAGCATATAAAAAAGGGCGAGTGGTTGTGTAAACATATGATACATATACATTTATACATGCTCCCGTCTGCACATACGTATAAATACCCACGTATTTTGACTTTGTTATCTATTATATTTAATAGTTTGTAATCATTCATAAACAATATCAATTATTTAATGTAATAAATGGGAATTGTTTCCCATCTTTAATCAAACACATCTTCCATATTCCTTATTTTGTGAGTCATTACATCTGGGAATTTAGTTTTTTCCCATCCTTTTCTTATTTGTTTCACTGCTGTGGTTCTCAAGATTTGATATATATATATTCCTCAGTTTGACTAAATATGGGAGGATTGTTATCAGTTGCTGAGAAAGTTCTGTAAAAACAGCAGCAAAACTACGCCACTGGAATACAGAGCCAGTGTTTGCTTATAAAGGAGCCTGGGAGGAAAAAACAATTACTCTCAAGTATTAATCTGGAATCCCAAAAAGGCCAGGTGACAGATGTGAGCAGACTCTGAGCACAGAGGTTAAACGGTTTCTTCTATAATCAGCTGAGAGTCAATGCAGCGCCTTGTAGGTGATTCATACGACTTAAACTAGGCAGCCTGAGCAATGAGCTTAACTATACGAGACAGGACACTGGAGTAATATATAAATTGTTCTAGCTTTTGAAATATTAGAATATCACATGAAACACAATATTAGTCCATATCCCGAAAGACGAATCTAATTGTGGTGTAAAGTAATACTTTGTTATGTGTAAGGTACTTATAATCAAGCTTTTGTTTTCAGAATAATGTTTGGCCCTTCAGTTTTATCATTATTGTATTTTAACATTTACCTGATGTATTGGCACATAATTTGGTATAGACATGTGCTAATGTGGTTTGAGATGGTGGTGTATTTAAAGCCAGGATCATTCAGGGGAATGTCTTGACAAATCATGGTTGAATTGCTTTGCTCAGGACTAATTGTGATGTAAATACATGCTATCGTGTGGTCATTATTTCCCTTCCAATACTTGGGTTTACGACCATTTTACAAAAGTAATGCGAAAGTAATTCTATTATGCTATTGTAATGAGCATAAAGATGTTTAAATATCTTTTGACACTGATAAATCCCTGTTCCTCCTGAACTTACCTGTTTATTCATTTACCAGTAACCAATTTTCACTTTATCTGTTAAAGACATCAGCAGACGAATGAGAGAAACTTCAGACTGTAGCCTTAATTAATAATCATAGACTGTAGCCCTAATTAAAAATCATTATGAATCCATTTGTAGACCACTTGGGACTGACTTGCTCCTGTCTGGAGCGAGCGGTAATGTTGGACTTAGTTCCATCCATTCAGCTTTGCTATTGCACACCTGCCATTAAAATGACATGAATCTCTTCCTTTTCGCCGTGCCTTCCCTCTGCCCTGCTCCGTGAGTAATGATATATTGCACCTGGAATTTGACAGGTATGATTTACCACTTCAAAATGCAATGCAAGGAGAGTGTCTCACACGTGCAGTATGTACACACTCCAATTGTCAGCGGCAGCGTGACGTCCGCAATCTGCTTCTACAGCTAGGATTACACCCTGCTTTCAAAATCTGTGCTCTTTCATATGAGAGTGAGTGTGTGACTACCGGTGCAGTGCCATTCCACAGATATGATTGCTTTTCCTCTAAGATGTTTAGAGTCTCTGCGTTGGTGCAACCTGTTATCCCGTCTCTCTTATCTGCTGCCAAGTCAGTGATTCTCCCTGTGTCAATAGAGGGGAACATTTTGAATAGCGCTTTTTCTTCATCTAATGAAACCTTTTGACTCTCACCTGTCTTTTCGATCTCGCTTCCTTCCGTTCGGTAAGCTGTCGACTTTCTCAAATGGTGAACTGTTTTGAAAGTTTTTCTATTTTACCAGATTTCTCTCTGCTGCTTTGAGCCGAGAAATAACCATTTCCCTTCCTTTCTCTACCAATATTTTGTAGCAATTTAAGGACAGATTGAGCTCCATATAATTGTGATGAAAGACTTTAAAATGTGATTCAACAGTATGTGGTCCAGAGAAAAATAAGATCTATGTACAGATACGATGAGTTTCATTGCAATAAGTCCACGTTCTGCAATGTACCATATTTGCCCGACATTACCAGAGAAAGACGATAAGGAGGGCAAAAGATCACCGTTGAGCTGTGTTTGTTAGGAATTTGTACAATCCACAAGCAACTTAAATTGCGGTTTGATCAAATTGCCATAATCAAAATGAAAATAAGGTGCTATTTAATCATTTGAGACCACTTCAAACAATATGACACAGCATAGTGGGTGATCAATTGGGGCCAAGTCCAAATGCAAGAAAGTGGTATAGTGCTACCACCTGCAAACAGAACTGTGGATGGTAGAGGAAAGTTTGAAGATAGATCAAATCACTTACAAATTAATTTTGGCATATGACTACAATGTACATCTAATTAGTAGCTGCTTTGACTTAAAGTGTCAAAATGAGGAGTATTATGACTGTGGTCCTTCAATGCGACCCAGGACACATTTGTGTACATGTCATTGGAAGTACATTCACCCCTGTATGCAGAGCTGTTCCCTTGTGATTGGAGGCCCAGACACCCACTTTAATACCAATCACATCACACTAGAGAGCTCCTCAGTCCCCGACGGTCTACACGAGGTCACCTCGTCCTTACAAGACATTGCATTGCTATCTGTGACAATACGCATGCATAATTAAGAATTTGGAAAAATGTCGGCGGGAAATCTTGCTCCAGCAGCTGTCCTTGTTGGCTTTAAGCTCTAAACATGCTTACCTCTCGGTGCCAGTGCTATGTCAGGAACATTCTGATACACACCCTGTGCTCAGAATAAGTGAAAAGAGAAACCGTGAAGCTGTCCAAGCTGAAAGGTCATGAGGGTAATGCCAAGTCACGTCTAAATGTGAAATGCTGACAGGACAGTCAACCTAGTGTGTGTTGGAAAATGCCAACTTTTGTACACGGAACTAGTTTGAATGTTAAATGGTCTCTCTTCACCACCCACCATCGTTTCAGTACCATTACTGTGTGTGTGTGTGTATGCATGGATTTTCCTTTTTAAAATTCAAAGAGGCAAACAATTATTGGTTAAAATTCCGGGTCCTGACGGTGTCGGGATCTGGATGCGGACCACAGTCCACCCATTAGTGACCTCTGGTATTCACCTGACTACACATGGACACTATATGGACATGATGGTAATATAAGAAACGTGCTAATTTCCAAATAATTCAGAATGTGGAACAGAACAAACACTTTCATTATTATAATCAGAGTATTCTTGCTTCTAATTGAGTCTTTTCAGACTCCCTGCATATTAAATGTTATTGAGCTTTAAATCCTACCTTGAGCAAACACTTCATAGCAGGGCCAACTTCTTCTCTGGATGGATCCTATTTGTGGCTGAGAGCTGCACATCAAGGGTAAATAGGGTTGGTATTAATTAGGATATAATTGTTACAGCAATTCTTCTGATATTTTTCTACTTCAACTCAACTCCACCAGCTCTTCATGAACCTTCCCCATTTCAGTGGACTTAGATTGACAGGACAGCAGGTTTTCAGTAGTACTTACTACAAATTTACTACATTGTTGAGTTAAAAATACAAAAAATTGGGTTGAAAAAACATAAAGGGGTGACTTCTACATTGATTACATGATACAATTATATTGTTATTTGTGGTTGAATGGCATGCCAGAAAGTCCTTTAGTGAGTCATTGAGCATTACCTCTATCCAAACAAATTTGACCTTAAATCTATCAACGACACTGAGAATGCTTTTTTTCATCATTGCGACCACGTCCCTCCAAACACTGGCTTGTCTTTTACTTTACAATCTAATTATCCTTTTGCCATTTATCCTGGTCAAATGACAAATGACAATTCATTTAATTTAAGTGCAGAAGTTTTCACCTGTACTTCAAGTTTCTTTAATTTTAAGTCCGCAAAGTGTCCATCCCTAGATGAAATAATCTTTATCACAATTCCGGGAAGATTTTTTTCTCAATGCTTCAGGGGTAAAGTGCTTTCAGATCAGGATAGTGTACCAAAATCAGAACTGGATCAATTATAAGATGGTGGTGATCAGAATTTGCCAGACTCGGAGTGACAAAATGATGAACATTCAGATTACAAGTGTATCCTTCATGCATGTACCGATTTGTGTAAAATCTGGAATATACAATGCTATGTTATCTAATGGGTCCAATACAAATATCTCACTTCTGCCCTGCAACTCATTAAATTGGCCATCACTTGAAGCTCACTTACTCTCCAGTGTTGCTGAAATATCAGAATCATCAGAGAAAGAAGAAAAAGAAGAAAAGCCAAAGGATAAAGTGTTGTGACCAACAATCACCATATAAAATAACTGTTAAGTTGTGCTCCTCATTGATTTTCAGATTCTTCATCAATACTGCAGAAAAATCTGCAGAGGTCTCATTAACAGCTTGAAGGACGAGGCAGGATATATGCTTTACTTGTGCAAGTTACACTTCAACAATCATTGTGTTCAATCACAGGTGTCCAGGGAGGTTTAAAAAAAGGAGACTTCACATATGCAGCTATTTCAGACAAATCAATATGGTGTTTGTTCCATAAATGTTTACCTTATTGCAAGACTGCGATAAATGTTCCTTTACAGAGGACATGACTGTTTGCATAACAAACCATTGAGTAGCAAATCACACTGAGCAGCTCAGAGTGGCACTACTAAGGACACATGTTGCAAGTTCTTTATTTAAATAACAACAAACTTGATCAGGTTGCCAGTGATGCAACTCAGATGACAGTGACATTTAGAGCATCGGTGTGAAATCAGTGAGCGTGTGAATGCTGCACCGGAATACGATCATCGAGCAGGTCCACAATGCTGGAGGCTCTGGGAAGATTTTTCATTGTATAGTTGAATTTCTGTTGATACGGTGTGTTTTCATCTGAATATGAAGTAGCAGTGTCATCGCAGACATCCCTCTCTCTGGAGGTAAGTTTGATTGTAAAGCAGGGCCGGGTCTAGACAGGCATGTATGAGGGGGCGGCCACAAATCTTGAGGGGGCATTGTGCCTAACCCTAACCCTCTTTAGTTTGAGGGGGCACAACATTTATTTGAGGGGGCCAGGCCCCCTCTTGCCCCTGCCTAGACCCGGCCCTGTTGTAAAGCATCTATCCATAAGGGGTCTGTGAATCTAAGAAATACAAAGGTAACTGGAGTTGTTTTTCTTGAAGATGTTTCACTTCTCATCCAAGAGGCCTTTTCAGTTCTAACTGACTAGTGGGAGGTTTGAGACATTTAGCCTCTTGAGACATAATAGCTGTTTTCAGACATGCACTGTGAAAAATGTGTGCTCAATTGGGTCTAGACTAGAGAGTTTGCCTTTCACATACGAACAATGCTGCAACAGTTTCTCAGACTTGTTCACAGCAACATAAACATGTTCACATTCAGTTGATGGGTGGTGCTGTGACGAATTCACCTTCTTATTAATATTTTCATTTGTCCTATCATAAGTTTTGCATGCTAATCCATTTGTCATTTCAGAACTCAGCCACTCCCCTCCTGCTCTGCACTTCCTCGTTCCACAGATCCCTTCACCGGCCCAACCCACAGACGCACCTGTCTACCATCTACTCATTAGTTCCCCAAGTATAACTGCCTGCCTGTTTCCTTTGTCCTCTGCCAGATCGTTTAGTGTATTAGTGCCTAACCTTCCAGCGTTTTCCCTCCTGCCTGATCCCCATCGTGACCTGCCTGCCACCTCTTTTTCATCCTGAGATTTTTCCAGTTTTGCGTCCGCTGCTTGTTAAAAAACACACCCACTCACGATGAATCCTTGGAATCTCTGAATTGTTCTGACATGGGCTTACTCTGACATTATCCAGAGTTTTTACCAGGGGGTCTGGCAGGCAGAACTCTGCAAAATGTCACCTGCAACTGACTCAGATATTTGCTTTCTCACATAAAGTCACTTTCACTGGACACCAGATAGTCTCCTCAGATGAATTAGAGTTCAGCGCATGTTTGAAAGCAGCTTATGTTAAACATGCTGGTGATGAACCCCTGTCAACGTGTCTGGGACCCCTGAGTCAAGGTTTGAATGGCTATTGATACTTTGTAGATCACTGACGTCAAACCTGTTTTTTTTTCAGGTTAACAAAGATGCCTTCTTTCCCTCCTCTTTCGAATCATCTGTCGTCTCCGGCCGAATGATGTATGTTACCAATGTCAAGAGCTTGCTGACATGTCAAGGACAAGTTAAAATGTTTCAATTGTGACTTATCATGCAGTACCATCACAGAGTTGTCAAATCATCCCCAAATTCATCCATGAATACGAATAAGTTGCTATTTCAAAGGCAACATGAGGGCAACAGCTATGATTTATTTGATTTAGTTTTCTTTTGTTTACAGCCCCCTTGTATTGATTACTAAATAGACTATTGATCCATTATTCATTTATATTTAAAACATCATATTTGTGCATTCCCATTACGTAAGGTCAACTGCAGATTATATAAAGCTTTATCAGTCTGAGTTAGAGCACTAACGACGAAACGGCGAAATGAAATTAAGTGAGCAATGTTTACATTTTCATCACAGAGAAAACAGGAGCAAATGTGGCATTGGTTGAACCTTTGATGGATGCAACTGGCATTTTGTTTGTATTATATTATTTCCTACATGTATATCTTCCAGAAAAAAACATGGGCCCTTTAGAGACCCAGCAGTGATTGTTTTGACTCCATAAATCTCACATTTTTGAGCTGTGTATGTAAACCACAATATCAAGTTATGGTGTATATATTTTTTATTTTAGCTGTTTTCAGTCTCACTGCCATGTCTTGAGGACCAAAGGAAAGGGTAGTTCATCTAAAGCACCAACCATCAAACACTTTTCGCACACAGAAGTAAACAAATGACAAAAAAAAATTTCTCCATCTCTTTCTCTGTTGAGTGATGGTCTGGCATCAGCCCCAGTGCGTTTTACGCCTGTGGGGTTACTGTGTAGCTCACACCTCCATCTGAGCCTCGAGACAAGATGTACCATGTTACTGCAACGACAGTAGGAATCAACTATCTGGCTGAGAGTCACGCCTGGCAAACACAAATATCTGTTTTTAGGTACAATAAGACTGTGGTACATTGTGGTGGGCCATGCCTTGTTTATATAACATATTATTTTCATATTTGATAAAGCTGGTAGGCGGTTGTACAGTAGTTCCAAGTGCCGGCCATTAGAACCCCTCGTTTTCCGTCACATTCTATAAACATATCCGTTGGCCAAACATACAACTCGCAGGACGATGTGCGCCGATGTGCGCCCCAGGATGATGTGCGCCCCAGGATGATGTGCGCCGCACGATGATGTGGGTGATGATGATATGCGCCGCAGGATGATGTGCGCCGCACGATGATGTGCAACGCAGGAGGATGTGCGCCACAGGATGATGTGCGCCGCAGGTTGATGTGCGCCGCACGACAATGTGCGCCGATGTGCGCCGCAGGATGATGTGCGCCGCGCGATGATGTGCGTGATGATGTGATCCGCACGATGAAGTTCGCCGCACGATGAAGTGCGCCGCAGGATGATTTGCACCGCATGATGTGCGCAGGATGATGTGCGCTGCAGGATGATGTGCGCCGCAGGACGATGTGCGCCGCACGATGATTTGCGCTGCAGGACAATGTGCGCTGCAGGACGATGTGCGCTGATGTGCGCCGCATGATGATGTGCGGTGATGATGTGCGCCGCAGGACGATGTGAGCCGCAGGATGATGTGCGCCGCAGGATCATGTGTGCCGCAGGATCATGTGCGCCGCACTGTTAAGTGGGGCGGCATTGCTAGCTCTACGTCCAACCCTCCACCTTTATCCGGGCTTGGGACCAGCAAAATGAGCCAAATGAGACACTCAGGCAGAGCAAGTTTGTTTTGTTTTTGTCAGGGCCCTGAAAGGGTTCAGTTTCACCACGTTCCACACTAGAAGTCTCGAACCGGCGGACACCAGCATAGTCAGCCAGCGCGGGGACACCAGCGCAACTGCAGCAGCTCCACGGTCATCTCATAGAGGCGATGGGAGGCAGCGCCGCGCACCACTAGATGCGCTTCCACTGGTAAGAGACCCCGTGTTTTCACTCACAATTCAACTCGCCTCCATCTCTGAAGCGTAATGAATCACTTTGGGGGTTTGTTGTTGTTGTTTTTTTACCTGGCGTTACTGTTGTTATTATTGACGTGTCTTCACCGTGAACGTGCTTGGTGTGTTAGCTACAGCTACGTCTGCTCTGGGGGCAGATGAGTGCTTTTGACGCAAGGCTCCGTGTGTGTTCAGTGAAACCTCCACATCTAGCGGGCTGAGCTGGAACGAAGGGGCGAATGACATGAGTAGCTCATCCGCTCGGTTTGATATCACACAGGCGGCTTCACGTAATCTTGGCGCAATGGTTTTTGATCCTCTCTGCTCCGTTGTTTACCAGGGTTTCCCCCCTTGTGTGTGTGTGGGGGGGGGGGGGGCACTCAAAACAGGTCAATCTGAGGAGGTCTGTTTTAGACAGGGTAAAAAGGTGCTGTTTTAAATTATCCTTGTGGTATTTTGACAAAAGTATGTTACAGTCATTTCATTAAGACCCCAAGGAACCATATCAACTTGTGTTAAAATGGGCAGACGATCGGTCCTTTAATAGTAGATCTGCACGTAGTTTAATTGATTAATTCAGCCCATCCGGACTGCTAGCTCTTTCTCTGTCTCTTTCTACTGACAAACACACGCACACACCTAAACACACAAGTCATCAGAGACATTTATAAACTCAGACTGGGTTAAAACAACATTATTTAATCTAATAATTTAATTTAAGACACAAATGAAACACATGATAATTTGCAAATAGACTTTGAAAGTGAGCTTTGATCACAAACGGTCCCAGGAGATACCTTCAAACCCAACCCCGTCTACGCTTTATTGAATCTCTCAGGACAGATGTTAGTACCGGGTCTGTACAAATGCTAGCTTTTGGCAGTAGTCAAGTGTGTTCTAAACAGACCTCACAGTTGTTAACACTGCTAAAGTTTTTTCCTTTATTAAGTTATTTAAATGTGAAATGTGTTTCTTGATACATAGATCATATTTGTTGAGTGTTGCTGAAGTGACTCATGTTGACGACAGATATGTTCAGAGAATAAGGTAAAAAAAAAGTTTCAGCTTTACACCCCTGATTCTGGCTCTATGGAACTTTGCAACTATTGCAATCACTTTGACTGATCACTACTTATATAGACTCTGTCTGGATGTGTGTGACGGCACGTGCACATTACAATTAAAGAAAGTGAGCTACATAAACAGACCCAAACCCCTGCATCCCTTCACCACTCTCCACTCAAACCACATTTGATTTGAAAGGCAACCGCGCACTGCTTCCCCCTCTGAACTACATCCCTGTATTTCTCAATGCTGTGGCACAGCAGTGATTAGTCTTGTTCACTCCACCGTTTAATGCTAGACATTCTATTTCATTTAAAGGGGACATATTATGCCCATTTTACCACAGTTGATATGGTTCCTTGGGGTCTTAATGAAATGTCTGTAACATATTTTGGTCAAAATACCACAAGGATAATTTAAAACAGCACCCTTTTTACCCTGTCTAAAACAGCCCTCCTCAGATTGACCTGTTTTGAGTGCCCCGCCCACCTCACAAAAGTGAAATTTTCATAATATGTCCCCTTTAATCTCTTACACAGGAACATCTGCCTCTGAGCCATTCAATCAAAAAGAGACCATATGTGGGGAGGAGAAATTGTACAGTAATAAAAAAAGCCAAGCATTACAAACACGTGAGCTGCTTTAAACCGCTGAATACATTGGGCTTGTGTACTACAGCATGGGAAAGAGAGCGTGTTTTCTCAAAATGAGCGAACACTCGGAATTAGAACTCCGATCTCCTCCTACGTCACATAATGAAAAAGATGTATTAGTTGATTCTGAAAATACGAGGAAATTCACCGATGCACCAGTCTTCCAAAAAAAAAATGTGTTCACTGATAGGTCTACCAACCTGTGTCATACTATCCAGCGGAGATCAGAGAGTTAATACCACAGCAATAAGAGTGTAACTTTGGATGACACTCACTTGATTTTTCAAGCTAGATCTTTTCAACCTTTAGGGTTTAGCATTGTTCGAGAGTGTTGTATTAAGAGAAGAATGGGGGGGGGGGGGGGGATCTGAACCTCGCTGAGACTCGGCTACTGCTCCACAAGGAGAATCCATTTTCTCCTAATGTGAGGGCCCCTCTTCTTTTGAACTTGATTTGAAGCAGGGAAATTGTCATTGCCAGTATTTGGTAGTCACACATTTTTTCCACAGCCAATACATTTAACCTCCAAAATTGTCAAAGCATCTGCAACAATGACATGAACGTTTCCTTGAAAGTGTTCAAACTCCCTTGAATCCATAGGGTTTACTCTGTGTATTCAACTCTCACCCTCTTTCTCCCCCCCACTCCCATTCTCTCTGAAGTAACTCTCTTTCAGACGCATGCTAACTTCAGAATGCATTGAGACCAAACTATGTCAGCCTCTGTAGCCCAGAGTTACCAGATGACAGAACTCTCCTTCCTTCATTTCTCTCCCTTCTCTCTTTTCCTGCTCTCTCTTCATTTCCTATTTCCCGTCCCTCATCCCTCACTTTCTCATGAACCTCCTCCCCATCCGCCACCATTCATTCCTGCTCTCCTTCTTCCCATATCCCTCTTAATTACCAGCCTCCTCTGCAGTGAGTAATGAACACGTTGCAGCGTTTCATCTCAGCTGCATTTCTACTTGTCATATTACCCACCCAATCCTTTGCTATCACCACAACGGGGGAGGAAGGAAGTGATGGAGGAAGGGGAGGATGGGAGCAGGATGAATCAGTGGTTTTGAAGGGGAAGTAGTGGGAGGAAAGGGGGATATATGCTGTAATTAAAATTGTATACCTTCATTTCAGAAATATTTGAGTCACACGTTCCATTTCTTCTACTCTCTTACTCTTGTATTTGGGTACGTACAGCGTTCCTGCATATGTTATGATCTGATAGCAAAGTTTATTCTCATTAAAACTTTTCACTTCAAATTATTCTTCAAAAGAAGCAGCT
Organism: Pleuronectes platessa; assembly: GCF_947347685.1. Lineage (NCBI taxonomy): Eukaryota > Metazoa > Chordata > Actinopteri > Pleuronectiformes > Pleuronectidae > Pleuronectes > Pleuronectes platessa. Next base: position 2,665,742 of record NC_070647.1, read on the forward strand.
TGTGTCACTGTATGTTAGTATTTGATCATTTCTATTGAATTGAATGTGGTCATTCACATCTACATACCTGTGTGAGGTTCTCACTGGGACTGTTTGGACATAGTAAGAGGAATAAACCACGTTGGCTGTATTCATTATATTGAAGTAAGGTGATAACAGTATGTCTTTTTTATGAGTTTTTGACCGAATTGACCAAATTGGGTGTTTGTATCAGGCACAAACAATACCCAGTATGGATTAAATACATTTATTGTTGCTCTTTGTATTTTCAGTGGAGTTGGTTGGTATGACTTAAGTTACTGGTTCCATCTTCTACAGCTTTCACAGTGCAACACAACTAATGCAGCATCTAGGATGTAGCAAAAATGTAATAACCCTGACACCATTCTTTTTCATTCTCTCAAGTTTTTTAAAAATGTCTTCATTTCCATGAATTCTGTCACTTAAGAGCAACACACCTCCTGATTGATTGGTTGGTTGATATGTTCTATACCATTTAATCAACCCAGGATTCGGATTGGTGCAGCATTCATTATGAAAAAATGCTGCAATTGCTATTATTAGCTATATTACTTATTACTTATTATTATTATTATTACTTATTATACTTAATTACTTGAAAACCTGGTTGTCACATTTTTCAACTCTCCTAAAGAGGACTGCTTGTTCGAATGTACACTTGTATGTCTATTTCCTCAACATTTACTGAGGCAGCCTTTTAGACCAGATGGAACTTCCCAAACAACACATTGCATATAATAATTCAAGAACGATGGTACATCATCTATCAGTTAACGATCATGTCTGTCAAATTTTGTTTTTACTGCTTAATGTTTTAAATGTAGACGTTATGAAAAGAGTTAAGTAGAAGCCAGAACCTTCACCTATCCAGCTCCTCTACTGTGGTAGATTACAAAATATGAGATATTCAGGATTTATAAATAGGGCACAATTTTTTTTTCCAGTGAATAAATCCCAGGTCTTGATCAAACATATTTAGTTGACAGATATTTAGGAGCCTGTACAATTTGCCGCAAATTAAGATGCTTTAAATTTGTAAAAAAATACCAAAATATGTTATATTGGTGCGCATGTCCACTGTTAAGGACTATGTCATATCACAAATAAATATTTTACATTTCTGGACCACTTCCCCTTGTCTTTTATATTCCTACTGTAAAACCTAGAAAATCATGTATAGTATTGTTCGACCTTGGAATGTCCTCTACTGAATGCTATTAGTGTAATAATAAAGGAAGTTCATTGTAAGAAAGGATAGATCTTGTGTGGAATATGAATTTGCTTTGTGACGATTTTCTCATTACATTCTTTTATTTGTATTTTTTCAGTATAAGTAGAATAGTTATCCTTATGGTGGCACATAATAGTATTTGATTTAAATGTACAGTGCAGTTTCCACACCAGCAGGGTACAGGAAAGCAATGTGAAAAGGAACCAATGGGTCAGAAATGGTCACACGGGTATTATGGCGCCCAGTAGAGTTCCTTTGTCTCATCAAATACAACTTTAATGTAATCTCTGCACATGGCGATTTAGCTCCATAGCTCATTCTTCCAGAAGGACTTACAGACAGAGGACAGTGGTTGGGTATGAATGGTCTGACCGTTATCTATCTCATTCAGGTTCAATTAAAAGCCACTACTGTATAGGCAGGATTATGTTAATAGAATTATTTTGGCTATGACTAAATAATATCAACCCAGAATGTGGTCATCTGCTGGGGTGACAAAGGAATGGGATGGTGGTTGAATATGAATCAATTAGCTTTTATGTGAGGAATCCGAAACTCTATTTCATTTGCCAAGAAATAGATTTACAGTTCACATTCCATTTTAGGTGATGCAGGTGTACAAACTAAATTGTCCCTCTAACTTACACTGTAAACATGCCCCCTCAAATGTAACTCTAAACATTTCAGAAATTACCTTTATTTCATTTATAACAAGCTGATCATAGTGCCTGTGCAGTAAATTTATATTAAATAAACAAATAATAAATTCTAAGAGGCGTCATGTTCTTGATTCTTGATAATAAAACTTTGCATATGTAACACCTAAAGTATATACAGCCTTGCCCAAGCAATCAAACAAAAACCTACAGTTAAACGAAAAATGCCATGAGACATGTGCTCACATTACACCACCAAATGACTGATGCTGATGTGGGTCCAGCTCTCAAAATACTGATCAGTGCATCCACCACATGTCTCATCAAATACTAGATGTCATGGCACATTTGTCTGGACATTCATGGTCCCCAGAGAATGTCTTTGAATGGATTTTTATTTTTCTCTGGCCTCTCCTCTGTTGTCACCATGACGTTTATCTACTGACAACAGCATTTAGCTCAAAGCATGATAATGATGTAGATGTATTGCACATTTGTTGTGCTATTGTGGCTGCATCTGAGAGGGTTAGTTTTAATGATTATTACGAGACCATAGGTTTTTAAGGGGAACTGAATTATCTGGGAGACTACTGTTGTCAATGTGACAGGTTGATGAACTTTTGTGAAGTCTAAAACTTGACATCATAATTTTTTATAGATAGGGTTAATGTGGATACATACTGGAAGTCCTGTCACAGATTGTATGTCCTCTAGATATATCTAAACATAACCCTCACTAAGATAAAATTGTTAATTAATAAAAGGCATTCACTTAAATGAAGTAAAATAACTTTGCATATCTAAAACCAGATAGACTTTCTCAATCTAAATCAAAGATGACCTCATTAATTTACACGTAGGTTTTTAACTTTGAATATTTTCATTTAAGTAAAATTCCTCCTGTTTTTGATTTACATGCGGCATTTGTCTCATTAATGTTCAGGTAATTATTGTTTAATTAAAAAGCAATTTGCACTGTTTAATTTCCAGGGTTATCAGATCAGGAATTAGGTTTCATGTAATCAATGTTATTAGGTCCAAGCACCCGCTGGTCAATGGCTGTCTCAAAGTGATGAACAATCAGAGCAGTTTTTCAAGCTGACAGTTGCTGGCTCACGTTCTCATCAGCATCTAAGTCTGTCTGATTAAAACAATCATGTTCAATAGCCTTTCTATTATTCAAGCCTCAGAATTAATGTTCCTCTTCAGATATCATAAATTCCTTAATTTTCCAGCATTTCATTTTTTATTGCACAATAAAAAAAAGGTAAACATGGATAGTTGAACAGAAATTTGAATGCATATTGTACAGAACATTTCCTATACCCTTTCAAATTACGTACTGCAATATGTAAATAAGTTTGCCATCTCCAATATGGAGAGATTAATGCAATGGCAGAATTTCTATTCAAACTGAAACAATGTTGCATTCTTTTCCATTCCATCAGGTGGATATATTGTACCTGTACCTGCAGTCAGCACACAGCCAGTGCCATGGCAAATGTTGGACTGCAATGCAGATATCCTGCAGTGGGGTCAATGACATTTACATCACCAGGACCATAGCGGACCTATAAGTAGACTGCCACACAAGGAAACTATGAATATGAAGTCAGTACATTTCTTTACTGCTTATGAGCAATGTTCAGGAGTGCAGTATCAGCCACAGTTGTGTTTTATTAGCAATCTATTGTTACTGAATAGCTAGGCAATCTTCTTTTATTGTTAAACCAAACAATCTTTTACAAAAATTTGAAACCTTAATGTTGTCATATTTACGTGCATATTATGGAATATAGGAAAATAGACAGATTGTAGACTGGAGGAGCCTAGGAATGAATTACTGGCCTACTGGTTAGTGGATGACCAAGCCACCCTATGTTTAACATATTTCATTTTATTTAAAATATTAAAAGGCATGGAATAGAACATATGCTTATATACGTTAATTTCCTGTCCTCTTTGATTTGTGTGAATCCAGCAACATAATTGCTACTTAATTTAGTACTACTCTGTGCCATGACAATAATAAGATTTCTTCTGTTCTATTCTCATAAAAGTCAAAGCTTTGGAAAAATCCCTGCCTTTCTGATGTTGCTCATTTATCCAGCAGGCTTTACACATCAGTGCTGTCAGCTTTCATCCTGTTTTTTAAGGGTTCAGCACCGCTGTCGCCTCAAATCCAGTCAGCCGTCATGTCTGCACTTACAATTGTTAGAAAGTCATTAAAAGAATAATGAATCTAGCTTGCTACTAACCTCAAATTGAACTGCTGGTGTTGACTGCAAAAGGACTAAACTCTTTCCCTAAAATGTCCACCTAGTGATCATTTGAGAGTAGCTGGGGACCCCTGCTTATCCCCACAACTCCTGTCTCCGCATGGTCGCTTGTCCACAGGGGATGTCTGCCACTGCTCCCAGGGGAGAGAGCTGCATGTCTGGCTATGGGCACGGCAGGAGAGCCCTTGGATGGCCCGGATGAAAGCGGGAGTCCAATTGCCAACATCAATATCCTGAGAGAGAGAGGAGACTGAGAGGAGAGTTAGAGGTGCACATTAAGGAGTTACAGAAAAGAACGAAGCATGGAGTGCGTGGTCCAAAGAGGTAGAGAAAAAATGTTTAAATGAAGGCAGACAGAGGATCAAGTCCAAAAAGTGACGGGCACTAGGCAACTAAGACACAAAATAATTCCAGACTAAAACACACACACGCGAAGAGATAACAGTATGTCTTTCAGTCGGTATCTCAAATATCTAGTAAACATTGTTTCTGTGTATGTGTGTATTTGCGTCTCACGCTATTTTCAGCCATGGATTAATCTATGCTGTGTGCTCTAATGAGCAGTTGTGGCAGCAGGTAAGCTGTGCATGTTCCTTATCTCTAGTTGAGCTGTACAAGCGGCGAATTGAGCCCAATTGTAATACTACCTACAAGGTTTGACACCCACACATGGAGAGCACATGGAGAGTTGTGGTTAAGGACTGTTAGGGTTTGAACCTAAGACCTCTCATGCCTGAAGTCAGAATAATACCCCTAAAGACTAAGGAGCCATAATATATCAGAGTTTCCCATTGTAATTATCTCGTTAACATGTATTTGTGTAAGGATAAGTTAGGTTGGCCTGTCATTCATTCACAATGACGAAAGTTGGCAAAACGTTGTCTCAGGCCGCAAATCTATAAGCTAAGCAAGACTCAGTTTGATACCCACATGGACAGCCCAACATCATCATCCTCATCATCATCATAACCCTCAAGTATCAAGTAACCATCATGGTAAACAGTGTTAGTGACCTCCCGTTGACAGAAGTAGGTAAAAAGTTTCTCCTGCTTCCATTCTCTGAGCTAACCAACTCGAGAAATCTACAGTACCTCTGTTGAGATTATCGTATTATGTTTTAGAAGACCGTGACAACTTTGATTATTACTAATTAGAACGGAGTCTGACACCGATATGGACAATACTTCGACAGGGAGAAAAGTCAACAACACGTGTCCTGTTTCAGAAGGAAATATGGGCTGTAGCTGTATTCAGAATGACAGCCTTCTCAGAGCGGAAAAGTGGTTGCTCAAGTCCAAAATACCAGTATGAATAAACCAGGCGACTGAAAGGGCAAGCTTCAATCTATAGAGCAGATCCACAAGCCCACAAAAATGAAAATTGTGGGCTAAACAAGGAGGATAGGGAGACTTTGAAAAAGACATGCTCTAATGTCTGGATGTGCCTGTATCCTGCTGCAGACTTGCCAGTCATAACATCACAAGAGACTGCTTAAAAACCACTTGTGATCTCAAGAGCTAAGAAGCCTCTTAGACAAACAACTGCACACAGGTTTGAGGATGACACTCTCAAATTGGGCTTGACTCATCATGCCTATGCACATGTTTTCTCAAATGTTTTTTAATTCATATCATTTTCATAATTTTTGTATTACTAACATTTTCATTATTATTATCATTAGATGTAGTAGCAGTATGGTATTCAAACGTTCTGTGGTTTTGTGATATCATAATTGGGAAATCTTCTGGCCACACAGTGGTTTACAGCTTGCAGCCCTATAGTATGAAACTACACCAGCTCAACTACAGCTGAAATCGTTAAATTACAGATTCAATTACTCTCATTATTCTCAACACTTAAGCTTGGTTAAAAGTAGAAAAGAGTGAATTTTTTTAAAACACTGAAGCAAAGGTAAATTGACTATCATATATTATCAAACAGCTTCTCAATAGTTCTGTTGCAGTACATGCGCGCCTCTTCAAATTGCACCAAGCACCTCCAATCTGGTCTCCTCCTGCTGCCTGATCCTTGCAGACCCTCCGGCTTTGTGAAGATCTGATCAGTGAAAAGTCCTGGCTCATGACCAGCGGAGCGAGGTGCAGAGAAAATGAACAATTGTTGGCCTGGTGTGAAGGCTGCCACCACTGCTTCGGCCTCGAGACACAACACACGCTGTCTGTCTCCACTGTCACTCAGTGTCAGGTGTCTCTCTGTCTTACTGATGCCGTCTGTCTCTGTCTACATCTTACACTTACACCCCTAACATGTCTGTCCAATATTCTTTTTGTCATTTTCAAACGTGAATGTGTTTCATGGATGAAGCCTCGGTACTGGTCCTCCCTCTCACGTCTGAGACAGAATACAATATTTGGAATGGGATATGAAAGGTAAACACACTCTTAACACATTCAAATAAAAACGTATCTTTTAGGAAATTTGCAGATTGCAAGTAGAAATGTCACTCCATCACATGTCTATTCACAATCAATGGATTCAGTGTTCTTCTTCTGTATTATATAGTATGTATATTAGTACAATCTGAACTTTTGTTGTCGAAGCATTGAGAACAGGATCTGCCAAAGCAACGGCACTAATAAATGTTAGACAGTTGAAAATTTAAACATACAAGAAATATATACAAATTCTTTGTTTGCAAAGCGTTTGATTATTTGATATGTGTTACTAAACAATAAATGGAGGGATTTTCACCAAACTTGTAAATATTCCATTGGAATATTCCATGGGATGGTATCTCCATATGAGGATTAGTCAAAGGTCACGGTCAGGAAATATATCGTCCAAAAAACACACTTGCTAGGATAACTTCAAAAATTTAGAGTGAATCTATGGCTTATTAGGTACAGAAATGAATATGACATTTTATGTATGAAAATAAGCAACTGCATGAATAATTCACTATGAAGTCAGAAAATGTATTATACTTAGTTAACTAACTTACTTAAAATGTATTTCTCCAGGTATTTTTGTTCCAATAGGACCTGGACACATTGAAAATTCATGTATGATCATATTGTATGAGTGATATAATCATGATGTCACGATGGAGACAGAAAAATCATTGATCATCATATGATATGAATGAGGTCATGATGAAACAATATTTTTACAATCTATAAAAAGTAAGCATTGCCTGATTGGGGCATGTATTGAGGCTTCAATATACTCACACAACTGTATAATAGGCAGAAGAAAATATGGCAGAAGTAGCCTTATCTAGGTTTGCAAAGAGATACCAATGTAGTAGCACTGTGGAAGTAACTAGCTGAAGTGTATCAAACTGGATTTTTAGTTGTAGTATATTTTGTGCTGGTGTGAAATTGTACTCTCCGCAGTTCACTTCCATCATCAGCAGACTGACCAAGGAGCTGGAGCATCCATGCTTAGCAGTCCGCTTCCTAATTAGAGATTTAGAGAGAAGAGGGAAGGAAAGTGCTGCAAATTAACAGAGATTTGTTTTCACCATAGCATATCATCCATCCTGCTCATGCAGGGGCAACCGACACCGAGCAGAAGGTGAGAGAGAGAGAGACACCCTCCCGGCACACCATGCAACCATTAAGCAGCTCGTGCACCCACGCACCAGGCCAGTAACTTGTATTCAAATACACAGGAGATAACGTGCAGGAGCACATGAAATATTAGCTGTGTAAGACCTGAGTCAAAGTCAATGCGAAGGTTAATAAATCTGGGTCTTGTATTAAAAGGCCAATTATCTACAGTGTGGGTTTGGGTTGTGATCAATGTCTACAAATATGGGAGTAGTTGGGTTGATACTGGCAAACTGCTAGATTATAATAAGGCTGTATCAACATTTGTCATTACAGTGCACTAGTCTCAGCAGTAAAGTGAGATGCAGACAGTTCTCTACCTGTGCTGCTTCTGAATGCTGCCATTTCCACATCTGAGATCAGAGTTTCTCAGAGCAGATCAGATCTACAGTAAAAGCAGTAGGAGACAGCAGAAAGAGGTGTTCATGTTCTCTCTACTTCTGACTGGCAATGACTTTTCCTTCATAGTTTCTTGCTCAATGCCACAAACATTAAGAAGTCCTCCTTGTGAGATGTACAGCAGGATTTGACAGTGTGGAACACAAAACTGCCATAAAGTGTTTTAGAGTGTTTTCATCTGACTAAATATACAGTATATAGAAAGACTTCTGCTTAAAACTAGGTGTAATTTTAAGAACCAGCAGTGATCACTTGATGAAATGAAGCTTTCAACTTCAAAACAGAATACATATGAATGTCCCTGGTTTCTGTGTTACCCATCTACAGGATGTATGACTGATGAGAATTCAGCAGATCCTGACAGTCTGTCATTTCATCCAACTCCTTCCATCGACAAATCTCCATTTACACAAAGGCCAGTACTCTAAATCCCTGATGAACATTGTTAACAATACAAGGACATCCTGGCTGAGGATGTTGTGAATCTAGAACCCACCCAGTCTAAGGACGATTACATCCCAGCTCCAACTTTAGCCCAAGGCCGTAAGTGTGCAAAAAGTAACGCACCTTCCTTTGGACAAGTCGTCTCTCACCAATACCAATATGTATTCGAAATGGACACACGGCTCCAAGCAATTGGAGTTCCTAGCATTCCAAGCACTGCCCATGCATAATTACCAGTGCCCATTCTGAATTTGCCCTAGACAGGCCGTATATATCCTCTGCGGTTAATGTAGCCTCTGATCAACCTTACACTGCCTTCATCAAAAAAGCACAGCCACCCTCAAATCGGTTGGACGAAGATAATCTAAACATTCATCATTATGGGAATTTATGGTGACATTTGGAGTTAAGTTCAATGTTTATTAACTTCCAGGAACTGGACACTAGCGTTGTACTTTTTTTTCAGAGGTGTCCCACTCACGTGTTTTGACTGTGGCCTTCAAGGACCTCCAGTGTTCGATGATAAATCCATGGGCATCTGAAAAAGAAATGAATAGCAAATCCTGTCCAGTGCCTCATCTCCATATTGTCACAAGGTTTCACAATCAGGGTAACACCACCCATGTCTGAGTCTTACATCTTCTAAAAGCACCAGATAACTAGCTTTGTAGACTACCAATTCACTTCAATTCAATTATACTTATATAGGGCCAAATCATTACATACATTATCTCAAGGCCCTTAACATTGTAATGTCGAGACCTTAAACATGTTATACAAACAGAACAATTTCCACAATTCCAGGTCATTATTTACAAAAAAGTTGGTCCTCCTTCAAATACATCTTAGAGAGGGGACTCTATGATTAATAATTATATGGAGCCTTTCATGTACCAGGTTATCATAGCATTGTTGCTAACTCTGTCATGCTGTAAATTCCAATTATTTAAAGAAAGAAACAGATCTGGTCTGGCAGGTCTGGCCACACTAGTACGCTAATCCAGGCATTGCAATAATATGGCATATATGTCACAATCAATATGCTCCAGGGAGTATAACTATACTGAGTTGTAGGAAATGCTGAAAACAGCCCTGTTACATGTCGGTTCAATAGTTTATTGATGTACATGGCCTGTTTTACATTGGCCAGTCCCCAACAAATTTGAGATAAAACAAGAAAGAAAAAAAAGATTCTCAACATCCAAAGGGCATTTTTCCGTGAAGCTGTACAATCAGTATGAGAGGAGCAGATCTCATGGATCAATGCGTCACAGTGTATCCCCACAGATGCGCAAACAAATGGTGGTACATTCCAGTGTTCCATCACTTCTTGGATGTGACCACTGTGAATGCCAGGCACTGCTGCAGAATCAGAATCAGAATCAAAATCAGAATTCTTTTTATTGCCATGTATATTTGCACATACAGGAAATTGCCTTGGTGTGGTTGGATTGGAAAAAAAAGATCTGCTGCATTTCTAAAAATGTTGAATAATGCGTGTTCCATCCAGACGAGTGATGAAGACAAAGTGCCCGACCCCCCTCAATCGAAGTACGGAGCAATGTTTACTGCAACCCATGAGCTCTTGCTTGGCCTTGGAAACTACTGGCCCCAGCTCACTACTGGCCCCAGCTCATCAAAGCAAAAATTCAGCGAGGTTCAGTTTCTACGTTCTTTTTACCCTGTTAAAAGGGTTTAGTCGTTTTTCCTTACTCGTGTTGAGAGTTCAGGACAGACAATGTCACACCTTGTCAAAGCCCAATGAGACAAATTGTGATGTGTGAATATGGGCTATACAAATAAAATTTGATTGATTGAGGTCTGTTAAGCAACCAACACAATCCTTTACCATAGTTCTGTCATTTCTGTGATTCCGCTCACTATAAAGCATTGCAACAGCAGAGAACAAACTTTACTTTGTACTCAAATTGCTAAAGAGGGAGGGAATCGTTGCCATGACAGAGATCAGCTCCCGCGATACCCGTCAATGTCTGTCTGATCTGGCTAGATACTATTGCTTGTGGGACAGTTTTGGCCTTCATATCTTCTTCTACAACCTCGCATAAACTACTGCACCAGTTGCTGACTGCTGCAGTAGTTTATGCAAGGTTGTAGAAGAAGATATGTACAACTGAGTCCACGAGCTCAAGGAAAACTGCCCCACCCCCACTGACTGCTACAGAGTACTGGTGGCCTGCTTACTCAAACTTTATTAATTATGAACGTGTCGCATGTCCAAATGACACCAAACTCTGCACTGCACTTCTTCAGACCATTAACAATATACATGCTAAGTGTGAAGCTGATAAGATGAACATTTCGCGAGAAATGCGTTCCACATTCAGTCAAGCAGACGAGAATTGTGCAATTAGTTCGGAGCTGTGAACAAATTAAAAATCACAAAATGTATCATTATATTAATTAGTTAATACAAAGTTCTTTAGTTAAACATGTTTATTTATTGACTGTACAGTAGATGAATACAGAGCTGTCAACCAACAAAGCCTCGTTTCTGTCCCTGTTTGCCCCGATTCTCTATCCTATTCTTGGGGTGGAGCTGAAATGTAATGCATGCTCTTCACTAGCATATCACCACACACACACACACACACACACACACACACACACACACACACACACTTTGTGAGTACTGGTAACGTTAAGAAAACTAGAGTAACCGACAACATTTCAACAGTTTTACATTGATTGCCCACCCAAGTCTAGTAAACCTATCTTCTGTCTGAGTGGTGCTTTACCTGCAGACAGTGAATTGGAGCAGCAGCAGTGAGGAGGACAGAGGGAAGGACAGATACTGACTCATATCTATGTTCTTTCTCTCTAAAGTTCACTCAGGTATACTAATGGAGCGACGCTTGCGAGCTAGTTCAGGCAGCCAACTCAAGCAGAGTAGCTGCAATCATGAGACATACATCATGTGACATACATCACTTTCTACAATCATCTATAATACACACCCACCTTATTAGGCGGTCTATGTAAGCAGAGAAAATCGCCCATCACTCTGCTTGGTGCCCCGCTGCTGCATCAGTTTTGCCGCCAGCATCCACCTGTATGCGCCGACAGGGGTTATATGTATTTGCTCATCACTCCCATCATATCTATGTAATCATATCGGGGGGAGTGATTTAGTCAGAGCCTAGACTCCAATCACTAACGTGTTCTGCTGTTGCAATAAACATTTGAACGTGAGTTGTCTGACTTAACTGTAATTATTTTACTGACGTGTCCGATTTGTTTCCAGTAACAAATGTTTGAGTGAATAATGACTTTGCTGTTGTATGTATTGTTGCTCCTCAGTACAGACGTAATGTCAGAGAATGAAATATGATGTAGCAGAGCTTCCTGCAGTTACATATAATAGACCTGTTTCTTCATATCATACATTTTAACATTTATATTAAAGAGTAATTCTGAATTGTATAACTCATAATTGTCCCTTACAATAACTCACTTTATGTTAATAAAAGGGTTGACTAACTCATTAAACTAGACAGCTATTAAGATCAGTTTATATGAGGAATTGTGGGAGTAGAAGATGCCAAATTTTAGCGTTAACAGGAAAAACTTTTCTCCAGGGGCCCATTTACAGGTGGTGTTACCTAAGTGATTCACATTTTAATTCTTCGTGTTCCCTTTTTTTATGTTCTGTTGTACTGTTGTTCTGTTTTTTTCACATGGGCACACCGCTATTACATCTCCATGGTTTAACCAGATGTGGCTGCGGGAGGGAATTGATCTGAGTCACATTGATGATGAATATTGTTTTGCATTCATGTCCTGGCTTCTCTGTGGCCAGTGGCCAACACTAATGCATAAGATCGGAGATCATTAAATAGGCCATTACCTCCCTGTTTCTTTGCCAGACAGTGGATGAGAATCACATTTTGTAATATGAATGGAGCCAACGACTGATCTGGGGTGAATTTCTGCTCCGTAATATATTTCTCTCTCGTCCTCCTCTGTCATTAGCTTTCCCTGTCTCTCCCGCTCTTTATCTCCACAGCTACTTGCCTGCTCGATATCCTGTCTATTTCCCAGGCACAATTTTAATTTCCTCTCCGCTGTCAATGGTAGGCCATCTTTGTGGCAGAGAAGAAGAGAAGACCCACTGGAGCAATAGTTTGCTTAATCTTTCTCCAGGATCCATGCAGCCCTGTTCTAAACTCCTGGGGAATCCATGTGTCCATGATTTTTATAGACAATACTGTATTTTTTTTCATTGGCATCGTTGCTCATTCCAGACAACCCCGTGTCCTGTGTGGGGGGTTGTCTCATCTTCATTGTTTGGTTCAGTTCTTTAGTCTTTCCAGTTTAGTTGAAGACGTTTGCAGGATTGCTTGCAGTCTTTGCCTTCCAGGCCTAACTGGGTCTTTGTTGTATAAATAACTTGACAACACATGAACAGATTTTCACCAAACTTGGTGGGTATATTACTTGGGTGGGTATCTCCAAATATAATAACACGGCTCTTTATTGTTCACTTCATCGTAACCGTAAATACACCGTAAAACTGGAATGACATTAAGTATGCGATATTTAATCCATAAAACCAAACACAAACGTTAAAATACAATTAACAAACAAATCACCACGAGACAAGTGTGATGCGTTAACGTGACAGCGACCTCCGTTCCGCGCTACCTGCAGCAAAGTAAATGGGACCAGCTTCCTTACCTCGTTCCGCTAGCAAGGGGTGTTAAACTCTAGTTTTTGAGAAATGCCGCGCAGCCGGCGTCCGGTCGTTGTTCCTGCTCCTATCCTTGTGCTGGCGCTGTACGGCAGGTGTCTTTTTGCACTGGTCCGCAAGCGAGGGATCTGGTGCGTCTATTAACATGGTCCACTCCTTAAACTGCAGGTATTTATGCGAGGGGAGTCACTACGTGTAAAACAAAATAAGCCCAACACAAAATAACAGAATAAAACAGTATGCATAAAGTGGCAGGTGTAGCAGTGAGTTACAGTAAAGGTGAATGCACGTACGAACAAGTTCTCCGTTTAGGATTACAGCTCCACAACACATCAAACAAATCGTATCGCATTTTTATCGGTTCTGTAAGAACTTAATAACACGGTTCGAACGCGACATTCCCGTGTCCCATCTTCTTCGCCATCATCGGGGCCAGCTGATAGATTAAACTTTTTCCGAGTCCCGTAGGTAGGACGGCAAAAACATCTTTGCGATCTACAAATGCCTTGATCGCGTTTCTCTGTTCCTCTTTCAAAATTTATGCGCTGTCGATGTCTCCTAAAACAGACTCAATGGCAGCATCTACACATCTCAGCTCTCCAGCGGCAGGCATGTTTGTGGAAAACAAAGTCAACCGCTCTTTGATGACGTAGTTGATTACGTTACCATTGATCATCTGTCCATCATCGTATAACGCCCGCCCTGACAATCTGATTGGTCCGGTCGATTTCGAACCAGGCATAATTTCTCCCCAACGGAGCGACTCCAGACCGAACTTCCCGACCTCAAATGTTGTGGGCGGGGCTAAGTTCGTCTGGCATCCAGGCTAACTGTCTACATCAGTGGTTCTAAAACCACTGGTGAAAGCTAGGGGCTGGACTGACACAACAAATCAAATAATGTTTTGTTGCTGATCCACGAATCAAAAGGTGAGTGTTATCATTTGAACGCGAGTTGCACGTACGCTTCAAGTATAAAAGTAACTGCAGGCATGGTCAGCGCTCACCCTCACTGAGACGACACCCTGCAGAGTTTGTGCCATTGCTCTTGTTTCCTCTATAATTCAGATATTAATTGCTTTATAAACAGTCTTTTTAAAGACTCACTCCTTCCTTAGTAATAGCTTCCTGCACTTGCAGCAGGCCTATTCGTAGCCTAATCTAAGGAGTAATTTGCTCCACAGTCTTTTTTAGAAAGCTCATAGCCCCAAGCGCTAGCCTTCTAGCTAGCTAACTTCTTCCAACTACAGCTAGCCCTTTTCTCCTTAACACCTACCTTTACATCTTCATCATCCACAGTGTTTGTAACAAATAAAACACCAGCACTTGAATACTATTCTGTGCTGTCCCTGTCTACATTGTGTACTGTTTGTTTTGTTAGGAACCATTGCCTAGCACAGCCTTCTTCATTATTCCAGTGCAAGTCGCTAACAGCCACACATACAAACACACTCACAAGACCACGATGTTGCAATTAGAACTTTATTAACATCCCACACACTGTATCAGCAAACAAACACAACTATGGACAAGTTTCTGATTCGTAACAGTCAGGCAACCGATGCGCCGGTTGCGAAGAAGCCAAAGCTTCGCAAATATGACGAGAGCTATTTGCAGTTTGGTTTCACCGTCACTGGCATGACTGGGCAACGTCCTCAGTGTGTTTTGTGTGCCGAGGTGCTGGCAAATGACAGCATGAAGCCATGCAAATTAAAAAGGCACCTCGACACCAAACACCCCGACTTGAAAGAGAAGCCTGTGGACTTCTTTAAAAGGTAAACGTGATGGCCTCCAGCAACAACAATCCACCATCTCCAAGCATAGCACTGTCTCCAACCTATCTCTCTATCTGTATATTGTGGTGTAGTTGACAGCGGTGGTGGCGGGCGGCGCGGGGGGTGGGGGAGGGGCCCCAACTACCCCTAACCAGCTTTGGGGGGGCCCAGCATGCAAAAGTTTGAGAACCCCTGGTCTACATCAACAACCATTTGTTGGCTTGATCCTCAAGCGATCATGGACCTGATGTATAACTGCGGAGCGTCTCTGGACGACTACAGACTCTTGCTTATCCGCTTGTCCTCCGAGCAGGGGGACGGCCTCTGCTTCTCTGGAAGATTGGCAGCCAATGCACTCGTCTGCTGCATTTGGGCCTTACTGGGCAAGTTGGGGGACCTCTTTGTCACTTGAGGATGTTTTGCTTTGTTCTTTAGTTCTTTGTTCAAATTTTCTGCCTCCAACTCTTTCTCCTTAATGAAATGAACCCTCAGCATGTGCACGTGCTCCTGTGCTTCCATCAGCTGATGTTGTAAACGTTTCACCTCCTTTGTGGAACTCTCATGGCGCGTTTCACTGAGATGCAACTTTTTATTCAGAAAGTAGATGCGAAGCTGGTAGTCTTCTTTGGTTTCCTCACCCAACCTCACTTCATCATATCTTGGGCATTGTTCTTTCATTTTCTGTACCCCGATTTTTACTTTCTTGGGGTCATGGATAACACGGGCACAAGACTCTACATCCGCGTTGAGACGCATCATACGTGTCCCTAGGATCCTGGTCACCTCCTGCTTCTTGTTCAACTCCTTCTCGCTCATATTTAATTTACTGATTAAATGTCTCTTATTTTCAGTCAGTGTGACGTTTTGTTGCTTGGTCTCAGTCAGATGTTCTTGCATTTCCTTAAATTTCTGTTTTTCTGTCTGTCTTTCCTCCTCCAGTTGCTTGATCTTTCTCCTCATTGCATTCACTCCCGACTTAAGAAGAAAGTTGGTTTCCTGTACAGCGGCCATTTCACACCCCACTGCTCTCATTCCCTCTTTTACAACATCTATCTCCTCAACTTTGTTGGAGAGAACCGAACATTTCTTGGAGGTAGAGATCAGTAGAAGGTTCAATGACTCTTTCTCCTTCTCCAAGTCTGTGATCCGCTCACCCTGCTCTGTTATTATTTTATCCTGCTCTAATTTTTCGAAGACAGCATCCTTTTTATCAGTCTTCCTCCTCTGTTTCTCGTTCTCAATAACTTTGTCCTTTTGGGACAGTTCGTCTTTGAGGTTCTCAACGACCCTCTTCTTCCCCTCCTCAAACTGAACAAGCTCCTTTTTGAGGTTTAACACCACATGCTCCAGTCGTTTTGCCTGTTTTTTCATGTCCGTGAATGCATTCTGTGTTTGGATTGCCATCGTCCTGCATGCATCCATTGTTCTTTGCATGTGTGCGACCACTGAATCCCTCCTTCTTTCAACCTCAGCTAGTGCCGCTCCATATTGCGTATGGGTGTCAGCTAACATTTGTCTGGTCACTGCATGTGTTAACCGGGTGAAATTCGCCTAAAACACCTGTTTGAGGACACCAAAATTAAATTGAATGCTGTTCTTGAACTATTTGGAGTACATGCATGGTCTCTTTTGAAAAGGTAACATTCTGAACTTTCCCCCCCAACAGTCAGAATCAACCTAACTGCTACTGGCATTCAGTAATAGCAGTTGGCACACAGTGAGGTAGAAGGTTTTTATTTTCGCCTGAATATTTTTGGTAAACAGATGCCTGCTGATGACTCTAGCTGGGACTTATGAGCTGGAAAACACAATGGGACCCTAGCATGAAGCCTTGACTAGCCCAAGTTCAAATTTGACTACAATACCACAGAAAATGAATATTTTACAGAAGTTTTACTAAGGGCACGTCTAGGCGTTTTCCAAAAAGGTCATTTGGAGGCTCCAAAGGACCCTTGGTACCCATGGTAACCAAATAGGCTAAAAAGGCTACTTTTACACTAAAAATCATACTTTTATATAAAGGAGACAAAACTGGTCATATGGTTAAAAATTTATTCAAATATACATCTTTCATATTTTTGGATACATGCCAGCCATTGTAGCAGTTACGACTGCAGGAGGAGGCTTGTGGAGGACTTTGTAGTGCCCTATCAGGATGTCAGCACCCATGAACCTCGATGGACCTATGTGGGAAAAGAAAAATTTGTCGGGAGCTATTAGAAGAGCCGTACAGAGGCACCACACCCACACCTATATGCATATCTGTTCACATTCGACACACAAAGGCACACTCATCTCTCCACCATCTATATGCACATTCTAATTCTCAAACAAAGACAATCAGAATCAGAATCAGAATCAGAATTCTTTTTATTGCCTTGTATATTTTCACATACAGGAAATTGCCTTGGTGTGGTTGGTGCACTTTACAAACAACAATATAAAAACAACAATATAGAGCAATATAAACATCAATATAAAAAACAACAATATCGAAAAAATAATATATACAGTAAATGTGTTTTGTGCGGTTTTAAGGTGCAAAGATTGGTGGTAGTGCCAATAATGTAGTGTTATAAATTATGTGCGAGGGTGGGGGGGGGGGGGGTCAGCAGAGTCAGTGTGATGGGGGGGGCTTGTTTGTGAGCCCCACTGCCATGGGGAAAAAGCTGTTCAGGTGACGCGAGGTTTTAGTCCTGACGGCCCGGAACCTTTTCCCAGATGGAAGTCTCTGGAACAGGTGGTGACCGGGATGGGAAGGATCAGCGATGATCTTGCCTGCTCTCTTTCTGGTCCTGGAGTGGAACAGGTCTAGGAGAGCCGGCAGGTCACAGCCGATGACCTTCTCAGCTGACCGAATGATCCGCTGCAGTCTGCCCTTGTCCTTGGCAGTGGAGGCAGCGAACCAAACGGTGATGGATGAGGTGAGGATGGACTCAATGATGGCTGTGTAGAACTCAACCATCACTTTCCGCGGCATGCTGAATTTCCTCAGTTGCCGCAGGAAGAACATCCTCTGCTGGGCCTTCTTGGTGATGGAGGTGATGTTCTCCGTCCACCTCAGGTCCTGTGCTATGATCGTCCCCAGGAATCTGAATGACTCCACTGTTTTAACTGGGGAGTCGCACATGGTGAGGGGGGCGGTTTGGGCTGGGCTCCTCCTGAAGTCTGCCACCATCTCTACAGTTTTTGAAGCGTTCAGCTCCAGGTGGTTCTGGCTGCACCAGGAAGCCAGGCTGTTAACTTCCTCTCTGTAGGCGGCCTCGTCCCCATTGGAAATTAATCCAATAAGGGTGGTGTCGTCGGCAAACTTCAGGAGTTTGACAGAGGGATGGCTGGAGGTGCAGTTGTTGGTGTAGAGGGAGAAGAGGAGAGGAGAGAGCACACAACCTTGAGGGGCTCCAGTGCTGATGGTCCGGGTGTCAGAGACAAGCTTCCCCAGCCTCACGCGCTGCTTCCTGTCGGTCAGGAAGTTGGTGATCCACCTGCAGGTGGGGTCAGGCACGCTCAGCTGGGTCAGCTTGTCCCGGAGAAGAGCTGGAGAGATGGTGTTGAATGCGGAGCTGAAGTCCACAAACAAGATCCTGGCGTAGGTGCTGGGGGAGTCGAGGTGCTGGAGGATGAAGTGGAGTCCCATGTTGACTGCATCGTCTACGGACCTGTTGGCTCTGTAGGCAAACTGCAGCGGGTCGAGGAGGTGGTTGGTTATAGTTTTGAGGTGGGTCAGCACGAGTCGCTCGAAGGTCTTCATTACTACAGAGGTCAGGGCGACTGGTCTGTAGTCATTAAGGCCTGTGATCCTCTGCTTCTTGGGAACGGGGATGATGGTGGATGTTTTCAGGCAGGCGGGTACAACACATTCAGCCAGTGAGGTGTTGAAAATGTCCGTGAACAATGGAGAAAGCTGATCCGCACAGTGCCTCAGTGTAGAGGGGGAGACAGCGTCTGGTCCAGCTGCCTTGCGGGGGTTCAGTTTCTTCAGGAGCTTATTTACATCTCTCTCCTGAATTGAGAGAGGTGTGAAGGGGGGGATGGAGGTGATGGGGCAGTCTGGGGCCATTTTGTGGGGGGGGCTAGTGTCTTTGTCCAGGCTGGGGAGAAGAGGTGTGATAGATGCGGGGGGGGTTTGAGAGGGTCTATCGAATCTACAATAAAAGTCATTCAGATCGTTGGCAAGTCTCAAGTCTTCCACAGAGTGGGGGGATTTGGTCTTGCAGCCGGTGATCACCCGAAGGCCTTTCCAGACTGACGAGGAGTCGTTGGCTGCAAACTGTTGTTCCAGCTTCTTTGAATACAGTCGTTTGGCCTCCTTAATCTCCTTGCCAAACGAGTATTTAATTAGTCTGAACCTATCCATGTCCCCACTCTTGAAGGCCACCTCTTTCTCCAAACGAAGCTGTTTGAGTTTTGCTGTGAACCAGGGCTTGTCGTTGTTATAACACACCCTGGTGCGTGTTGGAATACATCGGTCTTCACAGAAGCTGATGTAGGACGTCACAGCATCTGTATATTCGTCCAGGCTGTAAGTGGCAGTTCTAAAAATGTCCCAGTCTGTGTTTTCAAGGCAGTCACGCAGCTCCTCCACAGCTTCTCTGCTGCTCCAGTTCTTTGATCTCAGCACAGCAGGTTTAGAAATCTTGAGTTTCTGTCTGTAAGCCGGGATCAGGTGAATGAGAGCGTGGTCGGACAGACCCAGGGCAGCGCGGGAGACTGCATGATAAGCCTTGCTGATGGTGCTGTAGCAGTGATCCAGGGTGTTCTCCCCCCTGGTCGGGCATTTAATTAACTGTTTATATTTTGGGAGCTCCTGAGATAAGTTCCCCTTATTAAAGTCCCCAAGGACAATAACGGGGGAATATGTGTTCTCTCTCCTTCTCTCCACTCCCAGTATCTGCTCAGCGAGTTGTCGTTGAGCCTCGCGCACGTCAGCTTGCGGGGGGATGTAGACTCCAGCCAGGATGAAAGAGGTGAATTCCCGGGGAGAGTAGAACGGTCTGCAGGTGATGAAAAAAGTTTCCAGGTCCGGAGAACAGGACTGTAAAATGACTTTCACGTCGCTGCACCAGCCCTGGTTTATATAAAAACAAATCCCTCCGCCTTTTGCCTTGCGTGAGAGGATCGGGTCGCGGTCCGCGCGTAACAGCTGAAAGCCGGTCAGCTGTGCGGCGGAGTCCGGTGTGGCTTCGGTCAGCCACGATTCAGTAAAACAGAATACAGAAGAGAGGGAGAAGTCTCTATTTGTCCGGATGAGAAGGCGCAGTTCGTCCATCTTATTGCACAGCGAGACTATTATCTCTACCACTACCACTACCACATCTAAATCCACACCTTTTACTAATCAACAGTAAATCCTAAAAAAACACACGAACACACACACACACACAGTAATTTATAAGTTATTTATTATGAGAAAATACGTACTTAGTAATGTCTCGTCCTTCCTGAAACATGGCCTCTGCCTCGGAGTCAAACGACGTGTCGCTGTCTTCCTCTGATACGTCATCATCAGACTTGTCGCTGTCACGCCGATAACACAGATCCCTTTGCTTGTTCGGTCGTCAAGTTTCATTTCTCTAAACGTTTCTCCATAGTGTAGCTTCAAAACGCTCCAAAGCAAGACTGAATTCTGCACACGGATCTCACAGCAACGCCCCCGAACTTTTACCCACCGATCTCAAAACCACTGCTCACTTACTCTTACGCACGGAGATGAGATGCTCTGGAAGCAGGTGTTCGCTGTTGTGCAGTGACTTGCTGTGTGTTGATAGTTTTCTATCAGGTCGCGGAGGACATGTACTTGCTGGAAAATGTAATTGGCTAAACGATAAGCCAGTCATAACAAAAATCGACTGCAGTTGGCTGAGCCTCGCCACGTCAGAAGAAGGGCGCGCACTGTCTGTAAACGAGGGCTCTCGTTGGCTTTTGCCGAATGTGGACAACCCCTGCCTTCTCCAATTGGGTCGAATGAGCTGTCCATCTAAAGGTCAGAGTGCAGCCTCCATTTTGAAATCCAGAGAGCTGTTTTGTTTACTTTCTAAGAGAAGTTAGGACGGAAAAAAAGTCAAAGTTGGCACTTAGCTGCTGGCTACTCTGAGATTACGCATCAGCTGGCTGTGGCTATTCTTTGATGAAATAGTGTATTATGGAGTGATTATGTTACTGGATTCGATCGTCTGGACCTTTATCAATGTACCAACACCGTTTTTGTTGGAATGTTATCGATCTGTGGATTAATATGATGATTCTCCGGTAAGTGGCGACAACCTTTTTCTAATTTCCGGTCTGACTGACGCTGAACTGAGACGTTGATTGTACCGGCTGTGGTGATCGGATCTTGAAATGGTTTACATCAGTGGAATCAGAAGGTTAATCGTAGCTTTCTAACGATATGTTGTATTAGTACCGCAGCTCTTTAAATAAAAATGTTTGATGCTGATCGATAAAAAAAACAAACCTGGCGGGCGTATCACGGCCCGAATACGGGCCGAGATAGCACAAGCGGTTAAGCTCTTTTGGTATAATGTCGCTCTTAATTCAGCTTTGTCCTGCTCACTTTTTTGGATCTCATTTTGGCTTTCCTTCAGTCTCTTCTCCAGGTCCTCCCCCCTTCGTCTGCCATCTTCCAGCTTCTTCTGGAGATCCTCAATTTCTCCCTCAAGTGTGTCTATAACCTTGGCTTTGTCATTATCTCTCAATCATTTAATTCATCGTGTTTGGATTTTATCTTATCCCTCTTCCAAATGGCATATTTGGCAGAAGACTGCTTGGAGTGTAGTTTGTCAGAAGGTTTCTCCATTATTGCGTCACTGGTAGTTGAATGTCTGAAAGAATTTCTGATCGACTCAATTCCAAACTCACACACTATGATTTTTCTTCTTTATTTGATCTAACTTCCTGATGCCCAAGAACTTAGACTATGTGACATAACTATGTGATGTTCTGTCACAACCTGCTCTGCATTGCCTTGTTTTTAATCCTGTCTCTGTTCTGTCATTTCAGATCCAAATCACAAGCCTCAGAGCTTCAAATCTGTCCTACAACTTTCCGACATTAAAGTCAAATTCATGTTTGTTTATAAGTTGTATCCTTTTTTTCAATATTTGCGTTTTGATATCAGTGCTGATTATTATTAGGGCCCAAGCACTGACAGTGGGAGGCCCTATTGAAATTGTAATGATTATTATTATTATTATGGCAAATGAATTGGCTTTTTGAGGGCTTTTACATGCTCAAATTCTTACAAAAATGTACGTATTCTGGAGGAATTTTCAATAAGCATCGCAAAATGGCTCAATGGTGCCCCCGAGACCACCAGAACGTGGTCACATTGACCGATCTTCACAAAAATCGATACACAGGTGTATCATGACCAGACAAACAAAAAAGTCTGTAGGTGCAATTGGAAAAACGCAACAGGAAGCCTGCTATTTTGCATTTAGTGGCCATTTTGGCCATGTTCCAAATTTTTACTTTGATATACTTGTACCAGGGCTTTCATCAGATCAACTTCAAATTGAGATCAGTGTCATCACAACAATATGAAGATAAAAAGATTGTTAAAAGATCGATTTTTTCGTCACAAGATGTGACCGTGGCGTGGCGTCAACGTTTGACTACACGCCATTAAAACACGATGTTCTGGACCATGAATCCTTTGATGCTCAGCCGTAAACAAACAACTACACTCCTGTAGTGTCAGTGTTAAAAGATCGAAGGAATCTTTATGTCTTGTGATGTTTGATATTCATCAACCAAATGCTGATGTTCACAACATGAAAATATGCACAAAAGGTATGTTTTATATAGGTCAGGAATTGATTTGATATGTGTGCGGGGGAACATGTCACTTGTGACCTGATATGGTCCAGTTTAGAACTGGTTCAGCCAAATTGGTATTTTCAGGGGGGTTATGGCTCAGATGCCTTATGTTAAGTTTTACTGCAGCGCCAAAGTAAGAGCATGTTCAGAGGCACATACTGTTTGACCAGGTCTACTTTGAAGAATGGTACATCCCTCAGATATACAGTCAGAACAAAGTTCTGCTTATCTCATTCATAAATTATCAAGCTTTTCTTTTTTTACTGCTCATTGTAGAACAAAACTATTTTTTGCATTTCTTCTCAAGACCAGAAGAAGGGCTTATTTGTTTGTCACATCAGGGTACAATGTTTAGGTTGTGCGAGGAGAACACAGACAATTGTTGACCTGTCTTTCAGGTATGATCAGTGACTATCGTTTTTTACACTGCTCATGTGTTTTGAAAAAGGCTGGAACATTTTCTTGCTCATTGTCTTGCTCTGTGCTCTCAGAGGTCGTGTTGTCAGGGGAAACAGGAGGACATAAGCTTTCTGTCAGGGAGTCAACCTGGTTCAAAAAGGCCGTCGGGCTTGTCTTTGCACATCTCATCCCTTATGCACATCTCACTCAACTGATTGCAATACTGCCCGTGCTTCACGCCTTGGTAGCACCAACTTAAGCAGTCAAGTAATTTGCTTTTGTTAATTATTTTTGTTAAAGTGTTAATAAAATGCCTCTCCCCTTAGCCAAGGCACGAGAGAGAGGTTGGGATATTTTCCGAGACAAAGCCAATACAGCCTTGCATGTTCTCAAGATCTACTGCCCCTTCCACGGCTGCATGGCTGCCATGATTCTTACACTGGAAAAACACATGCAGTGGTTATGCTGCGTTTACATAATCCATGTAGCGAATAATTGCACTGCTCCACTCACACGATTTGCCTCTTGGTCCACTAGATCATGTGGGGGCTCAGAAAGCTCTGGGAACTTCACAGTTTCCTCCAGGACCTGTACCTGAATAATTGCATTTTGCTACGACTTGTGGCCGGCCAGATCACCTGCTAGCTCAGGTCGGTGCAAGAACCTGATTCAAGTGAGTTTCATTCTCAGTGCTGATTGACTTTGGCGACATCATATTTCAACAGAAATGATGATAGAAAATGACGCAAACATCTTATCCATCATGTCATGTTTTTCCCGTCTATCACATCATGTGATTGACCGAAAACCAGGGGGTTTCTTGGGCTCCACCAAAATAGCTCCTCCAAGGAGTGTCTCTCTGTCCGTTCAGTCTTTTAATGTTAAGTGTTTTTACCAGAAGTCGGTATAGGGAGACCGGGCGAGCCGGCTGCACCAGGGGTCAAGAACAGTCCTTCAAATCCAGTGCCAGGAAAGTGGCGGGGAAAGGGTCCTCAACATTGGGGGAAATGGACCCATCTTTATAAGTGTTTAAAAGCGAGATGTCCTGATCTGCGAGTCTTGTCCTCCAGTGGTCAAGCACCCTCTTCATTGTTCGTTCTGATCTGATGCCAAGTTTGTTGGCCAGCCCTGTGGGGTCTTCTAATTCAGGACCGGCTAGCTCCACCACCTGGCCCAGCGTAGAGACCCGGCAGCCTGCAGCAGTCTGGACAGGGTGCCTTGTGCCCAGTGTTGGGGATCTAAAATGGTCCTGTACAGGACAGGCTCCTGCAGCAGCCAGTGCAGGGATTCCCCTTGTAGCCTCTGCTCTTTTTTAAAAAGATTCCAGACTTTAAAAACACTCTTATAAAAACCAGGAAGAGATAGTGAGACTATCTTGTCATCGCTCATTAAAAACAGGCTAAAATCCAGACCCAGGCTGTTAAAATGTTGCAGGATATCACGCTCAGAGACATCATTTACAAGGGGGCCTCCTCCCTGGACTCTCCGGAGCTTCAGAGGCTACCTGAGCCACTTCAGTCTGCCATGCTGCCTGTTAGCACACACGCGCACACTCACTCAGCAAACTAATCTAAACAGAAAAAAAACAACCAGACAACTAAAGTCCAACAAATAAACATACACCAAATTGATAGAGCTCAGTAAAGTGAGTCTTAAACCCACAATACTTTCACTCTCACACACAGCTCTCAGCTCCACGCTCAGTTCGCCATTACAGAGAGAAAGAAAGAGAGAGAGAGAGAGAGAGATTGATTGATTATTTATTTAAGCCTCGGAAAACACATTGAGGAATAAGACCCCCATTTACAATGGTGCCGAGGGTACAATACAATGAACAGTTAATAGAGAGGGCAGAGAGAGAGGGGGGAGAGAGGGCAGAGAGAGAAAGGGTGGAAAGAGCGAGACACAAAGAGAGAGAGGGTAGAAAGAGAGAGAGAGGGGGAGTGGCTGCAGGTGGAGATTACCCAGGTTGTGAACGTATTTACAGCAGTATTGCATGTGGAACCCCGGCCGGGAAGCATCGGATTGGGAGGTGGGGGAGACATCACATTTCGGGTCCGGAGTGGAGGAACAATGCTCTCGGAGTCGTAGTTTGTGTGCGTGTGTGTGTGAAAACAATGCACTCTTAGGCTAACTCGAGTCGTTGCTTCTGTGTGTGTCGCCCGGTTGAAACAGCAGGTATAACTTAAAACAGCTGTTTGTGGAGCTTTGTTAGAAAATAGCACCGGAACGTGTTCCAGGACCCCCGCCCCATTTACATTCAAGTGTAAATATGTGTGTACACTCACATATCTAATGCATGTATTTGAATAATGTACATCTTTATCAGAAGATGTAGTAGTTTGAAAATTGTAGCTTCAATGAAGAAACACAACAAACAGATACAGAAATATATGTGTAGGACAGTGACTTAAAATTATTTTAACAACCTTAAATATGCTAAGGGAAGATTTAAGACGTGAAACTGGATGTGTGTGCGTGTGTGTGTGTGTGTGCGCTCAGAATATATGCCCTGTATGGATAAATATACACATACAATTATATAGTGTATACACACATATCTAATGCATGTGTTTAAATAATGTACATCTTTATCAGAAGGTGTAGTAGTTTGAAAATTGTAGCTTCAATGAAGAAACACAACAAACGGATACAGAAATATATGGGTAGGACAGTGACTTAAAATGATTTTAACAACCTTAAATATGC
This sequence comes from Pleuronectes platessa, assembly GCF_947347685.1. Taxonomy (NCBI): domain Eukaryota; kingdom Metazoa; phylum Chordata; class Actinopteri; order Pleuronectiformes; family Pleuronectidae; genus Pleuronectes; species Pleuronectes platessa. The sequence goes on from NC_070647.1 coordinate 2,691,749, forward strand.
TAAGGGAAGATTTAAGACGTGAAACTGGATGTGTGTGCGTGTGTGTGTTTTTCATTATCACTTTTGTCAGGCACAAAGACTCTCTTCAGACCAGGTATTAACAACCATCCTGAATAAGAGGAAAGCGTATGAACACACCCAATAACGTGCTCAGTACGTCTTGTGATCCGATCTCTCAGATCAAGTCAGGAGGTGAATTAGGAAGCATGCCGCTATACACTCTTTCAGCTGTGAGAACACAAATGGATCCTGGGCCACATGTGAAGTACTGCCAAAACTCCTCTGGCCTGTATCCTTACTCTTCTCAGCACCCATACATAGGTTTATCTGTGCTCACTGAAACACAGACACGCACACTGACACACAACCACATTGGCATGGACTCATCTGTAAACTGTTCTTAGTGAGCAGATGTGACTTACATTTAGCAGTCACAGGAGACACATACAGGCTACAGATGTGAACAGATGTACTTGGAGCAGTCCACTTGTGATTGGATCTCTCGGGACGGATATTAATATCGGGTCAGAACAGGGCCAAAGCAACAGTCTAGCCCTGTAAGTGGCTGGCAGACAAAATAAAGACAAAGAGACATCTGCCCAGCTCAATTAGCAACACAGATGTTACTCTGTAGAGAGGAAATAACACAAGTTTACCTGATTACTGGTTTCACAATTCAGTCTGATTTTTTTTTTATCATGACCAAAACCTTGTCTAACTTTAATGGAAATTGTAAACATTGAAACTTGCATTGACAGAAGGGGGAGGCGTGGCCCTTTGTGGGGGGCCTGCAACGCTTGTGGACACGTTTTGCCTCCCGGCTATTTGATGACGGTGTTGGAGCTGCGGGTGGCCACGCAGTCATGCATGAACAGGGAGTACAGGAGGGGACTGAGCACGCAGCCCTTGGTGACGCCGATGTTGATATTCAGGGTGGAGGATGTGTTGCTGCCTATCCGCACAGCCTGGGGTCTGCCCGTCAGGAAGCTCAGGATCCAATCAAAGAGGGAGCGGTGTTGAACCCTAGGTCTCTGACATTGGTGACAGGCTTCAGGAGCACGACGGTATAGAACGCTGAACTCTAGTCAATGAACAGAATTCTCACATATGTGTCCCACTGGTCCAGATGGAAGAGGGCAGTGTCTAGGGTTAGGGAGATTGCATCTGCAGTTGACCTATTTGGCCTGTAGGCAAACTGAAGTGGGTCCAGTGAATCAGGGAGACACTAAGGGGGACAGATCATTTGCTGTCGGGGCCCAGAGGCTCTGGAACAACCGGCCTAAAGATCAGCTGACTCAGTTAACTTATTAAAGTCCCTTCTTAACGTCTTTACTTTCTTAACAACTGGCTTCTTTATAACTTTTTCTGAGCATCTAACAAAGCATTTGTATTCATTCACAAATGTATTTTACCTGTTTCTTCAAAACCTGATGTTTTATGACCTGTCTGTTTTTATGCTGCCTTTGTAAAGCACTTTGTAACATATGTTTTGAAAAGTCCTCTATAAGTAAAGATTTTCATTATGAAGGATTTGACTAACCGCTCAAAGCACTTCATGATGGCGGAGGTGAGTGCTACTGGGTGGTCGTTCATCCTGGGCCTCTTGTACCTCCATAGCTGGGGAGGTGCTCTCAAAGCGAACGTAAAAGTAATTCAGTTCATCTGGGAGAGTTTCAGACAGCACCTTTTCACTGCTGGTCTTTCTTTTGTGGTCTGTAAGGATGTTTAGTCCAGGTTGCCCACTCCACGTTGTCCCTGCACTGTCTCTTGGCACTGCTAATATAAATACGGAGCGTGTACCAACTTCCTGTACTACTCCAGATCATTTCTGTTGTAGGCTTCGGTCTGTGCTTTTGGTTTGGCATGGACATCACCATTAATCCATGGGCTTCCATCAGTTAAGGCTAAAAGCCATAAAGTTAATGAAATCTAGAATCAATGTACCTGTTCCTTTCCTGTTAGGCAGGGACACATTGTATTCAAACAGATCCTGCTAGTAGTAGTGGTAGTAAAAGTTTCCAGGTGCAGAATATAAACATTGACAAATTCTGAGCTCCTGATCAGAGTGTTAGTGGGACCAGACAGGAGCCGCCCTTGGCTTTTAACTGTGGAGGCTTGTGACTCAAGTTTAAAGAGCAGGTTAGAGGACATGATATGATTTGTGCCCACGTGTCAACAGAGAGATGGCTGTGGAGGAGAGATCAAATTAGTTCTAAAAAAGTGGTCTTGTCTCCTGGGAAACAGTAACAAACATGCAACCTGTTTGTTTAATTGGTACAAAGGGCAGGCTGGCCATTTTTCCAATGCCTCCAATGTTTGTGCTAAACTAGGTTAAGTGGCAGTGAACTTATATTACCCATACAGACATAGTTTACTATCAATCTTAACAAGACTGGGACTAAACATTATTTCTCAACATCTCTTTTTTGCAGAACAACATGAAAATTTGTGGACGGGAAAATCAACAACTTGAAATATCTACAAATATTTGTCAGTGTGTAGTGGAGCAATGCATCAACTTAGAGATTCAATACACAGTCTACAGCTTATTCAGATTAACCAATCATTCAGCAACATATGGTGTAAAAAATTGTATCGTGCTTTTCATTAGTTCTTGTGATCATTAAACGGAAATGTTTTTGACTGTAAGGGTCAACATTTATGTTAGGTGATATGACATTGATGGAATGATACTTCAGAGATTTACAGGGTGTTCAAACAGCCAAATTGATTATGTGTTATAAAAATAAGATAAGCCCTCAACTAATTGCTTGCTAACTAACTAATAGCTGATGCTTACATTTGGAAGCTCCTATAGTCATAAACTGTAATAGAGATGTTAAAGGGAGTTATCAGTCGAGTGCAGATGAGGCACTCTGCAATACGTCGTATCTGCTGATCTCTATTGTGAGAGTTGACACACTGAAGCTGGTGGAGAATGTTTAATTATATCTGCTAAATGTAGATTATTACCAAATCAGCATCTGACACATGCTTATTCTATAAGCGTAAAAAGGCAGCCCGACTAATGTTGAGATCACTAAATAGTTATTTTATGATCAAGGCAAATCATATCATGATGTCAAGAGACTGCATTGTTGTTCCATGTGTTTCCTGTATAATTTATAAGATCCAGGAAATCCAGCTGCAGGATTTGGTTTGCATGAATGTCCTTGATCAAGGTAGCATGTGACAAATGAGCCACCTGCCAACATGGTGGAGGTGGGGTTTACGACTTATACTGCAGCCAGCCACCAGGGGGCGATCCAGATGAGGTAGCTTCACTTTTGTGAGCTGTCATGCAATCCATCTTTTTACTGTATACAGTCAATGCTCTGGTCATGTTGAGGTAGTTTATTAACACATAAATACTCTTTTTATGAGGCTGCAGATGGACTGTCATAAAGACTCAGGTGATGGTGGGGATTAAAAACCCTCACATGAGCATCACCACAGCCTTTTAAGCGTCTTAATAACAATCTGCAAACCAAGTCCTTCACAAAAAGCTTCAGCATAAATTCTTAGGGGAAGGTTATCCTCCTCCATCGTTTAATTAGCATCGTCTATTCTCCTTGTGTTTTCTTGCTCTCTTATTTTTGGGCAATTTTGCATCTTTTAATGCTGCAATTTCCCATAGGGATTAATGATTTATCTGCTTACAAATCTAAGACACTGTGTCACTGCAAAGTCACAATTGATTTGGTTCAGCGTTTGGACAGAGATTTTCCCTTGTTTTGTTTTTCTTTTATAAAAAAAAACAAAACAGTGCATCAGAGTCAACATTTGTTAGGAGTTGGAAAAAGACCCTGCTTTATCAAATAAGTATTTTATGCTTGTGACACTCTGGCATGATAAGAATTAACGAGTTAATTTATTATGTTTTATGTGTGATTTAAAATATTAAACAATATATGTGACTGAGCAGTAACTCAGAGTAAACTGAAGTTTATCACCCTGTGTTTCCTGGACAGCTGCATGTGCAAGTACAATTAAAGAGACAATCTAAAGCTCATGTGATGTCTGAGACACTTACAATGAAGTCAATCTTTTTGAGTCAGGGATAGTTAAAAGAAGCCTTAGCATCCTGTAGGACCATAGACCTAAAGCTTACATAAATCACCATGAATGTATGACCATATCGTAAGAATCAAGTCATGAAACATCAATATGAGGTCAGAAACCAATATCATACATTGCAGAGATGCATTAAAGGTCCAGTTTGTAAGATTTGGGTGAAAGTGATCTATTGGCGCAAATTGAATATGAAATTATCCTATCGGGATGTTTTCACAAAATTGTAAGAATTATTGTTTTTCTTTACACTCGAATGGGCCCTTTTTATTTAAATACTTTATGTATACATCAGGAGTGGGTCCTCTCTATGGAGGCCGCCATGTTCTTAACAGTAGCCCAGACTGGACAAGCTAAACACCTTTCGAGTTTTTATGACAACTGAAGGCTCCCACAGGTTCTCTTTCATGTTTGGAAGGGGAGGCGAGGGGTATTCAGCTGTGACATGCAACTTCACCACTAGATGTCACTGAATTCTACACACTGACCCTTTCAATTTTTCCTAATTTATATGAAATTACATTATTACAATATAAACGTATACACTCATTTTTGCCTGATTAAAGTAGATAAATCAGGTCTGCGTCCTCAGATGTTTTTCAATCAGAATTCTTTTTCATTGTATAACAAGGCAAGTATGAAAACAATGCCTGTTATCTCCAGCTCGAGCAGGAAGCCGATGCTGAACGTTGAATGGCACAATCGCAGCTAGATGACTTTGATTTCACAGCCCATTGGGCGCAGGGCATGCACATGGAGCAGTCTGGACAGCCGCCACAGCTCAACAGGCGAACAGACACAGCTCTGCTTTATGCAACAGGGTCTAATTAGAGGGAACACTCGTATATCACACCTGTGATCCACAGCGTTTCTTTCTAATGGAGGATATGGGCAAATCCCACTCATCACTTCTGTGTAAATATAGAATGAACACCTTTAGTTACATTATCTGTCTAGGTGCATATTGCTGCATTATGGATTTTATTTGCATCTTCCTACAATACTTGTCACCTAAGTGAATGATTTGTTTCAGGAGGGAGTTCAGGTAATCTGGGACATTGGGTAATGTGCAACACCTAAGTTTCAGTCTGTTTATCTCCTGTCCCCGACAAAATCTAGTCAACAGGACTTAGTCCACGGGTTATCATTGAGAGGCTTTTTTAAAAGCCTAATACAGGTGTCCCAGATGACAATGTGACCAGGCCCATAGGATCAAATTTGGGCAGAATTTAATTCTTTGGCATAAAAGACAATAAAAGCTGTACCATTTCTAGTATGATATATTCATTCTTTCTTCTATTGTACCCAAATTCACCCTACACATAATTAGAGTTCAATCCCCAGTCTGACCCATCTGCATGCCGAAATGTCCTTGGGCCAGATGCTGAAACCCGAATGGCCCCCCATATAATAACAAAGTGCTGCGAATAGATGCAATGCATGAATGTGTGTGTGAATGGGTGAATGTAAAACTGTACTGTAATGCGCTTTGAGTGGTCATCAAGTCAAGAAAAGCACTATATAAATACAAAAACATTGACCATTTACATTTGAGGAGACTTAGCTCTCCCCTGTGGCGAAAACCTATTGAGGGGGTTCAGTCGGTATCTTACTGCCTTCCAGGATCTCTTCATCCTCAGACAAAGCTCCCAAGTATAAGTATTTGAAAGGAGATTGTGAAAGAAGTTATAGGAAATTGAATTTTAGCATCCTATTTTATGGCCCCAGACTCTTGAGGTTGAAGTGCTAAAGCACAGCTGAGGATTCGTAGCCAGGAGGGGAGGATGGAGGGAATAAGTGGGGAGCTGATCACTGGCTTTTATAAACGGATTTCTCTTATAGAGGTAATTTCCCATTGCTCTGTGTGCCAGGAGACTTTCAGAGTACAGTCCCTCCTCTTACTGCAACGCTTAATGGTGCAAACATATTCTCACACACAGCGACAAGGCTCCACAGAGCACGGGCTGTGCTTTTATAATTATTAGAAACTTAGAAATTCAATTAGAAGTTACACAGACTACGAAATTGAATTAAAAGTCACATCTCATCTACCTCAGAATTAAATTAGAAGTTACATCAGATCAAATATTAGAGATATTTAATTTAGCTTAAGGACATTTAAGGATAGAAACATTATCTATGCTGCCTCGCCCGGACACCTTTCCCTGCAGGGACCTAACAGGAATGTACATATTGCCTGGCCTACTTTTAATGGAGCCGCATTATATTTTAAAAGGGGGAAGAAAAAAGTCAAAGCTTTAAAGTATCAGAAGTACGTGCTATTTGTTCAGTCTTTGTAAAAAGCTTTGCTCCATTCAAAGGTTGAATAGTCAAATTATGGTATTTTTGCTGTAAGAACATGAGTAAACTGGAAAAGCAGCAAATGATATTCAAGGTATGGAACCAAATCCATAAAAAATGTTGGGGGGGGCTCCGTTTTGAAGCAATTTCAGACTTCTTACAAGTTATATACTTCCAAAATATACTTCAAACATGAAAAAACACACGTCAAATCTCATAACATATTAATGAACGCTTCCAAAAGTCCAGTTTCCCCAGTGTTTTCCAAAGATACTTAGAACGATTTTATTTATATTATAGATGAAGTTTAATATAAACATTTTGATCAAATTAATTTCAAAACTATCAAGAACTAGTAAATTTAAGCAATTCCCTAAAATCAAATGGGGCATACATCCAGCAGCCTTGCCAAAGGACACTCGGTATGCGGACGAGGGAAAACAAGATGTGACAATGACAATGAGGATAATCAAGAGGACCAAGCCACAAACCAGCAAGGCTACAGGTGTCTTTTTATCACATCAAATAGAATCAGCGGGCAGCATGGAGGAGAGAATGTAAACTGCTGTTAGCTGGGTGCAAAACCAACTTGTTTCAAAGTCAGTAAGTTTAAACATTTTGCACACTCAAACTGTGAAGAGCAGCCCTCGTTTTCAAGTTGAGACATGAGCGAATGGGAGTGCTGAGCCAGCAAGTAGACATCCAGCTCTATCACATGGAACAAAGAGTTTATAAGGTGGATGCTTTTGGACTGGTAGAAATGTTCTGTTCATAATGTCTTAAAGAGGTTTTCAACAAATAAGCTAAGTAAGTGTTTCAGAAACAAATGACCAGCCCCTCCATTCGAGAGTGAAAAGCTAATAGAGATAAATATTAGCTTATCAGAACACATTGTTTCAGACCAAGGCAATGGTCATAATAGGACACGCCCCCCCCCCCCCCCCCCCCAATGTTTAAATATGTTCAATAAACTGAATTGTAAACTGTCCGAATAATAATGATAATAAAACTGTTGACTACAAGCTAAAAAGATGACACAAGAGGAGAGGAGAGGAGGGGAGGGGACAAGTAGAGGAGGGGAGGAGGAGAAAAGACAGGAGAGGAGAGGAGAGGAGAAGAGAGGACTGGAGGATAAGACTGGAGGAGCTAAGATAACTGTGCTCATCTTCATAGAGCTAAAGAAATGCATATATTCTAATGTACATGCTAATTTAAGGATATTTATGTATATTTTATATACTAATGTTCACTTCATGAGTATTGCCTTGTTTAAGACTACAGTCTAACCATGAAAGACATTGATATTGCACTTAGTTGCTCATGTGAGAAGTGACTAACTCTGCTCTCAACTCCTCACACCAGGTCACCTGGACAATGAAGTGGGCTGAATGCCAGTTCATTGGTTTTGTAACATGTCAGATATGTGTAGGTTATAATTGTGTTTTTATATGGCAGCTGACTCTCTCTCCACCCATCAGTGTGTGTGTGTGTGTGTGTGTGTGGTGTGTTTGTGTGCGTGTGTGTGTGTGGGTGGTGTGTGAGTTTGTGTTTGAGTCGGAGTTTGTGTGTGTGCTGATGAGGAAACAGGCGGGGCCCGGCGATTGGCTAATTCAAAGAAGCTCTGCCTCGAGGTTTGGACCAATCATGAACAGAAGTCTTCTCCAGTTGGCAGCCGCCTCTCTCTCTCTCTCTTCATCTCTTCCCACTCTCAACAGAGAGACAGACTCTTTGTTTAGCATCGCTGTTGTAAGTAGCAGATTCTTACAGAACTGTGTAATGTGAGATAAAGTGAGGACCACTGGAGATGAGGTAGATTTAGATTACATTTAGTGTGCTCTTAGCTTTGTTGTGATTACTCGACACATCATTACCCATACCACTGACCACATGTAGCACCAATGAGTAGGAGGGAGAGGCTCTTTTGTTTTGTCTATACCTTTTTCCCCTTGTTTATGGCTGAGAGTTAGGTTATATGTTTGTCATTTGTTTATAATTCGTTTGTTTTGAACATTACCCACCTCAGACGTTAATAAACTGCTACTCTGATTTTCCTAACTTTGTCACGGTGCAGCTGGCCTTTCTTGGGGATAGGGGTTAGAGCGGGGAGCCGCACTGCAAGTTATTTCTAGGTTTCACTTTGACCAGGGACATAAACTGTATGGTGGGGCTTGGTAGCTGTCAATCATAATTAAATTAAATGTGGCCGATGGCACAGCATCAGAGATGAATGGCTGGATCAGTGTTGGGATTAGTGTTTAAATGTTGAGTTTGTTGTTCCCCACAAACGAAGAAGGGCTAATTTCATTGTTTTTGTTGTCATTGTCTGGCACAACTTGGTAGAGACAGAAAAGTCACGTAGGTTTTGTTGCATGACGGCAGGAACTTCATTAAGCTGCAGGTGGAGAGGGTTGGGGTATTGTTTGTTTGTAAAGAAGATTATCTTTCTCTGCTTCATGGTTTCAATAGTAAACCTTACAGAAATCAGCAATGGCTGTTTTGTGAATGTGGACAGGGGAGTGGGGTGGGAGGTGTAATCCCATTAGTTTTCTCCTCCAATTGGTTCCGTATGGAGGGCTTTGTAAACAGTGAAACTAAACACTGTGAATGTAGGAAGTAAAAACAGGAATAAGTAAATGTCTCCAAAGTGCAGAGATTTCTTTACCACATGAGTACTAGTTTTGTTCTTAATTACTGAACTTCCCTAAACTTGGAAACGCAGGAACGAGAGGGTCCTCCACTAACCAGAGGGTTGGTTGCTCAATCCCTGGCTACTCCAGTCTGCACTTTAAAATGTCCTTGGGCAAGGTGCAGCTGTGCCTTCTGGGTCAATGCATGCATGTGTGTGTAAGTGTGTGTGTATGTGTGTGTGAATGCATTGTGTGTGATAGAAAAAGTGTTGTAGGAGTGCTGTATATGTGTGAATCGATGAGTGCAACTTGTGTTGATGTACTGTGATGGTCAATAAGATTGGCAAATCGAAATATAAATACAGTATATTTAACAATCATTAAGTCTAAAACGTAGGATTGACAATATGCCAATGTTGCTTTGTACCCATGTAAGGGATACCCCCAGCCACACACACAAACACACACACACACACACACACAGACCAAAAGGAATGTCTGTGTCAGTCGATTATGATAAAAAGATTAAAAATAAGTAAATATCATGATGATCTGGCTGGAAACATTATTGCTGATAGGCCAGTTTTGGCCGGCAGGGGCCAGATGATCTGAGGATTTAGAGGAATATATATTCAACTTGATCCACAGACTGCAAGGCTCTGTTTGTCTATTTATTCTGATTTTATTAACATTGAACGTATCTCCCTTTCAAAACGCACCAAAAACGACACCTCACTTCTGAGGGTATTTAAAATAACCATTCCAAAAGTTAAGCTGGAAAGATGAATGGTTCACAAGATATTTATTCCACCTACAGACAGACAGACACATGATGATTAAGAAGGTAGATAGAGGGGGGTCACGTGATGGCGGCGAGCTGAGCAGACGTTTTTGCCGGAGCTCCGTGCCACTCGGTGCTAATTTTCCCATTATCCTGACAATATCCAGGTGCTACAAGACATTTTTGTTATGAGCGTGATAGGCTATGTCCTTAGAAAACTTTTGGCCACAGTCTTTCGACGAGATGGGAAGAACCAGAGGAAATAAGGATAAAAAAGACGCCCTGTCCGAGCCCGGCGACGACACACATGATGGCGACCTAGCCGAGCCTGATTCCGCGGATGGACTTGACCCTGCCCTTGCTAAAGCTCTGAACGTAATGACCTCCAACATTATTAAAGTTATTGATGAAAAACTCGGTCCTTTGGCCGAGACTATCCGCAAACATGCTACGGAGATCCAGACAGCTAATGAGCGGCTAGATGAAGCAGAGGCTAGGCTATTAGCATTTGAAAACACCTCCGCAGCACAAGAGCCAAGGATCGTGGAGCTGGAGAAGCAGGTCAGCGCCCTCACGGAGAGTTTGGACATGGCCGAGAACTACAGCAGGCGTCTAAACATCCGAGTCGTCGGCTTGGCGGAAGGTGCGGAGACTGGGCAGCCGGTGGAGTTTTTCGAGTCTTGGCTACCCCGCGTCCTAAAGATGTCCACGAAGGCCGGCCACATAAAGCTGGAGAGAGCCCAACGCTCCCTCGCACCGAAGCCGGATCCGAACAGGAGACCAAGGTCGCTGCTGCTGCGATTCCACGCGTTTAGAGACAAGCAGAGAGTCATAGAGGCGGCGCGCCAGGCGAGTCAGGACGGCGGCTTAACCTACGACGGATCCAAGGTCTCTTTTTACAGCGATTTTTCCTCGACGGTGATGAAGAAACGTAAGGCATTCGCTGCAGTGAAACAGCGGCTTCGAGAGCGAGGGATGCCGTATGCTATGCTGTTCCCGGCTACTCTCCAGGTAACACACGGAGGTTCCAAAAAGAGGTTTTCCACCCCGGAGGAGGCTCGTGCTTTCGTTGAATCTCTGCCTGGATGATAACTCTGCGAACGGCCGTAGCTCTTCCACCCTGGCTGGCAGATCATGCTCCTTTCATTTTATTTTTTATTTTTTCCCTAGATGTCGCTTTTTCTTGAGCACTCTGAATATTGTGAACAAAATGAACGTTTCCTAACCGAGTGGCGCGGCTCGTAACGTGAATATCACGTTTCGACCTTATTTCGTTCGCCCCCGTATGGAGGACTTTTTTCTTTTTTTTTGCATGCTTTTCATCATATACCGTCAGTTCGCTATCGGTGAGTTTGAAAGCTGTTTGTATGGTGAACAGCCCCTGTTTATTTGGGGAACGACCCTCAGTTTGTTCTTCTTTGTTGTACATTTGTTATGTTTGTTTAGTGTAGTTCATGTGTTAAGCTCAGGACATGACATGTATATAATATTTTTGTGGGGGTATCAGTGTGTTTCTATTCCTGACAGGATGAATGTGGGCTTAACCCGCTCTGACTCTCTTATTCTGCCCTGGTGTCAAATAGTGTCTTATGGCCATGTCTGATTTATTTAATATAAAGATCTCTTCATGGAACGTCCGTGGCCTCCAAAAACCTGCCAAGAGGACGGCAGTATTATCATTTTTGAAAAAGGAAAGTGTTTCTATTGCATTCCTCCAGGAGACTCACCTGGAGGACAAGGATAATGCTAAATTGCTGAGGGGCTGGGTGGGGCACGTTTTTGCCACCTCATACTCCTCTTTCAGTAGGGGCGTTGCCATTTTGATTAGTAAAAAGCTGGCATTTAGGTCTCTTGAGTGTGTCGTGGACAGCCAGGGCCGGTATGTAATTGTTAAGGGAATACTCGCAGGGAAAGAGACAACATTCATGAATCTATATTGTCCCCCAGCTTACTCCCCTGATTTTCTTTCGAAGGCTTTTGCAGTTTTTATGGAGCGGGCCTCAGGTGACTCTTTTGTGGGAGGAGATTTCAATTGTCACCTTAATCCCTCTCTTGACAAACTTCCATCTGACATTTCTCCCCCTTCTAAGCGAGCAAGGGTGCTCACTAATATATGTGTTGATATTGAATATTGTGATGTGTGGAGGCAGCTTCACCCTACTGATTCAGAGTTCACTTTTTTTTCGGCCCCACATAAAAGCTACACCAGAATTGATTACATTTTTATCCCCTCCTCAAAAATGTCTCTTGCTTTATCATGTTCTATAGGCAATATTGTGTTATCGGATCACGCCCCACTTTATTTGGTGTATTCTCTCGCTGAGGACAGGGCATTGTCACGGTGCTGGAGATTTCAACCATACCTTCACAAAGACAACAAGTTTATCTCCTATTTTATTTCAGAATTTAAGATTTTTTATTCTATCAACTCACCGTCCACAGATAATCCTTCTATCCTCTGGGAGACGTGTAAGATATACTCTCGTGGACTGATTATGTCTTTTGTTGCATCCAAGAGACGTGGGAAGAATGAACAGCGTAGACTTCTCGAATCTCGATTAGCTGAGCTAAATCATATACAGTGCCTTGCATAAGTATTCACCCCCCTTGGACTTTTTCCCATTATGTACTGTTACTAACTGGAATTCAAATAGACTTAAATAAACTTTTTCCCGTTTGATCAACAAAACATGCATAGTACTTTGGAGGTGCAAAATAAATTTTATTGTGACACAAACAATAATGAGAACAAAAAAGTTGACATCTGTTGGGTGCATAAGTATTCACCCCCCTGTGTCAATACTTGGTAGAACCCCCTTTCGCTGCAATTACAGCTGCAAGTCTTTTGGGGTATGTCTCTACCAGCTTTGCACATCTAGAGATGGAAAGGTTTGTCCATTCTTCTTGGCAAAAAAGATGAAGCTCAGTCAGATTGGATGGAGACCGTCTGTGAACCGCAATCTTCAAGTCTTGCCATAGATTCTCTATTGGATTGAGGTCTGGGCTTTGACTGGGCCATTTTAAGACATTAACATTCTTTAATCCAAACCATTCCTTTGTAGCTCTGGCTGTATGTTTAGGGTCATTGTCCTGCTGGAAGATGAACCTCCGCCCCAGTCTCAAGTCTTTTGCAGACTGCATCAGATTTTCTTCAAGGATTTCCCTGTATTTGGCTCCATCCATCTTTCCCTCTATTCTGACCAGTTTCCCTGTACCTGCTGAAGAGAAGCATCCCCTCAGCATGATGCTACCACTACCATGTTTCACTGTTGGGATGGTGTGCTCAGGGTGATGGGCAGTGTTGGGTTTTCGCCACACATAGCGTTTTGCATTGAGGCCAAAAAGTTCAATTTTGGTCTCATCTGACCAGAGCACCTTCTTCCACATGTTTGCTGTGTCTCCCACATGGCTTCTGGCAAACTCCAAACGGGATTTTTTATGGATCCCTTTCAACAATGGCTTTCTTCTTGCCACTCTTCCATAAAGGCCAGATTTGTGGAGTAGACGACTAATAGTTGTCCTGTGGACAGATTCTCCCACCTCAGCTGTGGATCTCTGCAACTCCTCCAGAGTAACCATGGGCCTCCTGGTTGCTTCTCTGATTAATTTTCTCCTTGTCCGACTCTTCAGTTTGGGTGGACGGCCTCCTCTTGGTAGGTTTGCGGTTGTGCCATATTCTTTCCATTTTCTTATGATGGATTTTATGGTGCTCAGAGAGATGTTCAAAGCTCTGGATATTTTTTTATAACCTAACCCTGCTTCATATTTCTCCACAACTTTATCCCTGACCTGTTTGGTGAGCTCCTTGGTCTTCATGATGCTGTTTGTTCAGTAATGATCTCCAACAAACTCTGAGTCTGTCACAGAACAGGTGTATTTATACTGAGATTAAATTGCAGACAGGTGGACCCTATTTACTAATTATGTGACTTGCAAATGTGACTTGTGAATGCAATTGGTCGCACCAGATCTTTGTTAGGGGTTTCACAGTAAAGGGGGTGAATACATATGCACTCAACACTTTTCAGATTTTTATTTGTAAATAATTGTGAAATCCATGTAATATTTCCCCCCACTTCCAAATGATGCACTATTTTGTGTTGGTCCATTACATAAACTCACGATGAAATACATTTTAATCTGTGGTTATACCATGACAAAATGTAGAAAAGTCCAAAGGGGGTGAATACTTATGCAAGGCACTGTATCTAGACCGAGTCCTGATTTGCTTGAGTAGCTGTTACACGCGCGTACTGCACTGAATACTTTTCTCATTCAGGACTCTGAACAGTCCCTTAAATTTGCCAAGCAGAAACTATATGAGTTTGGGGACAAACCTGGTAGATATCTTGCTAATCTTGCCAAGAAGAGGGCAGATTCTCAAAATATTGTCTCTATTATTGATTCTAATGGTGTTAGATCATTTGATACTAGAACTATTAATAAAAACTTTGCATCATTTTACTCCGACCTATATGGTTCTGAACAGCCTGACAATGCCTTGTCCCTTATGCGTCAGTTTTTTGCGGATTTAAGACTGCCCAAAGCTACGGATGATCAAAAATTACAACTAAATGCCCCAATCACCAGAGAGGAGGCGCTACTTGCTTTGAAATTTATCCGGTAAGGCCCCAGGGCCAGATGGGTTTGGCTGCGAGTTTTATAAAGAGTTTAGTGGTATTCTTTTAGACCCTCTGTTGTCTATGCTCAATCACTCATTTAAGAATGGGATTCTGCCTCAATCCCTTAGGGAGGCCAACATCTCTCTCATCCTTAAAAAAGGGAAAAATCCGGACAGCTGTGCATCTTACAGGCCGATAGCCTTACTTAACTCTGACCAAAAATTGCTCTCCAAAATTTTGGCCTTGCGCTTGGAGAAGGTTCTGCCCCATATTGTCAAGGAAGACCAAACAGGTTTTGTCAAGGGCCGGAACTCCTGTGATAATGTGAGGAGGCTCCTTAACATTATTCAACTAACTCAGAACTGCAAGGACCCGGCCCTCGTGTTGTCTCTCGACGCCGAAAAGGCATTTGATCGGGTCGAGTGGTCGTATTTATTCTACGCTCTGGAGGAATTTGGCCTAGGCGGCAATTTTGTGAATTGGATTAGGGTTCTATATAACACCCCGACGGCAGCGGTTTTGACTAATGGGCTGAGATCCGATAACTTCCCCCTCCACCGCGGGAATAGGCAGGGTGACCCCCTCAGCCCCCTGCTCTTTGATATTGCTATCGAGCCGCTGGCCCAAGCAGTAAGGCAAAACATTTTAATTTCTGGTATTTTCGTTGGTGATAAGGAACTCAAAATTACTTTATATGCGGATGACATTTTGATACATTTATCACGGCCCCAAACTTCTCTTCCCTGCTTGATTGAGGTCATTTCGTCATTCAGCGCCTTTTCAGGATTTAAAATTAACTTTGCAAAATCCGAGGCCATGCCGCTGGGGTCATTAACATGTGTTCCAGATATGGCTGAGCCCTTCCCGTTCCGCTGGTCTCCCACCGGTTTTGTTTACTTAGGAGTGCATATAACACCAACTTTTGGTCAAATGTTTAAGTCCAATTCCCCCCCCCCTATTGGATGCTATAAGGGCGGACTTGGACCGCTGGGCTCCTCTCCCTCTTTCCTGGCTGGGTAGGGTTGCTCTTATAAAAATGAATATCCTGCCTAGATTGCTGTACCCACTGCGAATGATCCCTATCTTATTATCCAACAAGGTTATCAAGGTGCTTGAAGGCTGGCTAAACTCCTTCATTTGGAGCAAAAGGAAGCCCCGTCTCAAGATGATGAAACTTCAAATGGCAGGTTGTGATGGAGGGTTAGATGTGCCAAATCTTAGATTTTACCAACTGGCATCACACCTGCGGGTGATTGCAAGCTGGCACAATTGTGATCCAGCCTCGATTTGGCAAGATATTGAATCCTCTCAGTCAAAGTGTCCCCTGTTTAATCTATTGTTTGTGAAATATCCTGAATCTGTTAAAAAATACTGTTCTAACCTTGTCACTCTTAGTACCATCAGAGCCTGGAGATCCATTCACTCTATAGAAGGTCGGGCTCAATTGTCGTCTCCTCTCATTCCCATTCTTGACAACCCGGACTTCCTGCCAGGCTGTGGCGATCAGGGCTTTAAAGTGTGGAGCACCCAAGGGCTGAAGAAAATGGGTGATCTATTTAAGGGCCAGACTTTGTTATCCTTTCAGCAGTTGCAACAAAAATTTAGTTTATCCAATCAGGGTGACTTTTACAGATATTTACAAATTAGAGATTTCATAGTTAAAGGCACCACATTAATGACTAATAACACCACTTCGTGTGTGGAGAAGACCTTGACTCTGCAGATTAGTAAGAAATGTATTATTGTTTTTTACAGAGCTCTGAACTCTAGTTCTCCTCTTACCTCACAAACCACCAAGCAAGCCTGGGAGAAAGATTTAGGCGTTGCCATAGATGATGCTGACTGGCGGGAGGTCTGGTCTCAGGCCATGAACATTTCTGTGTGTAACCGCACCAAATCCATACAGTTCAGAATTGTGCATCGCACGCATATAACACCTGTTGTCAAGAACAAAATGGATTCTAATATCTCCCCGCTCTGCTGGAAATGCAGATCTGAGACTGGTAGTTATGCCCACTGCCTCTGGTCATGTGTGAAATTACAAAGCTACTGGTCTAGTATTGTGATTGAACTGACTGTTATCTTTGGTGTCCCAATACGGATGGACCCTATGTGCCTGATACTTGGTCTCCCGGATGGTCGGATCACTGACAGTAAACACAGGAGACTTTTTAATATACTGTCTTTTGCTGCTAGAAAGAATATTCTACTCTTCTGGAATAAGAATGTTGTTCCAACAAAAAAGTCATGGCACAACATTGTGATGGACTGCATTCCCAGTGAATACATCACATGCATGCTTCATTCAAAAATAGATTCCTTCTATAAGGTCTGGGACCCTTATTTGCAGCATATTGGGCCCACACTGTCATCTTCCTTGCTTCGTGGATTTCCCAGATCAGCCTAGCCTATCTCTGTGACTTTGTCTTGAGTGGTTATGTGCACCTTTTGGCCTTGCTATGTTTGTATGCTCTGTATTGCCTTGTCTTGATGTGGAGGGGAGGGGGGGGGGGGGCAGGTTGGGAAATGTGCCCAATGTCATTTATTCTTATTTTCTTAATTATTTTCTATCTACTGTACCCACATACCCACATTAGTTTTTTTCCTTTTGTGTCGTGTCTGAGCAGTTCTGTACGTTTTGTGTTATGAGAAAATGTAAATAAAAAATATTATTAAAAAAAAAAAAAGAAGGTAGATAGAGGTTGTTTGACGACTGTGCAGGAAGCTGTGGAGCAGCACAAGAAGATCTTATTTGCTGCTCCTTAAAAAGTTGCTCCAAGAAGTTATTCGCAGCTTTTCATTACACACACAGCTTCACTGAGTCTCATTCTTTTGAAAAATAAATGTCTTGTACGTTCAACAAACCAACTTAACCCAAAGTACACATCTTGAATGTGGAAACATAGAATCTGTATCAGAATTTTAAAATGTTGCATAGTTTCCCCTACAGTTCTGGATCAGGCCGGTGTGATCGTTTCACAATGTGCAAGTTGAACAATTTGACATTAGGACAAATGTGAAATTTATCAATCAATGATTTAAAATATACTGCTGCTTCTCTAAATTACCCATAGCTGTGAATGTGAGGTTGTTTGTTTGTTTCACTCCTGTGATAGACTGCAGACCTGTCTCTCATCCAGTGCAAGCAGGACTGGGATGTACCTGCCCCCATAATGAGAAAAGTTAATGGGTGGATATACAATTCTAACTGTACTTGAGGCCTCTCCGTCCGCATCATGGTTTCATTTAATTCAAAGGTGAACGATAACTGCAGCTCACTGATAAGATGCAAGAATCCAATCTCCTGCTTGAGAGTCTTAAAGCTCCTCACTCACCTCAACTTCTTGGGATGCTGAGGTCGGTGAGTGTATTTTTCAGGTGTGGTATAAAGATGGCCTTGGGCTAGATTTAAAAGTTAAAAAGCTTTTTTTAGCAGAACATGTCATTTGAGTCAGCCCTGTCAATCATACGTTGTGACTCTCTCTGATAGTTTATTTGATTGTGTTGTAAATGTCTGATCTGTACGGACAGTCATGAAAAGGCCATTAGATAAATATTGTTCAATGTGTTTCAGAGCCTGGACACCGACGGATGAAATGATCTTTGTCATATTGATCCCCGCTGAGATTACAAAATGAAGTGTTGGCAATTTTGACCTCAATAAAACAGGATTTTAGGGAGACGGATGTCTTTGTGTGTTTGAAGCAGCCACCTGATTGATGACAGGAGGACGCCGGTGTAGGCCTGCCGAGCATTCCTGTAATTATTACATGAGACACCAATGCTTATCAATTATATATTTGCTATGGAAAAGCCTTTTGTCTAAATTAAACAGCCCTTCAAGAGCCTCACTGTGACACATCTGCTGTTGATAGTGTGTGTGTTGGGACACAGTAACCGAAGAGAGGGTTCATTCAGAAGTTTGAAGCACTGGGATTTCGGTTTAGAAAGAAGAGACTCTCTCAAACTCCTTTTGCCCGTCAGCATAAAGTGACTTCAAAGATGCGCCGTTGCCTTGATGTACGGATGGGTTATCCAGTGTCTACAGCTGGTGTTTCCACAAAAAGCTTCCCACTTCCACATCCAGAGGTACAGGGCAGTTTCATCTTTTCATAGAGAACATGGATGTTGAATCTGAGGTTTTTGGCCAGTTGTTTAACTTAATTTTGACCCGCCCTGCATTTCTTAGCTTGTCAAAGCACTGAGCCATCGATTTCTCAGAGAAATTATGTTTAATGCACTAATGAATCGTTCAAGTGAGTTCTTCTCTTGCTCCACTTGCTTCATTCAGTGATCGATTTGTTTGTGGATGTTACTCTTGAATGATCTTCTCAGCTGACAGACGATAAAGCATATCTTAGCTCTTTGTTTCTCTGCTGACACTGCAGTTTATGCTGCTTAATCCCTTTATTTCCCCACTGCCACCAGCGTCAAGGCCCTGTTTATGGATTTGTTTGTTTATAGGATATTACACTGCTGTAAAAAATATTTCCATCATTTCTGATTTATTGTATTTTTATATATTTATTAGGCTTAAATGTTTCTGATGGACAAAGACAATTTGAAGTAAGACAAAAATCTAATTTAACAAAGAAACCAGCAGTTTCTTATTTATGATTGCATTTTTTGAAAGGTAAAACTCCAGGGATCTACAGTGAGAGCCATTATCTACAAATTCAGAAAAACTTGGAACAGTGGTGGATCTTCCCAGGAGTGGCCAGCCTACAGAATTCATCAAAAAAGAGGACGCTTCAATGTCTCATCCAGATGACACTGAAGAACCTAGACAAATGTTTCAATGGAACACAAAGGCTTGTCTGACATTTTTCAAAAACAATATCGGTGAAACCCCAAGACTTTTGGGATAATATTTTGCGAACTGATGAATCAAATGTAAATCAAAAGGGTCCTGATACTTCTGGTTCAAATCTAACATAGCATTCCGTAATAAGAGCCTTGAATCAACTGTCATATATGGTGGTGGTGGCAACCTGGGGATGCTTTGCTGCTTCAGGACCTGGACGACCTGCCAACATTGGAACTATTAGAGAGAATGTCTGCACATTAGTTTGTGACCCTAAGCTTAAGATCAGTTGAGTAATGCAGCCGTTACACCTCTGAATGTCCAGCTGGTGTAGTGTCTATTTAGAAAACATGTAGCAAGCACTACGTGGTAATGAAAATATACTTATGAAATGAGAAGAGGAGTGATACTGCGTCAAAAGTGAGATACCACTGCTCTCCTGCAATTATAAGCACTTAAGAATGTCCATTTGTATTTCTCTGTTATCATCAAGGCTTAATCACAGTGGAATAAAACTCAGACGAGAGCAGAAAATCTGTATTTCAAGCCAATTAAGCCCGAACAAATACAATTAACAGTTAATCAGTCGGTAATGGGGAGCTTGTCCCTGAGAGGAGAATGAGGCTCTGCTGCTGCAGAAGAGGCAGCGGGTGAATACAGACCACTTCATTTACAGTTTTCTGCTCTAAAAAGAATGAGTAAATCTTTACTTTGCTTCAAATTTACCTTTATTCAGTAAACTCAGGTACAAACTGCCCAGTTTAGATGAACAAAGTTTCGCAACAAATCCGTGAGGTAAGGGCTTCAGCACAAAGATGCAACAAGTGCAGATTCCCTGAGCATCTTATCCTAACTATTAAATTCAAGTCATTTTTATTTGTACAGTGCTTTGGCAGATGTGAGAGAAAAACCTTTTAAATGAAGAGAAACCTCTTACATAACTAGACTCGGAGTGATGCGGCCATCTGCCTAGACTGGTTGAGTTGCTCAGTCCCTAATTAGAATGTGATATTCATACAGTCCTTCACAGTGTTTAAACCTAAATTATAAAAGCTAAATTACACATTTTTACTCATTAACAATAGTTATAATATTTTCCATATCTGATCATTTCATTTCTAAAGATTTAAAGACTTTTAGTGAATAGTTGTAGTGGCTGAGGGGGTAAAGCAGTCGTTCTTTAACCAGCAGGTCAGTGGTTTAATCCCAGTTTTCCTCATCGGCATGCTGAAAGTGTCCTTTGGTAAAATACGGAACCCCGAATTAGAAAAGTGCACTGTATGATTGAATGGCTGAATGGCATTAAACTCTACTGTTAAGCACACGAGTGGTCATCAAGACTGGTAGAGCGCAATATAAATAGAGAGCATTTACCAAACACCTGTTTTACACTACAAAATAAAGTTACCTTCAGAAGCAACCTGTGTTGAGGTCTATACACTAATAATAATAACAATTGACTTCAATACACCTGTTTTCGAGAGGACCTTCTGTAAGTGAATAACACCTGAGGCAGCTAGGTCAAGTTATAACAATTATGAGGAGAGCTTAACCACATGATAACTTGATTTACATTGATTTATAGTATTATATTGAAATCCAATTGTAGGTTGTTGTGGGCAATGCAGTCATGTAACTTTATTTTGCTCTAACTCTCTAACCTGAACCTGTTGTTTCAATATTATTTTTCTAACCCTAACCCTAAGCCTTTTTCAGAAAAAGAAATATTGTGAGTCCTTTAAATAAAATAGTTGTTAATGTAGGTGTTAAGTTAGCTTGTAAGCTAAGTGTGCAATGCACATGAGGTAATGATGTCTACGTCTCAGGAACACACACACACACACATAAACAAACTATTTTATTGGACTATAAATGTGGATTAACAAACACAGCATCACCTTCTCTATCTAAACTCTGGAGTGGACTCAGCTTGTTTGGTCACCAACAAAGGTTTAGTTTTTATAATAGAGTACATCTCACCATATAAACAGTCACATATATATATGATCCCCGGTTGTGTGTAACAAAGGTATTGCAACAGGAATAGTTGTAGCCCTGGGAAGTAGTGTATGTTTGTGGGTTGAGGTGTGATTGTATGTTTTTGTGTGCTTGCACATTCATTATGGATATGAATCAGTGTCAGAGTGGTTAAAGTGTACCAGTAACCAACAGCAGCTCATTAGTTTGAACCTCAGTGAAGAAAGACTGTATCTCTCCTGAGCTAAATGTCTGCTTCCTGCTCCACCATTGTCCTGGAAAAGACTGAGTGTTTTTATCGGGCAGTGTTCCACAAACATAAAAACCTATGGGGGACAAAATACAGAGGAAAAAGTTGATATTTCTGTACATGAAAGAAAGTTGTTACTTCTTCAAAGGCTGCAGGTTGTCAGAGAGTAAAAAAAAGTCAAAGAAACAGATTATTCATATACTGACCAAATGCTATTTTACATGATATTTGATATATGAAAAGATTAATCAAATATATATAAAAATACCAGTTAGAAGCCTGGTAATGTAGTGTGATAGAAAGGTTTTTGGCTGCCAACATCTCAGATTTCCCTCTATATTGAAGCACTGCTCTCTGCCTCACTTGCAGCACACACTGGAAGGTACCACTATTCCATTTAAGGTTGATTTATTTTACAGAAGTAACACTTGTTCGCTCTTAATGCTTTTTGCCCAGTGTGGCCATGGAACAAACTAGTACCCAGAGAGATAAGTTCTAAAACTGGCTTTGTTGAGATTGATGTGAACACCTTTAAGTACTGATCAATTTTACCACTATACTACAAGCACTTCAAATAATTTGTCACCCAGTCCCTGTGTGTGTGTGTGTGTGTGTGTGTGTGTGTGTATGTTTGTGTGTGTGTTTGTCAGTGTGTGTGTGAGTGTGTGTGTGTTTCACACAGTGCCTGAAATCACGTGATTAAGTGCTTTACAGTACAAGTCACATTCATACATATTTTCATAGAGGGCTGCTATATGCTAATTAGACGACTGGCTCCATCCCCTGAGCCAAAACCAACCTGGATTATTTTTACTGTTACCATTTTTCTGGAAATGTCAAAAATGAATGATACAAATCTGGCAGTGTTTCACCACAGTTTGGGCCCAATCTTACACGTGAGTCAAAGCGGTGCCAAGCAACATGCAAATGTATTTTAGAAGTTTTAAATCATACACATAGGTGAACAACAGGTCAAAGTGACATTTAAACTTACTCTGGACTGTTGTTGAAAAACATGATGAGGTGCTCCTGACAGGCGCTTACCAATTGGTTCATGTTCTTTTAAAAAGTGCCTTATGCACATGTGAATTTAATGTCCCACAGGACACCACCAGTCCTCCTCGTTCTTTAATGCTTATCTATCTGTCTAACTATTCATCCATCCATCCTGTTTAGTGTAAGAAAATGTAAAAAACAATAATAAAGGAAACTAAATGCAGATTTGCTTTTGTAGTTTTGATTTGTTTGTGCCCCTCTTTGTAACTTATCGCAAATGCCAATTAGTCCCTAAAAGCATTGATTTGCACCAGCACAAAAGCCAAAAATTGTGTAAGGCCCCTTCAAAAAATGTGATGCCTAAAACTGCACACATACCTCAAGGCAATGTTTCCTTTATAATAATGGTCAATACAAAGTTGTCACAGAAAGAAAATGCACAGAGCACCAATGTTTTTTACTATGAACAGTGCTCGAAGTACAAACAAAAGTTCAGACTTGAAGGTGGAGACCAAAAAAGAAGGGTTTACGCTGTCAGAGTGTGACTGCTCCTGGTCGGGGTGCGGGTACACCCGAGCTGTCACTGCTGGAAATGAGAGGGACTCCAACATGAGACCACAGACCACCCAGGTGCAGCACTGTTTGATGGGAGCATGAGGTGGTGAAGAGTTTCCTAGCCAGGCCACTATGGAGCGTCCTGCTGCCCCCAGCAAATTCCCTTGTGATGTTAGCCTGACTGATGTAATCTTAACAATCCAATCCAAAGGTGCAGGCACTATTAAACTCAATAACGGATGTGATATCTCTGACCTATAGAATATAACAGAATGATATCGTTCCCTAAAGGGGCTTGAGGCTGAAAGGTAAATATTATATTGAGTTAATCATATTAAACATACTTTTGTCAGCTATTTCCCAATAGCCATTAGTTCTCTTTATCAAATAAAGAGATGTTTGTTGTAAAAATGATTTTAAGCCTTAATTTCCAATGAGAATCATTGACCTGATGGTGATGTATGAATCATTAACATGGCCTAAGGTTTGTGGACACTGGAATATTTCAACTATATGATGTTTGACTGGAGCAATAAAATCTGCCTATAGGGAGAAGGTCATGGTGGGTGAATGTGACTTAAACATTGGAGACACAGCTTGTCTGCTTGTGTTGATCATTGCAAATATGGTGACAAACTTCTGCTAATCAAAACTGTGGGAGGTCAAAGGGATAGTTCACCGAGAAATAAAATGTGCTCATTATATACTCACCACTATGCCGATGGAGGGCTGGGTGAAGACACTTTTGGTCTTTCAGGGCTTCAGACGTAATTAAACAAACGAAAAACATAACATGCCTCCATAATGCTCCTGTGGTGTCATCCAAGTGTCTGCAAGCCCCGTCATTCAAATTTGACCTGAAACTGCTTAATTTACACCAGGTTATAGCCTAAATATCCACTGTTTTCTTCTGCCGAGGTGCATTCAGGGACAATCAGAAAAGCTAAAGCCTGAAACATGCTTCTGCGTTTTCACGGGCCCGTAAGCGCAAGAGCCCTTCCGGGTCCCTTACGTGCTTATGTATCCCTCCTTACATGCTGACGGGTGTCGACCCCCTTTTCTAAAATTTACGGCAAAGCTCCGCAAGCTCACTCAGCCCGCAAGGCTGTGATTGGTCTGCTCTACATCCCTTCTGGAGCTGCATTTCCGGTTTCATGTCCCATAATACCGGCAGAAATCACGGAAGATTTAGAAGAACGAATATGGACCAAATAGAAGAGCACTTGGCAGAAGATATCCGATAGTATGATCATTGTATAACCTGTCACTGACTGGCGGATTTGTCCGCCAGAAAAAGGCTACGAGGAGCCGCAGTGGTTATGTAAATAAACAATCGACGAAGAAGAAAGAAGGCGTCTCTAAGGTCGTCTTCGACAAAAAGCCTCCGCCTAGTGTTCTGGCGCGGAATGGCTTTGTAAGACGCGCAACGGTTGGGGAAGCATGAATGAAAACGAGTCTTGCGCCACAGCGGCGTGAAAAGACGCAGACGCAGTCGCAGAAGCATGTTTCAGGCTTAAGTCACTTCTCCTCGACTTTTAGGCTTAAAACATTGTGGAATGACCATGTTTCGAGTCGAATATGAATGCAACGGGGCTCCCACGTCAGCAGCAAGAGATAAACCACTCGGTCTTTAACATTTAATTCAGAGACTCGGTGCAGACAAAACTTAAATATAAACATAAACTTGCCAGCTATTTCAAATGGGCAACTAGCTTTGCAGCTCAGTCTCCCAGTCTCATGCTCTAAAGCCTGAAACATGCTTCTGCGTTTTCACGGGCCCGTAAGCGCAAGAGCCCTTCAGCCTGAAACATGCTTCTGCGTTTTCACGGGCCCGTAAGCGCAAGAGCCCTTCCGGGTCCCTTACGTGCTTATGTATCCCTCCTTACATGCTGACGGGTGTCGACCCCCTTTTCTAAAATTTACGGCAAACCTCCGCAAGCTCACTCAGCCCGCAAGGCTGTGATTGGTCTGCTCTACATCCCTTCTGGAGCTGCATTTCCGGTTTCATGCCCCGTAATACAGGCAGAAACAACGGGAGATTTAGAAGAATGAATATGGACCAAATAGAAGAGCGTTTGGCAGAAGAGATCCGAAAGTATGTCCACTTGTATAACCCGTCACTGACTGGCGTATTTGTCCGCTTGAAAAAGGCTACAAGGAGCCGCAGTAGCTATGTAAATAAACAATCGACGAAGAAGAAAGAAGGCGTCTCTCAGGCTTCGACAAAAAGCATTACTCCGCCTAGTGTTCTGGCGCGGAATTGCTTTGTAAGACGCGCAACGGTTGGGGAAGCATGAATGACAACGAGTCTTGCGCCACAGCGGCGTGAAAAGACGCAGACGCAGTCGCAGAAGCATGTTTCAGGCTTTAGTGTCTCTCCGTGTGACTCTGTGTCTCTGAGTGTCTCTCACAATGTGTTTCCCCAGTGTCCCTGTGTCTGTCCTCTTGAGGATCATTCAGCTAACAGCTCCTACCTGCGCTGACTGATCATCTGGTCCAGGTGAAGGTGCTCTCCCAGCCACCTCCGCACAGACAAAACCTGCTTTTTAAGACACTCAAATCTTTAGATGCTAATGATTCTCAATGTCGATCAACTATGTAGAATTTCTATCTAAAGCAAGGTTTTGCACAAAATTAATTTACCGAAATATTGACCACAACAATTGTAAAAAATTTGGAAAGTTTCCCAGGTACAAGTTGCGCAAATAGATACAATTATGAAATACCACTCTGTGAAGGCCTTCCTCCAAAAGGAAGACACATCATTACAAGAGGTGACATTTTGCCACAAGCCACACAACCTGTTTGATTCATCACTGTGATACAGCTCTATCGATCCCCCCCCCCCCCCCCCCCCCCCCCCCCACCTCCTATGTCTCTCAGCCACCGGGCAAAAAAAAGTTGTTAAAAATCTTTTTCTAGTCCTTAAAGTAAAACTAAATACCTGTCACTCTGAGTATCAGTTAGAAGTGATTCCCTTGTCTGAGATCCTTGATAAATAAAAGACTGAAACCCTTCGGAAAAAAAGATATATCCGATAAGCACTTCCAAGGCTGAATACACTTTAGTGGGCGATTTAGAACAATTGTAAATGTTGATTTATCCTCCTGGAGGGAAGCACTGAGCTGCTGAGCTGAAACACCCAGCAGAAAAGCAACTTAACACTTAAAGCCCAATTATCAATGTGCCTCTTTCAGAAACATCTTGTTGCATGATTAAATACAAACCATGGTACAAACAGATGAAGGGGCATTATGACATAATTTCACTGTCTGGGAAACAAAAAGAACAAACAGAACAAAAAAGGGATGAGAGCCTCACGCTCCACTTTTGTTTTTTACATCAAAATTCCTACCGTGTTTGCAGAACGGCGCAATATAAAGACAGAGAATGACGCCTGTTAGGCAGTGACAGCAGGTAAGGACACTGCTGATTTAATTTGCTTTGAACAGATGAGTGGCCTCCAACTGAATGCTATTTATAAGCAGAGGGCAACAGATGACATGTACACTCACACACAGTCATAGCCTCTGTCCCTGTCCCAGGTAGGACCAGGACACTCTCATTTTTCTGCCACCTCAGCTGGGTCACGGTCCTGTTTTAGCTCTTGCTTTGCTGAAAACAAAAATAAAAAACACCAGCAGCAGCAGGAGTCTGACCTCTTAGTGTGTTTTGAATGGTTTCTGTCTTCTGGCAGGACAATCTCATCCAAAACCAGTCAATGATTTTATTATATTCTCAAGCTTTCATCTTGCCCTTGTCACTGGTGATGATGTCGGCCTGTACAGGAGGGATCTATTCACCCAATTTTCAATTCAAGCACTTTTCACCTGCTTAGTCTATAATTCATGTTCTTTAATTCATGGTAGGTTAGCTTTTTTTAGTTCCAGTTTGGAGAAGTCCACAATTAATGCAGTGGGAATTGTATATATTAACATATATACAGTCATTTACATAAATATATAAATATAATCATTAAATTAAGAACTACATTTTAAATTTAAATATGCCTGTATCTATCTAACTCCATGCAGTAGTAACATTCAACATTGATCAGAGAAGTCCAGAGTTCCAAATGACTCATTCCTTTATCAGTCATATATCTTCCTTGACATTAAAAGCTTGGTCTGTTTCAAGACACAAGCCTCCTTTGTTTCTGCTACATGTCTCAAATGATGCTTTATGGTAGTGAGGACAGGGGTGGACAGTAATCTGCTGATCCAGATGTCCTTATTCGAGTTAATTTATAGCCTGTGACTGACGCCAAGTCCTGGATGTCTGCTACAATGGCTGTAAATAAAGGTGACATTTGCATCATAAAAAAGGGTGACAGCAGGTCCTGAAAATTTGGGACGGTCCAGAAATACCATCATTTCTCCAGCCTCCTTATTCATTTCCTCTTTGTCCTGAGAATTAACATTTACAGCAGATAATATGAACAAACGCCAATGACAGCTTACTGTTTACACTATGCTATGAGATTTAACTTCAGACCTGACTTGATGAAAATATTATATAAAAAAATGATGCCCTGAATTAGTCTTTATTTTTGAAGCACTGCCAAATTTCCATGAATGCTTCATAAAATAAAGGAGATACCTGCAAGCTGCTGCTGAAACCAGAATAAAGATGTCAAATGAATTAATTATCATTCGGAATGAATTACTACATCAGTCGTGTGTTTTTATTCTCTGAATCTGTAAAACCATTTTTATTAAATCACTTGTGTAACCAATAATTCCTGCATTTGGCTTATAATATTCGCTTTTCTAAAACATGTAGGGCCTTAAGCAGATGATAGCGTCCAGCTGCCACTGTCGGAGTAATAAAAGTATCTACGAGACTGTGTTTGTAAACGTCTTCAGCTTAATGAGAATCGTTGATGCTTAATCGACATTAAAAAATGTCAGTAACCTCTCTGGGGAAATTTGGCCAAATTTGGAACCCCTTGTTGTCCATTATAGACTCATTGGATATTACACCTGAGGAGTCGGATATCTGAGTTCTGCTGACGCACCACTGAAATTTACATTCCCAGAATATTAGCCTTTCTTTAGTTTACTCTCTGTGTTATTTGTTTTGTTCCTAGTTTTTATTTTTGTTTCTTTTTCTCTTTTCTCTTTTCTCTTTTCTCTTTTTTCTTTTCCCTTTACCTTTCCCTAAAAAAAAAAAAAAAAATGTCAGTAACATACCTGTCATACGTGTGTTATAGTTCATGTGTCTTGTACAGGCACTAAGGACACTATTTGATCCTTTTATAATCTAAGTAATACTTATTACAAAAACAAAAAACATCAGAGTTAGAGTCTGATGCTAATGCAAAATATTCCATAATACTCAATCCTTCTTTTCAACTTTAGTTATAAGTGCCTTGTTTTCTACATGAAAGTGAGAAGCCCCGTCTGGACTTCTTCCTTTCACACATGAACATTCACAAAACAGAAATGTCCAGAGCGTTCAGACAATGGTTGGCAGTTGTTTACCGGACATTGACACCAGCGTAGGGTCTATCACTGAAAGCTCTCTTGATGACTTTTCATCCTGAGATACAGTAAATTTGTATTCTTTTATTTTGTTTTCATTTTTTGATGTTGTCTCAACACACCCACTCTCTCACAGTGAATCTTGAGGAGCTGGTCTTGCTGTGTTCTCACACCGGCTAATTCATCGGAGACACTCAGCCTGAAAATTCTGAGCCTCTCAATCCGAGCAATTAGCGTTTTCAGACACAGCCCCTCCAGAGAATGTCCGGAGAGTATACGGAGTTCAGGGCTTATTCAAAAGCATTTGAGTGACTGAACTCAATCAGGTAACATTTCATTGCTGTGAGGTATTAGCTTCTACAATATAGTGAAATTCTAAAGTAATACTTGCTAGTGTTGCTGTTGAAACAGTATGTAATTATGAATGAAGTGAATATGACATGAGAATCCTGTTCAGAATTAATCATTTTTAAAGATAAAACAGAAGCTGCAGCTACCAGGAAGGAAAGGGAATTATAACTGCAGGCTAGCACAGAGGAGCAGTCTGACATGACGAGATAAGCACTGCACTGATGAAATGAATAAAATCAAGTGAATGAAATAGATAATTAGTCACATACAACACATACATTGTGTTCTTTTCCCTGAAGACAGATGCTTGTCTGCATGAACAATGACATATAGCACACTGAGCTGCAGGCACAAAGCAGGGGTCTGTACTACTGATCCGATTGGTCAGTAGTTGGGCTGTTGAAAGGTTTTGATCACTTATCACAAACTTAACCTGCTCCGGAGTAGGTCAGCGGTTCAGCATTAGTTACATTGATGAGTTAAGACATAAACCAGTTTGTAGGAGTGTAATCCTAGTAAATTTTAATTTACTAGGACCTGTAATTACCTTGATAAGCACAAGTTCGGCTTTATAGTACAGTCCCTCTGTTGGTGCAGAGAAGAATATTGAGTAATGAAACAGACTTGTAGGCTTTTGTGAAAGGTTGGGAGGCACCAAGAAACTAAGGAATCCTTAAACTCAGGCAGCAAAACAGAGCAGGAATAAATAGAGCAGAGCCGAAGCTGAACTGACAAACCGACAAGGGAGACTTTGGAGCTCAGATACTAAATACTCAAGGGAGGTAGAGATAATTGAACACCGGTGAAACACACCAGGGTGCTGCAGACAATCACAGAAGGCGGAAAGCAGACAAAGACAGGAAGTAAAACCAGCATAAGACACACGCAGGGAAAGTGATTTCAAAGTAAACAGGGAAACAAATTCAGGGACTGGAAAGCAACTGAAATCTAAAGAACAGTCCAAACAGCATTTCTTCAAAGGTTTTTTAAAGGGACAAATCCTAACTTGATCACCAAGCACGTATAAGTTTCCATTCAGCTCAATGGAGGAGGTCACACAAGGAGAAGAGTTGCTGTAGTACGAATAGAATATCACCACTGTCATACTATTACAGGATATAGAAGCAATACCTGAATCCCATCATGTTAACAGCATGAATGCACACGCTAAATAAAAGTATTTTAGACCTCATCGTGTTCCAAATCAGATTAGATCCACTGGCACCTGCATCACCCTTACAGTGTGAGACGTGTACAGGGACACACATCATGTGGACACCAACATCTGCACAGAGCATGATCAGGTAGATCATGTGATATGAGGAGAAAGCATGGCCTTTGTACAGTAACCCTTATCACTGCAGATCATTTAATAGAAAGTGAGGTTTATAACTTAAAATTAATTTTAAATAAAAAGATATAATCATTGAATGAAAACGATCAAAGGCAACATTTAAACTGCTGATATATTTGTCCTACTCTGAAAACCTGGAGGGCCCAACTAGTGTATGTGTGTGAGTTTGTATGTGCCTGCCACTGTTTATAAGTGCACATTCCTACCACCATCATTGCAGAGTAATTGGAACAAATCGTTTGCCAGCCGGGTTGAGGTTCCAGACTAGAAAATCAGAGAGCACGTTTTTCTTTCTGGTGCTTTATTCCATCTGTATTGACTTCCCCTCAGTCTGGTCCAATGAGGCGGGAGCTGCCACTGGAGGCAGCTGTGATCAACTGTTATTGACCAGATGTAAAGAAGAGGGTGAAACAACCACCAAGAGGGTACAACTACAGGAGTCAGAGGAATTATTGTGTATGCTGTCTTTTTCTACTAGTCCTATTCATTCTCTGTTGGTTCAGACAACAGCCCATTCTTGGCAGCTGATGGCACCTGTCAGCGAAACCCAGTAAGCATGTTTCAACCAAGCTTAAAAGGAATAAGAGCGGATGGTTTTAATTCAGTCTGACCAAGATTGTTTGTGATAACTTGATAACTTGATCTCCTGACCCCTAATCAGTCATATGTCACACACTAGAAACTGTATGTATAGTTAGGTTGTGACTTTTAAGAAGTGAAATGTCATGTTCAAAATCAGCTGGTGCAAAGGAGAAACAGTTTAAAGAGGAGTGGACTAAGAAATACAGTTTAATTATATGAATCGCTGACAAAGGAACTCAGTCTAATTAAGTGTAGCGCTGAAGGTTGTCAAACAATTACACCAGAACAGTTTCTGTAGTTGTGAATTTTGGAGCTATAAAAATTCTGTGCGCGTGTGTGTGTGCAGTGAGCAGTCCATACTGTATGTACAGCAACAGCAACAGCCATCGAAATTCAACCAGTCCACCAAACCAATCATAGCAAGCTCTATACACATGTACATAACAAGATTTACTTCCTTGTTTATGGTTGTGAAGTGCAAGGCAGCTTCTCGGTGTTCTATAACAAAGAAAGAGGAACTAGTTTTTATACTACATGTTGTGGAATGTAAACGCAAAAACAAGGGTGCTTAAAGAATCAAGCTGAGCTCAATAAAACACACATGTGTGTAATTATTTTCTAAATTGTCATTGCAACAAAAGGTGAAAAAGATTGCAACATCCATGGCAATCCAGATTCAATGAAAAATGACAATCCAAAAAAGAAGCCTGAGAAATCCTGGAGAGGCTGTTTGAGGCATAGGAGCTTATGGACAACCTAAATTTCCAAGCCCTGCTCTCTCAGCAGCAGGTCAGAGAGTTAATTTTAGTACTTAATTTGTCAGTGCCATGATACGCACACACACACACACACACAAACACACACACACACAGCTTATGACGCAGCAACATTGCACTAAGCCAGACTGAATGAAAATGAAGGAAAAATACAAAACAGAGGGGAAGTTGCTGGAGAGAAATGAAGTCATCTGTGAGGGTGGGAGGGAAGGAGCTTTGAAAGTCAGTGTTTCCCAGGAGAAAGACAGGGCAGGGTATAACTAAAAGGAATCTTTCTCTTTGAACAGATACCATCATGACTGCGGCAGTCATGCAGGTTCGACAGTGACACCAGGTCCTGGAAGATTTATAAAGGGGTTGTGTTGAACCTGCTCTTCAGGTGGAGAGAGACAGAACAGGAGGAAAGGAAAAATCATGAATGACTTGAAGTCTTAATACAGTGTGTGTACAGATATGTGTGCTTGAAGAAATGATGTGACAGAGAATTGGCTTAGGCATATATGCTTCAGAGCAGGTGTAGTTCTTTTGATTTGACATTTTAGGTAAGTCTCTTTAATTATTGAAATACCTCATCCACAACTTGATCCCAGTATTCCCCCTTCAGCATGCCGAAGTGTCCTTGGGCAAGATTCTGAAAAGCACTTTGAGGGTTCATCAAGACTAGAAAAGCTCTCGAAAAATACAAACCATTTACTAACTAACAGCAAAGTGGTAGAGAAGGCTCAGTTAGGATTTTTTCAACAGGGTTGAGAGATTAATGCCTTAGAATAGCCCTTGGTTGTTTAGTTCATACAATAATCCAAATACATTCTAACCAATGTGTGGAGTTTGCATTTTGTGTTTTGAAAAAATTAAATTGGATTTTAATACATTGAATTATAATCTAGAGTTTATAATCAAATACACAGGATACATTTTTTTGCTCAAATTAAGCTAATCTGATTTGTAGACCACCAATTCACAACATACATTATCTCAAGGCACTTGGAATCATCAGGTGGAGATCTTACAATATTATAGAGAATTCTGACATTTCCCAGATTTTAATGTCAGAGCCAGTAAAGTAAGGTTAGTTAAATCTAGAAGTGAATCATTTAGAGGTGCAAAGGTTTTCTATGTCTTTCTGCCCTTGTGAATTTTTCTCACTGACCCGTGCCACCTCTGAGATTCAGGCTTTAGTATATGTGTATATAAAGAGCTGCAGCCCTGACCCAGATCATTCACAACTTAAACTGAGACCACTGTATCCTTTGAGGTGAGGAGACAAGTGAACTGAAGGCCATTGATAAGTTCCATCCGCTGTGAGTTTGTGAGGCATGCTTCTGCCCAGGAACACGTTAATCATATAAAATAAACATTAAGATTAATTTATTTGTCCCAAACACATGCACAGACACACTCATGCAGGTAGGGAAATTTAACCTCTGCTTTTAACCCATCTGGTGAAGGACAGACAGAGCAGTGAGCAGCCATGTACGGCGCACGGGGAGCAGATGTTGGGGGAGTAAGGTGCCTTGCTCAGGGGCACTAGACAGGGCAGGGAGAATCCTCTTGGATTTTTTAACAGATT
The DNA here is from genome assembly GCF_947347685.1 of Pleuronectes platessa. Taxonomy (NCBI): domain Eukaryota; kingdom Metazoa; phylum Chordata; class Actinopteri; order Pleuronectiformes; family Pleuronectidae; genus Pleuronectes; species Pleuronectes platessa. The sequence goes on from NC_070647.1 coordinate 2,724,849, forward strand.
AATCCAGGTTCGTCTTTTTGTTGTTTCTGCGTGGAGTCGAACCAGAGACGAACCAGAGACCTTTTCTGCCCATAGTCCAAGTTTCTGCCACTAGTCCACCGCCTCTCTCGGAACAGGAGGAACACTGGATTTCAATCAATCATTCAAAGTTTAGCTTTTTCCCTCCATTTGTTACTGTATTTTAAAAGCCTATTGTCACAAATGCATTGCGCTGTCCATGGTGCTGAAGCTACACACTATTGTGGAGGAAAGTAGTAGTAGAGCACCTTCACCTGGACCAGAGGATCAATCAGCGCAGTTGAGAGCTGTTAGCTGATTGATCCTCAGGGAGAGAAACGCAAGGACTGAGACAGTCATGGAGAGACACTCAGGACCGAAACACACTGAGACGGACACGCGGAGAAAAACAGAAACTGGGCTGTAAAGCCAGGCACCGGCAGAAAGTGCTGGTACTTTAAGTTTGGACTGCCACTGTGGCAGTTGACCATGCCACAGGGCTCTCACCACAGCAGCCAGAGACAAACCACTCAGGCTTTAACATTTGAACTTTCTTTATTAAATCAAGACAAAACTCTCAAAATTCCAAACTGAAAGTACCAGCACCTTCTGCCAGTGCCTGGCTTTGCAGCCCAGTGTCTCAGTCTTTGTGTTCCTTTCCCTGAGGCAGCTCTGCTGATGACTTTTATACCAGAGGATCAATCAGCTCACAGCTCTCAACTGCGCTTACTGATCCTCTGGTCCAGGTGAAAGTGCTCTCCAAGCTACCTCCACAACTGTGTCACTCACTTTTCCGTTAAAATATAACAAATAACCTTCTGGTTAGCTCACTGGCTTTTTCCAGAATGGAAAAAACTACCCTGATCATTTAAATATATTAAAAATAACAATAACACACTGAAGAATTACGCTCTTACAAATTAAAGTCCTGTGGTCGAAATTCTACCTAAGGCTAAGGTTGCTAATCTTGGAAAAACAAGCAAGAGGAGGCTTAACTTTTAAAATATGCAACCGATACATCACACTCTCTCTCATCGGTCCTCTCGTCAAACCTACAGCCTCAAAACACATGAACACGCACTGACTGACAACTGAAAAGTGACGACTTTTCTGTGACTCACCTATAAACTTCTGGCTATCGTCTATGCTTCAGCTGTGTATGTCTGTGCAGTTGAAGACAGTGAGAGCATGGGCAGGGTGTGTGCAGGCAGGCAGGTCAGTTTTTGACAGGCAGGTAAGCCATGGACATTTTTATTCAATCTGAATTAAATGAGTTGTGGTATCATATTATATTACTGTATTATTCTAAGACATCCACAGACGCTGGCTTTATTTATTTTTCTTTAAAGGAGGCGGCTGTGGCTGAGGGCAACCCTGAGGGGTAGTGCAGTCGTACTCCAACCAATACACAATTTGATTCGAATTAGGATTGGTTACTCTCAATGGGAAGGTCTGGTCTACTGTTGCAGTGGCCTTGCATAGTTCACTTAGGTCTGTGAGGGAGAGGTTTACCCAGATCCACAAAAATTACAAGAAGAAAACTAGTACTGATGCAAGTACTGGGATACCAGTCTACGAATTAGATCAGTTAATAAGGAAATAAAAGATGAGGAAAAGACAGCTGAAGAAACAACAGGATGGAAGAATAAGGGAAGAGGGAAGATCGATGCAGCTAGATAAAATGAGAGGACGTGAGGAAGAAAAGCCAGGTGGAGAGAGGGCTGTACCAGACAGAGGCTGAGTGATGATGAAGAGGAGGTACAGCTACAATTGAAGGACAAATGGCGATGAATGACACATCTGTATGTCTGAGGGAGAAAAACTGAGCTGACTGGAGAGCTGAGAGAGAAGGTGTCAGAGTTAAAAGTAGAAAAACAACAGTGACAGCAGCAGATGGTGAAGATGATGCAGATGATGCAGCAACAAAACAGGCCCAAATGGAGACTGCTTAAATGAGACTACTTTAGCAGCAAGCACAGCAGGCTCTAACTGGATGATAGGAGGAGAGAGATTTTCAAAATTACAAATATGTTTTGTGTACATCATTTAATTGTTTGACTTTAACATTGTTTTACTATATATTAATCTCCCAACTATAATACTTGCTCAAATCAAACTTATTTCAGTCTTGGTTGATTTCTGAAGGTTCTGCCTAGGTGTGGAACAATGATGACACTTTCCCTTGGTCTCGTTTCTTTGCAACAGGTGGCAAACACATTCCCCTCAGCCCTTAAGGATAAAGTGTGGCCTATACTTGGAGCTAAACTAAAATCCCCACCCTACTCCAATCCCTGCTCCCCCTCCCAGATGAGACTACAATGGCTGTGGCTGAAACTCCATTCAGTTAGCATCAACAGTGACTATATCTAAGCAATTGTTTTTAATCTGATGATTGTGATCTTATTTTGCTACCATAGCACATCAGAAGTGTTGTTTAAATTAAAATTCAGATAACCGTCATATGTAGATTATTATTCTGTGACTTCAGACTATTGTTAATCATGGCACCATCTTTGAGAAACTCTTCATTAGAATGTCTCTGCACAGCTTCTGGTTGATTTTATCTGGCTAGAGTATAAGTAAAATACAGCAGCGTTTATTAGCATGACTTTTATTTAGCTGAAAATATTTACCATCATGGGATGATACTAACCATAAAGTTAAAACAACGGTTAAAATTCCCTACATGTGCTGGAATGGGTTGACCAATCACAACAGAGTGAGCCTGCGGACCAATCAGGGCTGATTTGATTTTATCTGAAGGGGTGACTCAAAGAGACAGAAGCTAAACCAAGCATTTATTCGTCAATCATTACTTACAGCAAAGATTTTTTTCCTGAATATTAGAGTATGTACCAGCAATGACCCTATACAAATTCACATTTCAGGTCAGTTCAATTAGATTCATAAGTTATAACATTAAGGAGATCCAGCATCCTGTGGAACTCAAGGTTTTCACACACTGGAGAATGACCTCTGAACTACTGATCACACCACACTGAAGAAAGAACTCCAACTACTGAGACAGATAAAGGGGCAGCACTTAAATTAAATTAACATGAGGAAACAATAGTCAACATAGGAAAGCTATGATTGCTTGGATCACATCATTCATCCAAAATAACTCCACCTTGTCAAAATCCCAAAAAGCTAAACAGCTCATTTTTTTACTCTAAACTAATCTCTTTGATGAGTGTTTTACGTGTGCCTCTTCATACCATGCAGCTGTCCTCTCCTATTGTGTCTGGCCTTGTGCGAGTTGGGTTGCGATCCCAGTTGCCAATACAGGGGGTTGAATTCTCGGGAATTATGTTGCAGGAGAAAAGTATCCCCCTCCCCGAAGTTATTGAAACCCCACCGTGGTTACATGTGTCTCACCCTCCATTTTCCCTGCGTGCCAGGGCTTCAAAACTAGGTGATGTGGTGCATCTTTCTGATACTTCATGGTACATGATAATGTTGTGGTAGATAATTCTGTTTTGGGTGAAGCCCCAACAACAAGAACAACATTGGAAAACATGTATGACCACATGTGGACGGTTCCAGATTTGTCTTTGTCTGTGGACAATGTAGAACTGATTAAGGCCCAACAGAGTAACTGTACCTTAGTTAGTAGTTTGTCTGCAGCTTCAGCGAACAGAAGGGAGAGGTCTGGCACTTACTTCTTTGAGGATGGTGTCCTCATGCAGAGGTGATCTTCTGGGCCTGACAGTGACCACAATACAATCCGACAACTAGTTGTGCCAACTCCCTTTCGTGTTCAAGTGTTGAGTTTAGCCCATGATCATAGTCTGTCAGGACATTGGGGCATTTCCAAAACATATCGGCACATCCTCAGGTATTTTTTCTGCCCCGGGATTAAAATCCGAAGTGGAAGCGTTTTGCCCATCATGTCATATTTGCCAGGTAGTGGGAAAACCAAACCAAATGGTCCCTCGTGCTCCCTTACACCCTATCCCTGTAATGGGAGAACCGTTTGAGCACATATTGATTGATTGTGTGGGACCACTTCCGAAAACTAAATCTGGCAACCAGTATATCCTCACTATGATGTGTGCTGCCACTTGCTATCCTGAAGCTGTGCCCTTACGCACAATAAAGACCAAGGCTATTATAAAAGCACTAGTGACATTTTTTACCACATTTGGAATACCTAAGCATATCCACAGTGACCAATGCTCAAACTTTATGTCAAAAATCTTTGCTCAAGTAATGTCCCAGTTGTCTGTTAAGCATCACCCTGAGAGCCAAGGGGCGCTGGAGAGATTTCACCAAACATTAAAATCCATGCTTCGCAAGTACTGTCTTGAGTCCAGTAGGGACTGGGATGAAGGCCTGCCACTGCTGCTGTTTGCTGTGCGGGAAACCACGCAAGAATCCCTAGGTTTTATTCCGGCTGATGTTGTTTTCGGTCACACAGTGCGCGGTCCGTTGCGTTTACTCAGAGAAAAGTCCAAATTTTACCGTCCCTATGTCGTGGACCACCCGTTAAGTAACACTAATTATGTGATTAAAACCCCTGATCGACTCAAAAAATCCAGAGTATGTCACATAAACATGTTAAAACATTATTTCTCACACAATACCGATCTGTCCCAATTCATAGTTCTGCTTACATTTTTGCTGATATTCCCACAAAGTTTGATCAAAGTTTCCGATTTTGTAATGACTTTAGAAGGCTTAATGCTATCACCAAACCAGATTATTTTCCACTCCCTCGGATAGAGGATTGTATTGATTGTGTGGGATCTGCAAAGTTTGTAACAAAACTTGACCTACTTAAGGGGTATTGGCAGGTGCTCCTGACTCCTCGCACCTCAGAAATGTCTGCGTTTGTGACACCAGATAATTTTTTGCAGTATACAGTAATGCCTTTTGGCCTCAGGAATGCCCCTGCAACATTTCAGCGACTTATGTCGCAGCTGCTCTCTAGTGTTTCAGATTGCGAGGTATACCTAGACGATGTTGTTGCCTACTCCTCTACTTGGGCTGAGCATGTGGCAACCCTGATAGAGATTTTGAGCCGTTTGAGTAATGCTTCCCTAACACTGAATCTAGCAAAGTGTGACTTTGGTAAAGCAGTGGTGATGTATTTGGGTAAGAAAGTAGGACAAAGTCAGGTGTGTCAACTAAATTTAAAAGTACAGGCAATTGTAGATTTCCCAGTGCCCAAGACTCGGCGGGAACCTCAGACCACAACCCCTTAGTATGTTCGATATTTTAAGGGGGGCGGTGTTACAACCCTGAGGTTGTGTGGATATTTCTCTCTCTCTCTCTCTCTCTCTCTCTTTGCTGTGATGCTTGGGTGTGATGTGTTTTAAGTGTGTCTCTACGAGTGGATGAGTGTGTAGGTGTGTTTACAGGGAGCTGATTGGTTCCAGCCCAAGCTGCAAGGATAAGAGGACGGCTTCCCACAGCTCCAGTGGTCTCTCTCCTTTTGCCACTGCCAGCCCGTCCTCCACCCAGACTCACCTTGTGCAGCACTGTGTAAACTTTTCTTTTGTACCAGCCCGTTCTTGGTAGGGGTGGGTAGCATTTCTGTTTAAGCCATGTTTTCTCCTGTTTTGTTTGGTTGAGGAGTTAGGTCAGTACCATGTCTTTTGTTTCCTTAATTTGAGTAGGGAAGTTTAGGTTGTTTCGCCTTAGCCAGTAGCAGAATAATGTTAAGTGCATGCAATTTAATGCAGTATGTACTTAAGCGGTGGAATTCATGACCATTAAACAATCTCCCTCTCTGCAGGGGAGGGCCAAGATAAAAACGGGTATAAATTATTTAAAACACATCAATGATTTCACACCAACCCTCTAATTTATAGCATCTCCCTTGTGTGGCAACACAGCACCATTAACACGCCAATCCATATTTCACACAACTCGGTCTGACACCGCCACTGAAAATCTATACATCTGAGCCCACTTGGGTCTTCTCCATTATCGATTGAGTAAATCCTGGGATAAAAATTACATAAAAAAACAGACAGTCTCTGCAGGGCTGTTTTTCACAATGCCTGTTTTAAAATTTCGCCATGAATTTATTGTTGTGGTCAAACAAATAGTGAATGCAATAAAGTATGTAAATAACATTGTTTCCTCTGCTGCAAGTTATTTTAAAAGAAGAGGACTCCAAACATTTATGTTGTATTCCCCTTCAGTTTCATGTCTGCTTTTACTATTTATATGAACATAATGTTCATTCAGTCAGACAACTCACTTTCGATCATGTAATATATTTATTACAACAGATTTAGTGTTTGGCGTCTAGGCTCCAACTTAATCACTCCCCCATATGATTACACAGGAATGATGGGAGTGATGAGCAAATACTTGTAACCCCCCGTTGGAGCCTACAGGTGGATGCTGGGGTGGTGGAGGGTTTGAAGCAACAGGTAGGAATACTGCAGCAGCAGTGCGAGCAAGAGGGGTTGATGGGAAATGTCTCTCTGGTTAAATAGACCACCTGATAAGGTGGGTGTGTATTATAGATGGTTGTGGAGAGTGTGGTATGTCACATGATGTATGTCACATGATATATGTAATATGATTGGCGCAGGGCAGCTCGAGTTGTCTGCCAGAACTAGCTTGCAGGCGTCGCCATATTAATGTTGAAAACCTTTTTGGGCCGGCAATTCAGATTTGATTAAAATGGCAATATCATAGAGTCTGTTATCAAATTCAAGTCCCTGGCTGAGAACATGGAACAGACACGCAAGAATAGTTGGAACAAAATGGCAGCAATGCAACATTAGTTGGGTTTGCCACCTCCAGTTTTATGTATGTAGTTTTATGTCATTAATTAACATAACACTGAGAAATGATTATGCCTTTACCTAGAAGTTGAAAATTAAGTGCTATTTAGGAAAATATTCAGTATTTGGTCACCCCTCTGAAATTCATTGGTAGCTGCAAGACAATGTTGGAATTTTACAGACGTAAACGTCGGGAAGCCCAGTACCTTCTGCAATGTGGAATCCCAAAATGGGTCCAGGCCCAAACCCCAAAAACAAAATGGGGACTATGCTGAGTTGCATCTCGTTTGAAAGAGAAATCCATTGTGTGGAATTGGAGACTGATCAACTCAATGGAAATTAACATTCTTGAGACACCATACTACATACATAAAGTACATATAAGTCCAAGTCTAAGGTTAATACTGTAGTATGGGTGCAAAAAAAGAGTATTACAAGCAGAATATCCTTAAGGATAATAATAATAATGAGCATTTAGTCAGAGACAGATAAATCTGAGCAGAATAATTGGAATAACTATATGTTATTGCTTGTTGGACTGAAAGGGGGTATGAAATGCACAAAGCAGCAATGTTGTTTGTATCAAGAGTTAACCTGTATAATTAGTGAAGTTGTTTCTCTCTCTAAAAGACACCATGGTGATGATGGCTCTGCAGCCTGTCAGACGAGCGGTGCTACATCCATCTTCGGGAGCCTATGTCCCACCAGACAACCAGTATTGCATCTTAGCTAGATTCAATTATAAAATTTTGTCTCCTGTAGAACACATCTTTGAATATCAAAGCTCACAATGCCATTTCCTGTCTGAAAATTTCCTTTTAATTTTGATTTAGACTTAAATTAATGAAAAATCGTAAACATTCAACATTTGAAGATGGTCCACAGGACAACTATGAAAATTAAATGTCAAACGGCTTTTCCATTTTCATTCCAAAATGGTTATAAAATGCGCACCCAGTATGTGAAAATTTAAATGCAATTTGTATTATTGCAATGTCACTCATACATATGCATGGAAATATATTTAGATTTTAAGGTGACATTATAATTTTAATAGAATCTCCTATAGGCTTCCATAATGATGAGCTTTTATAAAGAACCAAAAGTTAATACAGTTTTTTCCTATCGTTTTCGGTCATGTACCCATACTATGGTCACTTTTCCCTATCACTTAACACAGTGGGCTTTAGAGACACACACCTCTGCATATCTGTTAACCTTTGGTGCAAAATGCACTACAACAACCACACCACAAACAATGCTGCCATAACTTAACACATGTTTCCTCTCAGAACACTATGACCTAAAAAACACTAACATCTTGAAGCATTGCCAATTGCATATATAAAATGTTGCTGTGTCCTCCAGTTTGGCATAGATTTCCTGTAGTGTTGCATTGAAAAAAAGAGAAAAAACACAGACAAACACTTCTTTGGACTACAGTAATAAAGTTTGTAATATTACAGTATGACAATCCAAGCCAAGTATCTGCTGACAGTGTTCATATGTCGGTTTACCTCCCACAAAAGATGTCACAATTGAGTGTGGTAAATGTACTGTAATTGTAAATACAGTAAATACTGTAAGTGTTTTATGAGAAACTGAGAATAACAATTTTCAGTTTTTGTAATGCAAATTACATACAGTAAGTACGTAATATATGATCCAGAAACAAATCACAAACACAACAGTTTTTTTCACTGTGCTTTACTTTTTGGAGATTTTGTCACAGTGCAAGTGTTACACAAAACAGAAAATACATTACAAAGTCAAAAAATGTGTTCTAACAAAAAATGCAATGCACAAAACCTGCACATACTGTATATTACAGTAGCCCAACAGTGGCGCAGAATTGGGCTAATCCCTCCTATCCTCCGCATTTGGCCACAAATTTTCATCTACGTCGCAACGTATGGTTTCTCTTGCCATACAACGTGGATAAAATCTTTTGGAATGCCTTATCCAGGCCTGGATATCTTCTGGGGCTATGTCCATACACCCAGCAGCCATTGCCTCTAATAGGGACATCTGGTCCTGAGGGCGGTGGTCATAGACCTTCCATCTCCACGCCGAAAATAATTCCTCGATGGGGTTGAGGAAAGGAGAGTAAGGCGGAAGGAAAAGTGACATCATCCTAGGACGCGCCGCAAACCACCCTGTGACTTGCCGGGAGTGGTGAAAGGCCACATTGTCCCATACAATTACATACGTTGGTAGATTCTGCCTGTCTACCTCTCTTGCTGTGAGCCTTTCGTAAAGCTCATCTATGAAGGCAATTAGGCGTTCGGTGTTGTATGGGCCTATGCCGGCCTTCTGCAGCTGCAGTCCATCGTTCGAAATTGCTGCGCACATGGTGATGTTCGCACCCCTCTGGCCTGGAACATCTATCGTGGCCCTTTTCCCAATCAGGTTCCTTCCACGGCGACGTGTTTTTGCCAGGTTGAAGCCAGCCTCATCCACAAAGATGAACGCATGTTCATTCTCACTGGCTTCAAGTTCCATGGCTCTCTTCAGGAAATTAGAGAATACACAAGATACCATAAGACAAAAATGGCATAGCTTACAGTTTTGTGCAAAATCACAATCAACATGACAGTGTGTCCTGTGTTCAGTCTTACCTGGACGTATTGGTACCGGAGTTCCTTTATCCGCTCAGAGTTCCTCTCGAAGGGGACAGTGTAAAGCTGCTTCATTCGAATTTGGTGCTTTTTCAGCACTCTGGCGATGGTCGTGGTGCCAACATTCTCAATGTTGGCAAATACACCAATGTCTGCGATGATGTTTGCACAAATTTCTCTTAGCCTTATACTATTGTTAGCAATAACCATTTGCACTATTGCATTTTCTTGTGGCAAAGTGAATTTTCTTCCCCTTCCACCTGAGTGGGGCAACCGTTGGGTCCTACAATAGTGAGTCAGACACAAATGCACTGATACGTCAGGAGAGTTTTGGAGACTTCTCACATCACATTACTACTGTTACAAACACATCAGTCAGAATGCTGTAAATACTGTATAGTACCTGTTAGTTTGTGTGAAAACCCTCACGATTGATGCCACCGTTGATCTTGGCAAGTTCGGCTGAACCCTCAGACCAGCTTCCCTCATGGACAGACCATGATTGATTACATGGTCGATGACAGTTGCTCAAATTTCATCAGATACAACTGTCCTTGCTGCTGCTGCTCCTCTCCCTCTACCTCTCCCTCTTCCTCTACCTCTTCCTCTTCCTCTACCTCTTCCTCCTACTCCACCTTCACCTCCACCTCCATCTTCACCTTCACCTTCACCTCCCCCTCTTCCTCTTCCTCTACCTCTTCCTCTTCCTCCTACTCCACCTTCACCTCCACCTCCACCTCCACCTTCACCTTCACCTCCACCTCCACCTTCACCTCCACCTCCACCTCCACCTTCACCTTCACCTTCACCTCTTCCTCTTCCTCTGCCTCTTCCTCTGCCTCTGCCTCTTGCTCTTGCTCTTGCTGCATCCATTTTCCTATACCAACTACGTAAAGAAGTCCAAAGCAAATGCCAAAGAAGGCCCTTTTTCAACGAGGCACAAATTACATGTAAAACACCTGAGTAGGTCTTTAGCTGAGTAGGTCTTTAGCTGAAATGACCACCAGGTGTTTTGCATTGCAAAACTTATCCTCTGTGTTTTGTACAGATCATTGTATGTAGTGTTGCTTTTACGTAAAAAAAAGTAATTCCATGCCAATTCACCAAGAACTATGGTGCACAGGGGGGAAAAAATCTAAATTACTGTAAAATAAAATAAATAAACTATAAACTAAATATTTTTTCTTATTCAAACATGTAACTTCATTTGTCTGTCCAAATGCAGCATCTTTCCATCTACAGTGATCTAAATTACTGATAAGTTAGGTTTTGAACAGAAAGTTCACTGTTTTGAACAGAGTATCTAAACATTGGTAAAATATGCTGTAGTTCCACAGCGTTTTGCCAGTAGTGAACATTGACTGGGGCAAGTATCCATGAAATTTGGAAGAAGGCGTCATTGCCAGCATTTGTATCTTAGCATAGGGGCAAGTAACCACAGTTTGGTTCACATGGTCTACTGGTATGCTCACTGTGTGAAGTGTTTAGGGAATGTGAACATGGTTTAGGTAAATTGCCTAAAACGATAGGAAAAAACTGTAATATACTTAAATGATATTGATATTATCATTAGAGAAATACAATGCTGTCTTCACTCATACATATTCCATTGCACTTATGCACATTAACACACACTTTAGTAGCATCTATCCAATGAATTTAATGTGTGTGTGTGTGTGTGTGTGTGTGTGTGTGTGTGTGTGTGTGTGTGTTTGTGTGTCTGACTGACTGACTGACTGACTGACTGACTGATTGGAAGGCTCCTTTTAATGAATAGGTAAGGATGATTGAAACATGTGTTTTCACAGTTATGAGCCCGTGTAAAGGAAAGACAGAGACAGAGATCAGACTAATCTCTTTACCATGAGGAGTCTCAGCTGAGGTAGCAGTCAGCAGTGTCGCAGTGGAAACCGCAGCATGAAGCAGGGTGAGAGAGCACCAACAGTGTAATAGCTGTGACCAACTGGTGATTAGATTTAGGCTTGTCTACAGAGTTTTAAAATAAAAGGAGGTATTTTTTCAGTGAGGGTGAGAGAGAGTTTGTGTTTGTGTGTGTGTGTGTGTGTGTGTGTGTTTATGTGGGGCGGGGGGGCTGATTACCTGCATCCTCTGTGATTTTACGGTCTCAGCTTGACGAGTTCAAAACCGGCATGGTATCCTTTTAAGTTTGATTTTTAACATCATCTAAAGCCACAAATGAACAAGCATCAGTATTTTCACAGCACAGCATGAGTTCACTGTGGAGCAGACATTCAGGTCCAGATATGTGACTTCATGAAAATAAAGCTCATGTCTTACTAATGCTTCAACTGATGGGCGTGTGCAATTATTAGAGTCCATGTTGTGCACCTGCTTATGTAGTTACATATTATTAATAATGAGCTTTAAAATGACAATAAAATAGCATGACTTCAGACCAGGTTGTTGTTGGTCACATGCATAATGCTGCTTCAAGATATCAATGCACTAAGGCCTATACAGTTGCTGTTTCACCATCATGAATTTGATTGTTTACGTACTTGCTTAGGCATTGAGCATGTTACTGGAGAATTCCAGTAGAGGGCACCCCACAAAACCCAGATTAAATAGAGCTCCACTCTATATAATACAAAGATTTTTCTGCAACGTCCAAATGTTTGCGCTCTAAGAACAATAAAAAGTAGATCAACATTTGGCTACTGTTCTGATGAAGACAGAGTCAGACCCCTAAAGCAGACAACGCGACTGAAAATGGCGAGTTTACTTCTCTCGCTGATGTGGTGACCCTGATGTCATGCCCACTAAACCAGTGACTGCCTCTTTACTGTCATGACTCTGCCCCTGGAACTTTAAATAATTGAAAAAGACTGTTTTTGGACCTGACCTTCTGTTGTGTGGCCTTTTTAGTTTTATGTGGGTACTGCATCTTGCTTATATGTTGCGTTAAATTCTGATGATGTGCACAACCCACGCACCAAACCAATGCAGGATTCCTAAGCGGGCATCTGCAGTGCACCTTACTACACCTCATATTAAAATCCACATGTTTATGGGTGCTGAGATGCGTGCAAATGCATTTGCTATTTAGGAAATATGAGCAGAATCATCATGCTTGGCACTTCTTTGTGGCATGTGACGTTTTTCATTTCTTGTTTTAATCTGATTGTTGTCTGTTGATCGTTTTATTGTTAAACACAGACGTCCATCTCTTTTGGATGATTCACTTACAAAACAGTAAATGCTTTTTATTCTCATTAATAGGTTCCCTTGTTTGAGACTGGCCTCGCAAAAATGACTTGCATATAAAACATCGCACCAGTCCAGTTATATCACATCTTAATACATAATTTGTCCTGAGAAAACGGTGTTGTGTCCCTGATGATGAATAATTTCTAAAAGCGTGCAAACATTAACCACCAATAGCTAGTAGCCATGTCTGCCTGAATTAAGATTGAACCAGGAAAAAAAGCTTGTGGTCGTACTGAAATGAGCAAAGCTGTGTTTTAATGTTTAGGATTTCAACTTTTCATGTTTTAAGAGGAATATTTATCTTTATTTTTATTCTCGGAAAATATTAAACGAAGTGCACTAAGCTGTCACTCTCTCTACTAAATTTGTTAGTCAAATTATATTAAATCAGTTGCCTCCCATGAAACTATCCTTTGACTCGGGATGTGTCAGCCGAACCTTCAGTGCCTCCCGAGAAAAACCTGTCAAGTCATGATAAAATTTGTGTGAGTTTATTTTTGGCTCAAGAGCATTTTCATTGAGTTATTCCTCCCATGGTGTCTTTTGTCACAACCAGCTGCACTGAGGTTTAATAAAAACGGTGTTTCCTCGGAATGGGTCGTCTGGGAATACATTATCTCGCACAGAGATCCAAGTATGTCATTTTCATGCTTGTTATGTGCACACAACTTCTATCTCATCACTCCATTCTTACAAATCAGGAAAGCTTTGTGTCCTTTTTCCATTCTTCCTTCTTTCAATTCAGGGTTTGGATTTCCTACTAGGTTCATTACCCAAATTAATTTGTTGAACACTTGAGAAATATTCTTTCAAGAAATAGTCTAAGCAGTCTGTTCCATTATTTGTAAGGCTGATTTAGCATTCAGCCATAGCGGACTAATTTTAGCTTCCTTTAGAGGAGAACTAGCCGTGCATTGTCCAGGAGAATAAGTGTCTTCACCTTTTAACATGAAGCAGGTGAAAACACCACCCAGTGTCCAATTGACCCATCTCACTACTGATACTCTCTGACAAGAAGGTCCTCTGGCACAACCAGCCATGTCCTCATAAACCATACCCTACTGCACGTAAATCAAAGATTACTCAAGTATTTTACCTCTGATATGGTTTCATAAAACGTTGCCAAACAAATTGCCAAACAACGTTAAAATTAGTTTGACAAAGTGACTTAATATATTCTACAACAAAGGGTTCCTGGCATAAACATCAACTTTCATACTTTCAAATGTGGAATGTACAATGCATGGAGTCTAAGGAAAAGTAAATCTAGTGGAATGAACATCTAAAGGAAGACAAGGAGGATTATGATGTTTGACAGCTAAAAGTAAATCTGGCTATACATTGCATCCTTGTGACGTTGATAACTGTATTCAACACACCATAATGGGAAATGCTATGAAATGCCTTGTGGTGCATAATGTCACAAGTACTTACTGCAAGGTATTTTACTACAATTGAAAAAGCTGTATCTGTAAAAGAACTATGTTTATTGTTTCCAACTTTTATAATGAAAAAAACATTTGCATCTCATACATTTTAGGTTTAGTGGCTGTGAAAGTAGACTGTCGATTTTATCAAAACTCTACAGAGTGTATAGTTTTTATTCAAATAGGGCTTCAATTTTATCGTTGAAACTCAGGAAATTGTATCATAATGTTCAAATAGACACCGGTTAAATATATATAATAAATGGGCTATAACAAGTTATTTAACTGAAGTAACTAGATATTATAAATCAACCTGAGGTCTATATAACGGTCTTATGCTTGCTCACAATTTTTACAGTGCTAAAAAAATTATCGGGGCCTTCACAACATATGTTTTCCTGGAACAAAATAAATCAATCAAAATTTGCATGATCTAATAGTTCCAGATTTAGCCAAAGGATAATGTTCAACTAATGCCCCAGACTATGTTCATTTTATTTAACACCCACACAATGTGTTGATCAAATCCAAAGGTCAAAGTCACAGCATGGGATAAAATGTTTGGCTTAATGCTCATCTATATGAAATACAGTGAAAACACATACTGTAAACATGAATATGCAATTTAAATGGCCTTTACTTCAATTAAAGAATGTATGAATAAACATTTACGCATGTTCTTTTACAGACCTGTATATAATATACATCACTTATATACTTTCATTTTGCTCATCAGGTCTTAGAATCTCATTTCACACACAACATAATTGATGTACCATTATTTCCGTTGGCCTGCTCAAGTTATATTAACTTATTGTTTTGGATGTATGACTTTTAACTCCAGTTCCATCTTGTTTATTTTACACACAGATTCTGGTGGTAACTGTTCTCAAAGCACCACTAACATCTGTAGTATAATGTTGTACAGGTACAAGTTCAAGAGCAGATCTTTTTAATCTCCAAGATCTCAACTCAAGGATTATTTTAATGCATGACTCCGAAAGTGACTTTTATTCCTAAACTCTTAAAGGGATATTTTAATCAAGGACTAGAACTCAGAATAAAACCAGCACTTACCACGAACGTACACCTTTCATTTACTCTGTATGTGAAAAAAATCATTGCAAGTATTTTTAATTGATATATTAATACTTAAAGTATATTTCCTTCTACAGTATGACTAAAACAAAAACGACTTCAAACATATGCTACCACTGCTTAACATATGACTGTTAGTTGATTTAGACCCTTTCATGCTGCATAGACTGTACATGAAGAAGGACTACATGTCTCCACCTCCTCCCATTGTTCACAAATAAGCCATCTGTTCGAACGATTCTAACATTCCACTTTGTTTCAATAAATTTTGGTCATCAAATAACCAATTAAAATGAAATTTACCAGAAAAATCATTTTTTCTTTGGTCCATGTCCCTCCATTACAATACATGCTCCAATAAATCAGCAATTAAATGATGTTCCAGAAAGATGTGATCGCTTATTAAATATTAGGGATGAGCGAGTACAGCATTATCTGTATCTGTATTCGGAGTGGGCGGGGCCTAACCCGGAAGTGGGTGTGATTTAACCCGGACGTGGGTTGGATTTAACCCGGTCGCTTTCTACCAGCACCACGTCTGAACGAACCCACGTTTAACAGAACTCTACTGGTTAATAAGTAAGTACAAACTGAAATAAAAACAAACTTCAAGCTGAAGAAACCCTAAACGTTAACGGAAAAGACCCGCGAACCTGAGTGACTGAGAGACAAAGAGCTGTTCTGTGAGTGAGTGAGCAGAGCGGTGTGTGAAGGGGAGGAGCGCTGTGACGCTGTGTGAGGATTTTCATTCAGTCCGAGCACAGATATTGACTCGTATTACTCGTATAATACTCGTGCTCGGCAAAAGTGCTTTATCCGTACCGGATACTCGTTTCAGCCGAGTATCCGGCTCATCTCTATTAAATATTATGACTAATTCAAACTGGTGAGGCTCCTTCCATATTTGGACAGTCACATATTTCTACTCATTTTCACTTCATTATGTTCAGTTTTTAGTGAACAAACTCAGGTGGTGAGATTGTCAGACAAATTTATCTCCGTTAGCAGCCCTTCTCAGTGCCCCTCCTACCTAAAGCTGCTTTCCTTGAAGCAAGTTTGAGTTTTGAAACTTTTCATTTCAGTATAATCTTTTTTGCAGGGTTTTTTTGGTAGGGTTTGTATGTGCATAGTATGTCATCTGAAAGTGTATGTTTTATAGTTTATCATTTGTTTTTCAGCAGGATTGCAGGAAAACTACTTAATGAATTTCCACAGAACTTGCTGAACATTGCCCAAGAAAGATTTGCCGCATATCTCAAAGGGCAGATCGAGGAGTTTTGTCCCTTTTAACATTTTTCTTTTTCATCGATTTAAGAATAATTCATTTAACTTTTAAAGTATATCTGTATGCATTACTACCTCCTGCATTTCACCCTTTTTTTTCTTTGCCATTGTCTGTCTTCACTTGTGTGTTCACATTTGGTCTGTGTCTGTGTGTGACTGACTGGCTCTCTACTTCAGGTTCCCTTCAATTCATCTACACACCTCCAATTAATGCTGTACACCCTCAAGCAGTACTGTACATAAGCCCCACTTCATCCAACAGATGCTCAGACACCCATAGCGGACGCTACGGATGCTTCTCTGTCTTTGAAGTTAAATGAAGTACTATGTTAAGTGCTATGATTCCTTCTGCCTTGTTCACTAATTCTAGCCTTTTTTTCTGTGCTTAGGTTCATCCTGCCTTCGTTGAAATATCAGCCACACTCAGCCTCCTATGCTACTCGCTCTGATGAAATTTGTGGTGGCCATTTGCCTGTTCTCATTCTGATTCTGTTACTTGGGCATTTATTATCTCCACCAAAGAAGGGATGTTTTCATTTGCATCTATTTGGATGTGTGTTAGTTCAAAGTAGCGACATTACACAAAATCTAATGTACAGATAACCACAAAACGTGTTGGGAGGATGTAGCATGGGTCAGGGAGGAACCCATCACATTTTGGTGCAGATCCAGAAATAATTTGTCACTTTCATAAACAATTATGAGATTGGGCATTTGTCTTGGCAGAGGTACTAGTTCCTGGTCTCAAGAGTTGATCGAGTCATTACGTGAAACCTAACAATATCTCCCACCGCAGTAAAGGGGGATGGGTCAATGAATGCTCATCAAAAACTCAAAAATATTAGCCTACAATATATATTAGTCTTGTGACAAGAGTTCTTGTAGCAGCTGCACCTTGCCATAGAGTTCCACTTGGACTGAAATCCTGACTCCTGTACAAATGGAAAAATCACCCGCCCAGTCCTCTGCTGGGTCAATCTGAGTAGCATCAAATGTAATTGAAGATTTGGCCAGTTTAGCTGACAGTGTGTGGAGAGACGGACATTTAGGTGAGGACACGGGGGAAGGAAACACAGCCTCTGTGACCCTTCCTGCTTATCACATACATGCACATTCAAACACACACTGAGTCTCTGCCTATCCTGCACATGAAAGAGAAGTTGAAAAGTAGCAGGGAAAGTGCCTGTTCAATGCTGAAGTCACGGCTGTGAGGAGATTACCTGGTGTGAATTTAATTTCTTTCTTTGGCAGCAGCATCATCTGTCACGTTCTGTGATTAACTGCATAACAAAGAAGGCATTCCACTACACAAGAAATCCTCCATCCAGTGGGAAAGTTCATATCCTCAAAAGGAAGCACCTGAGCTTAACACACACACATCGAACCAATATAATGCGCACTCATAAAAGGGAGCAACAGCTTCTATTGGATCAAACTTAGACAGCTTACAGTGACAGATAAGAGGTTACGTCTGATTCGATGGATCTCAGTTGTCTACTTAGAAGGAACCCAAAATGAGAGACTATTTATTTGCTAACATGGGATAAATGCAATGACTGATCAAATATGCACAGTCGAACCAATTATACATTTTAATAGTGATCAATCACTTGATGACCTTCAGATATTTAGATGTCTATGAAGAAATCTTTCAAGGATTTCCGTTTTGTAACGACATTGACAGCCGGATATAGAAATAGTTGGCTTAGCCATTTGGATTAGTGCTGAAGTGCTGTACAGACTTCCTGTGGAACCCACAGCAGTGGTTTGTTGGGACAGTAACGTTACATCAAATGTGGCATTTCCCAGCAGCATCATTGATTTCCTGGTGACAGAGGTTCTGCCAGTGGTCTCAGCTGTTTCAGGGTTTAAAGCCAGTCAGGCTCCAGCAGTAAGTCGTTAAAGACTCTACAGCTTGTCCAAAATGCCGCAGCACGTGTCCTGACGAGAACAAAGAAAAGAGAGCACATTTCTCCAGTATTAGCATCACTACACTGGCTTCCAGTTAAATCTAGAATAGAATTTAAAATTCTCCTCCTCACCTTCAAGGCCCTTAATAATATGGCGCCATTTTACCTTAAAGAGCTGTTAGTAACTTATAAACCCACTAGAGCACTCCGCTCCCAGAATTTAGGCCTACTTGTCGTCCCTAAAGTCTTTAAAAGTAGAGTAAAACCAGAGCTTTTAGCTAACAAGCAACTCTGCTGTGGAATAAACTACCACTTTCAGTTCGGGAGGCAGACACCATCTGTTTGTTTAAAAGTAGGCTCAAAACCTTCCTTTTTGATAAAGCTTATAGTTAGAGCTAATTAGTGCGGCAGAACGTTACTTGTTCTATTTTATGACACATGACACACGGAGCTTCTCTTTCCAGCTTCTCCTTCCTCTTCTCCATCCCTATCCCCCTTCCCCGGAATCCCTTTGCTTTATCACCCGCAGATCCAGGGCCTCTGTGGCCGCACCATGGATTGCGGTTTGTTGATCGCGCACCGGGGGTCGCGGTGGTGGACCCAGTGTGGCGGATTCTGCGTTGTGTGGGCTGATCGTGGTGGTGGTGGCGGACCCTGTGTCGCGTTGGCATCGGGTACGGGCATTTGACCAGGACCACAGCGGCGGCTCGTGGTGGGTGGCGGTGGACGGTGACTGAGGACTGGAGTGGCGTTCTGGTCTGGATGGTGGATCGTGGTCCTGCTGGTTGCTGACCATGGACTGTGATTGCAGCGGGACTGCTTAGCATGTCATGTTGGGGTTGTCCTTCGGGATGCTTACCCTCATCAAATGCTGCTAGAGACTTAAATCTTTAATCTTGAAGACTTTAATCTTGATGATGTTTTCCTGCACGTGGCATCTATTGCACTTCTGTCCGTCCTGGGAGAGGGATCCCTCACATGTGGCTCTCTCTGAGGTTTCTACGTATTTTTACCCTGTTAAAAGGGTTTTTAGTAGTTTTTCCTTACTCTTGCTGAGGGTTAAGGACAGAGGATGTCACACCCTGTTAAAGCCCTATGAGATGAATTGTAATTTGTGAATATGGGCTATACAAATAAAATTTGATTGATTGATTGACATATACTTCTCTGCTTCCCTTTTCTAAAGTCAGTGACTGCTTGTTTTAAACCTTTTTTCCCTTTAAATGTAAAATATAGCAGATTATTATTAAATGCTTCAGACCAGAGAGCTAACTTCCTGAACTGAGGTCGAGCAAACCAGACAAAATCTATGATCTCATTGAACGGCAACTCCAGCACCCAGGCTGAGGTTCCATTTTATAATGGTAATGGGTTTCTCTTGCAGGGAAAAATCATAATCGCTCTCCACTTATGTCTCTCAGGGGAGGAAAATTATATCTCATTTCTAGAGTAAATGTGTTTTACACATCACTAAATGACAGTTAGCCAGATGATATATCTCACTATGATTAAGAATTTGTGTGTGTGTGTGGGGGGGAGGGCGGGGGGACTTAGCAGTTATGGTTAAGGTTATTGTAGGTATCCTAGGAAAATGTAAGTGAATGTAATGTGCATGTATACACACATGGGAGAAAAAGAACATAAGTACAGTTATAAGCATCACTCAACACAGAGGGACACACACACAATATTTTTATGAGTGATATCAATCACATTCTAAACTTTTTCTGTGAAATTCCGAATGACAAAACTGCTGAGAAGCTGCTGACCTTCAAGCTGCAATCATGGAGAGAATCTGAAGTGTGAGAGTTAAAGTCCTTATTTCTTTCCCCAACTGTTTGGGACATTCGCATGGGACCAGAATCCCTGATGGGTACACTATTGTAAACCTGCGGCACACAAGTCAAACTCATACACACACATTCTTTCACCAGACCGACTGACAGTGATGATCCCTGTCATAACAACCAAATTCACCGAAGAACTTACAGTGTTTATTTCATTGCTGCAATGCTTTATACTAAGCAGAATTGCAATGATTTTATTTTGAAAAGTTGTGAGCTTGGGTCTGAAAAGACCTCTGAATAGCTGCCATGCCATATATATATAAAAAAAACAGCAGTTCACTAAATTATTCAAACTTATGATATGGTAAATGGTCTCTGTTAATATAGCATAGGTAGTATGAACACCAAGCGAGAAAGGTTGTTGTTGTTCCACCAGTCCCCTGCTGTTTCTTCTTTTTTTTTCTGTGAGGTCATCAGCTGATTTCAGGATGCACACATATTTCAAAGAAAAGAGTGGATAACTTTTTGAACAAAAATAGTGTAAATAGAGTTTAAATAAAACACAAACGTTGATAAAGCTGCTTTGAGACATTGACTAGACTCGGGAGATCCTCCACACATTCTCTGGAGGGGCTGTATGTGTGATCGCAATTGTTCAGGTGGGAGCCTCAAGACTTTCCCCGGCCAGTCCCTTGGTATTAATGTACTATGTCTCCAGTAAATTCCAATCACACAAAAGTTACATTTTTTATTTTATTTGGTGCAGTAACAGCTCAGTGTGTAAATGGAAACAAGCAACACTCTCCTCAAACTAGAAATCAGAGAAAAATCCTCCTATGACACGACTCCATAGAAAACATATGCAGCACTGACTTTGTTAATAAGCAGCAGTTTTGTGTTACATTAGAATATAAATTAGATATCATGAGCTACAAATCAAATGGTAGAATGCAGGAATTGCATTACACTTTTGAATCATATCCGAGCTAATCAGATGAAACACCAATGTTTGTTAGTAACTGGGAATGGGAAGGTATGTCTCCAGTAAATTCCAATCACATTATTAATTAAGCTTTGTGGTGTCTGACATGTGTCATCCAGAGTTTAAATTGAATGTAAGGATTAAGATTTCTATACCCATTTTTGTTTAAGAAATTTCACAAACATTTTATAGTCTCACAACATCAATACCCTATTCAACGTTATAGAGCAAAAAGCACAAGATACAAATATAGAGCAAAAGGTGACTTCTCTTATTTCAAGTTTCTCCCTTTTGGTTTCTGACTTAAGGTGAGTATGTGTTCATCAATATTGACCAAACTGTTCTGGGAATAAAACACATGAATTCTTAAGAAAGGTCGGCTTCGCTTTGAGTGTTATCGTCAAAGCATCTGGTGTAATACCTTCACCAGATAAATAAAACTCAATACCTCTGTTCTTGATATAACAAGAACATAAATGCAGTTATGAGAAGTATTCTTCTATCCAAAGTCATAATAGGTAATAAATGTAAACATACATATCACAGGAAGATGTTTGTGGCTTCTTTGTCAGGAAAGCGATGATTCTTCTCACATTGCAGAGAATCCACTGGGGATTGAAAGTTAGCTGATGGGAGTAAAAGAGTTAATACAAAATGAATCTTCCTGTTAGATATAATAGTGAGCCGTTGTTGATGGTGCACGGAAATATGTTTCACTGCATTTTCAATGCATGTGTACAATCCTACGTGCAATACACCTGATCTCTGAACAGTGGAAACCGAGTCATGGGTAGCTTGACAAACACACACTTGTCCATGGCTAATAATAGTCAGTCAACCATCAAAGATCTTGGTCCAAAACGAGCTGTCTTCCTATTTTACTGAAGCCAGACTTTGTTGTTGGGACACGGTCACCACCATGAAAATGACAGAAAAGATAGACACATAATCTGGAAGTCAAGCTAGCTTCAAGAGACATCAGCCTGCGGTTGCCAAAAGAGTTCAGCAAATTACAAAAAGAATGCAAACAGACAACAACAGATCATCAGATCCTTTATGGGACTTAAAGTCAAATACTAAGTATGAGATATCTCTTCCCCTTTGGCATAGTTTATTTATCTTCTTCTTCTTCTTCTTCTTCTTCTACTTCTTCTTCTTCTTCTTCTTCTTATTAGTATTATACTTATCAGCTTTAGATATACTTATCCACTGGTCTATATTTATTTATCTATTTCAAAACTACTGTATATATAATTATTCATATGCTAAATTATTCATTTATCTGCTGCTCCCGATCACATACATATATTCTTCATGCAGTATTCACCTTCACTGTTCATAATCTGTACATATATTTATCTGCTGCATATATATTTATTCAAACGCTACAGTATGTATTTATCTGCTGCTATCTGTTCCTTTAAAAATATTCTTCCTTCACCTTAAATGTAAATTATTTATGCCTGTATAACTTTCTTCAATGCACTACGATCACTTTAAACATTCATTATTTATCTACATTCTTACAATCAGTTGCAAGAACTCTTACTTTATAATTTGAGTATACTGTCCATGGATATTGCACTGATGTCATTGTTGTTTTCTTTCCTTATACTTATCAACATGCTCTATGTGCCTTAGAATTTCCCTGACAATTTTTTTTTATTAAATTATTATTATTAACTTGTGTTGCTGCCATTAACAGCATTACATCTTTTAGTATCACTCTTATTATCTTTTTTTTTCTCTCTCTCCACAGTCACCAAAGATTTGCGCCTTGTTGTAACTGTTGGGTTTCTATATAATATTGTAAGGACTCGACCCTATTAGTACCTTGAGATAATCGAATTTTATGATTTAGCACGATAAAAATGGAATTTAATTGAATTAAATTTAACAGCACAAATACTCCTTCACTGGTTTGCCCTGATGACATGCCAGTGACGGATCGCTGCAATGCTAAAATAGAATATTCAGGTATCCTAGTGAGAACAGCATGATGGATTAAGAAAATCACGGGAATGAAACCCTGATATGATGAGAGAGCTCATGTAACATTTTATGGCCTCATAAATCTCCCTTTCAGATATAACTCACTGTGCAAAATATATAATGACACAGAAGAAACAAGTATAAACTTCAGGGCCTCAAAGCGGCAACATCACTTCCTAACAAGGAACATTTATAAGTGCTCTGGGCTTTGCTGCTTGTGCCTGACTGGAGGCAACTGCGAGGAGAGCTGCTCTGCCGGCTCTTTCCTGTCATTAAAGAAGGTTATTCTTGCAATGTGCTGGAGATATTGACATAGTTAGAGATAATTTTATAATGTGTGTTCAGAAATGTAATGATTCTGACCTTAATGGTTCTTTAAACTACAATACTGGCTGCAAATGTAGTTTGGTACTCATGATGGAATTCAACTAATTTAATATGCAGCTTTGTGTTCAAGGAGGGAAAATGTGGTCAACTTCATGCCTTATTTCCAAAAGTATGATGTTCACATTCCAGTGGGAGGTTTTATAGCATTAAGCAATTATTGGGTTAGAAAATAGTGTGCCTTTGTAAAAATGTATTTCCGTAGATTTTTTCTGATAAAAACGTCTAAGGTGACTTTAAGTAATCTGGGATACTGGGTAATGTGGGTCACCTAAACTCCACTCTATATATTTTCTTTTCTAACTAAATCAAGTCAACATGACTTTTACCAGAGGTTAGCATGGACATGATGTGAATGAAATCCCATGACTTCATGGAGGTATCACAGAAGGGGCGGGGCAAGTGTCAATCAGATGCTCCCCCTTGGAATTGCATGACAAGGTCGATGAAATAGGATTCTGAAAGGATTAATGTTAAGGATATAAATCAGTCATGATTAAGACAATATTCCTATGCATGTCTGTATAATGTATCCAAAGTATTCAAGCTACAAAATATGCATTGCGTTGTTGAAAGTGTGTTTTAGCTGTCCCACTTGATCAAATAAGATTGAAAATGTGGAGCAGCATGCTTTGGGTAATCTGTGACAGTCTTTTAAATTCTCCAAATTGAGAAATCGTCATTCAGGGACTTCCTGAAGTAAAACAATAATAAACGAAAGAGATGTAGCACATGATCTGCAGTTGTAAGACAGGGGTTAATGGTAAATACAATCTGTCCTGATCTGTTCAAACTGATTGATCCAAAAAGCACAGAAGAGTCTGTTCTGTGGTCTGCAGCCATTGGTTTCACAAAACATGTGGACAAGATATTGGATCGATGATGATGATGGTAGCCCTAAAGAATTGTGAATTACTGAATGAATAATCGGTTATTGTCATTGTTGCTTGCTATTGATTAAATATTGTAAATTTATTATAGTTTCTGAATATAAGATAGGGTTCTTTGATAAAACAAAGGCGGTAAAATGTGTTAATACAACTTTATGACATTTCTATGAATAATATACATTTCCTTAGTAATTTTTCCATAATACGTTTTAAAAATTGGCAATATTGAGCATGACATTCATAAAGCAAGTGATTTAGGACTCTTTTTAAAGCCTAATATAAGTTTCCCAGATGATCAAATTCAGGCAGATCTTTTTTAGAACAAATAACACATGAAGCTGTGCCATGTCTCCTCTGAGTATGATATCTTAATTTGTGGTTAAAAAAAACATCTAAAGGATTACAGATATGCATAATGTGTTATTACTGTTTTGGTTTGGTACACGGATAGGCAGTCCATACACAAGTACAAAAATCCAAATTGGAACACACACAAGGGAGGGAGTGAGGAGTCTGAAACGAGAGGAGGGATGAGTAGGTAAACACAACACAAAACATAAATAAAGACCACACAGGGTAAATAAACTATCGGTAAGGACGGGACTTGACAGATCTAATGGATAAAAAATATATTGGAATAGGTCGTAGAAGTCAAAATTGCAAAAAAATTCCCATATAATCCAAATTCATCCTACTTTTAACCTCTCCTCAAGTGCCTAGTGTACATAACCATCTGGCTAGCATGGATTTCAGTCTTGAGTCATAAATGAGGCAGGGCAGCTATCTACTGTGCACAGATTTGTGTCTCCAAGTGTGTGTGTTTGTGTGCATGTGCATGTGTGTGTGTGTGTGTGATGTACAGCCTGGCCAACTGCGATACAGCTGCAGCAGAGTGGCGGCTCACTCCTGACAGCTGCTTGAGCAGGTTCTTTACTGTAAGGGGCATGTGTCCATTAAGCTCTGACACCACCTTAAACAGCTTGGTAACAACATTAACTCCAATAACATGAAAGAACATTAAACCATACTAAATATTTATGACATGACCAGATATACTGTGTGCTACAGAAATGAAAAGCAGAGGGGAGATCTACCTCTTTCAACAAGCATTTTTCTTTGGGAATAGTAACATATCTGCTTCGCTTCTCCACATGAATTAAATCAATACATTTTATTTAAAATCTAAACATTTTAGCAAAAATAATAATAAAAAATATCATAATTTTGCCTGACCGCTTTTTAATTATCAACCCTTGTTGCTGCAAGACAGTGCACCATGGGCAACCACTGAAACACAGTGAAAATTTAAAGTGCACATAATTATATTATGCACTTACGGGCCAGATCTTATGCAGCATCACTGTGGCCCAAAACCCTGGAAAATGCTGCAGATCCACCTAGATGACAATACCAATACTAATTCTTTGAAGCTTATCAGATGATCTATAGTCGATGACCCTGTTTATATGCCTGATATTTTGTGAGTAAACCTGGAACACTAGGACCCCTAGGCCATAACCCCAGCCATCCTCAAATGTAGAGTTAAAAATGTGAATGGGATACTGTGGGTCTAGAGGCATAAAACAAGGTTTAAGGTTCACTGCAGAAGACTAAGATGTTGCATCAACCTAAAAATATAGATATTAAAACTAGCAGTAGTTAGTAATTACAATATTAATTTGAATCAGTATGGTCTTATGTGCTCCAAGTACTTTGTGATAGATACCCAGTTATAGCAGAAGGGCACATCCAACATAACACTGATTGTGTGGTGTTTAATCTGATGGCTGTAGAAGAATGAGGAAGCCAAATGACATGCAGTTTGGCTATAGACTGAAGAAAAACAGAGATGTTTTTGATATGGGCTTAGCTCTGTCTGTGATATTAAGAGTAACTAGAGCAACATTTTGTCAAACTAACACCAAACTGACATTTATATGAACTTTATGTCTAAACTACTTTAAAGATTAACAAAAAAAAATCCAGTTTTCATGGGGGTCTTGAAGAAACCTTGTTACATCCTCTGCTTGCTTGCACATTTATGGCAGACAAAAAAGTCTCCGTCTCACAACGGTTTATACAGGAAAACAAAACTTTTTCTCAACTTATCTCAACTCACATATTGTTTATAGATAACTCCTTTTAGTTTTTCTAATTCTCCACCTTTCGCCACTTCACCAGATGACCACGCAGTTGTGTCTTTGTGTCTATATGACGGCAAAGGGAAACTAAACATGCTGTGAAGTGCCGCGTCATCTGCCAGCACAAAGCCCTCGAGATATGACTCTTTCTACATGGTCATAAAATCATAAAAGTGCCACCCAGTTTGAAATCAGTACTGTCCATCCCCATCAGCACTGCTCCTCCACATTTATCAGGCCAATTTGATTTTTCGGTATATTGCCTGCAGGTAGAACTGGGTTTTAGGATACCTGTGAACAGAACACCTAAGAATACCCTTTTGGATTCAGCAGAGCTGCAGGAATAAAAGAGAGACAAGGAATGTGAATAAATAACCTCTGCGTTGGCAGTGCATAGCATGCTCAGTGATGATTGGGCCTCGCTAACAAGCAGATTGGAAAAGATAATCACTGACAAACACACACATGACGCTAACTTACACAGCAACAAAGGTGTCGCATGGAATTCATAAGACTGTTATTCTTTAATTTACATTGCAGGTCAAAGTAGGAGCAGCTCCATTAATCCTCTGGCCAATTTAATTAGAGTGAGCTGACAGGAAGGTTCCTGGAGGACACCGTATTGTTGCTGAGAGTGAGGATGATTCAGAGTCGCGCAGAAGTGTATAATAAGCACAGTGCAGCTTTAAACCTGCAAAGTCATTACCGAGGATGTACAGGAGACCTCGAACGAGCTGAAGAGCTGAAGCTTTACACAATTTTCAGCATGGATTCTGTGAAGGTAAAAACGACATTATGTTAAATGTTAGGAATGAACTCAACAAACGATAAATATCTCTGTGAAAGCTTCTGTTCACCTTTTTTCTGTGGAGCCATGTATTTCCATTTCGTACTCAGCCTTGTTCACTGTCACTGCCCACATCTCCACTTGTTCAATAAGTGACAGATTAAACCACATTTGCATGTAGTCACTTCAAGCATCTCTAATCATCTCCAAGTGACAGGAATAACAATACCAACACACACAATCATACAGAGGCTACACTGCTGTAGCCATGCTACCTGAATTATTTTGTTGTAATTAACATACTTCACTGCAAAAGGCATTTTGTGGTGTTCTGGCACATTTGGTGGATTATCTTCATGTCTGTTACCACCACCTCATGTTGCAGAAGAAAATCTATGCAAATTGTCATCAGGTTTGTGATCTGGCAGAGGCGCTTTGTCCAACAGTTTTGTACCAAATAATTTACGATATGAAGGAAAACAGATAATATCAGATCCTCTATGGCAGTGGTTCCCTTGGGGGGGGCGCGGACACTCTCCAGGGGGGGCGCAATGTTACAGACAAAAAGAGAAAAAAAACGACCGACGACCTGTCACTGGTTAGTGAAAGCTCTCTCAGTGGCGAGATGCTAGGGGCTGGACTGACACAAACAAATCAAATACTGTTTCGTTCCTGATCCACCAATCAAAAGAGGAGTGTTATCATTTGAACACGAGTTGCACGTACGCTTCAGAGTATAAAAGTTACTGCAGGCATGGTCAGCGCTCACCCTCACTGAGACGACACCCTGCAGAGTTTGTGCGATTGCTCTTGTTTCCTCTATAATTCAGATATTAATTTCTTTATAAACAGTCTTTTTAAGGACTCACTCCTTCCTTAGTAATACCTTCCTGCACTTGCAGCAGGCCTATTCGTAGCCTAGGAGTAATTTGCTCCACAGTCTTTTTTAGAAAGCTCATAGCCCCAAGAGCTAGCATTCTAGCTAGCTAACTTCTTCCAACTGCAAGTAGCCCTTTTCTCCGTAACACCTACCTTTACATCTTCAATCATCCACCGTGTTGCAAAAAATAAAACACCAGCCCCAACTACCCCTAACCAGCTTTGGGGGGCCCCAGCTTGCAAAAGTTTGAGAACCCCTGCTCTATGGGATAGAACGCTGCTCTGAGTTTGGAAGTAAGGAGAGACATTTTTGCTACAGATGATGTCTAATTGTTCCATTCTATTTTGCCTTGATGGCATGTCACTGCCACTAATTAAATACACTAACCGTAAACCAGTAGCGCTGAGCCATTTGCTCTTGTTAATATTAAATTAATTGAGTGCTACATTTACCAGCATGGTAAATAAATGTAAATAAATAAGTAGAACACCAGACAATTATCAGCTAGTGAACATGTCACTGCACAAAGTGAACCTGTGTCCAAACACAGATTCCAATCATTTATTCATGATTAAAACTTTTTTTCTAATAGAGAATTGAATAACTCGGCCTATTGATCTTACTATTCTGTGGCCATTATCACTGAGATACTTCAGTGTTTTTTTATTTATCACACACCCTTTATCATACACCCTTTAAAATAATGTGTCACACCTTGCAATGGAGTCAACCACACTAAGGTCCCAACTAAAGCCTGAAACATGCTTCTGCGTTTTCACGGGCCCGTAAGCGCAAGAGCCCTTCAGGGTCCCTTACATGCTTATGTATCCCTCCTTACGTGCTGACGGGTGTCGACCCCCTTTTCTAAAATTTACGGCAAAGCTCCGCAAGCTCACTCAGCCCGCAAGGCTGTGATTGGTCTGCTCTACATCCCTTCTGGAGCTGCATTTCCGGTTTCATGCCCCATAACACAGGCAGAAACAACAGGAAAATTAGAAGAATGAATATGGACCAAATAGAAGAGCGTTTGGCAGAAGAGATCCGAAAGTATGTCCACTTGTATAACCCGTCACTGACTGGCGTATTTGTCCGCCTGAAAAAGGCTACAAGGAGCCGCAGTAGCTATGTAAATAAACAATCGATGAAGAAGAAAGAAGGCGTCTCTCAGGTCGTCTTCGACAAAAAGCATTACTCCGCCTAGTGTTCTGGCGCGGAATTGCTTTGTAAGACGCGCAACGGTTGGGGAAGCATGAATGACAACGAGTCTTGCGCCACAGCGGCGTGAAAAGACGCAGACGCAGTCACAGAAGCATGTTTCAGGCTTAAGGGCTGCTGCACACTAGAGGATAATCTTGTTCGGACCTGATTTGCTTCTTCCGACAATAGCAGGGGCATTCCCGACTAGTTTTTTCTCTCCTATTTTTTACTGCAAAATGGTAGATTGTAAGTATTTATATATTCGCTTTTCAAGTCTTCATGACAACTGAAAGCACACTACAGTTTATTTAGGGGCAGCACCATTTTTCTATGAGGGGTCAGTTCAGTATCTTGCCCAAGTATACTTCAGCAAGCAGATGGGGAAGACTAGGATTGAACTGCCAGCCTTCTGTATGGAGGACCACCGCTCAACCCCCCTGCCACCGCCGAAATACAATACAATATGACATCGGTCCCCCTCCTTAATTGTTTTTCTTCTTAAGTACCGTTCAATTACGCAGTTGTACCACACTCCTGTTCAGAGGGTGGCGGTAATGCACCTCAAATGCGTTTATCAAACCAACATAAAAAAAATGAGAAAGAAGATATTTCGAAGTTTTGGTGAGATTCAATGTCTTTAGAATCACCACTATGAAATTGTTTCCTACAAACGGCAAGAATTGTCGGATACTCGGCTGAAACGAGTATCCGGTACGGATAAAGCACTTTTGCCGAGCACGAGTATTATACGAGTCAATATCTGTGCTCGGACTGAATGAAAATCCTCACACAGCGTCACAGCGCTCCTCCCCTTCACACACCGCTCTGCTCACTCACTCAAAGAACAGCTCTATGTCTCTCAGTCACTCAGGTTCGCGGGTCTTTTCCGTTAACGTTTAGGGTTTCTTCAGCTTGAAGTTTGTTTTTATTTCAGTTTGTACTTACTTATTAACCAGTAGAGTTCTGTTAAACGTGGGTTCGTTCAGACGTGGTGCTGGTAGAAAGCGACTCGCGTTGCGTCTCTGCCTGTCGGAGATTTTTTTTTAAACATTTTTTTTTTTTTTTTTTACTTCACACATTGAGTGTCTGACTACTCTCTAGCGTCTGGCTTCTCTCTCTCTCTCTCTCTCTCTCTCTCTCTCTCTCTCTCTCTCTCTCTCTCTCTCTCTCTCTCTCTCTCTCTCTCTCTGCCGGTCGTTGGAGTTTTTAGTTTTTTTTTAAACCGTCAGTTGCCTCTAACCAGTTTTATTTTACTTCACGCACTGAGTGTCTGACACTTTCTAGGTAGTAGTGGTATAAAAAATATTACAAATTAAGCTACACACACACACACACACCCACACACACACACACACACACACACATACCTGGTGTAGAAATAAATTTAAAAAAATTAAAATACAAAAATCTGAAAAAAATTTCAAAGTTAAAAAAGAAAGTTATGTCGATTATGAAAACACTTATTATTACAATTCACTTCATAATTGCAACAGCATGTGTTGTATTCATTGTTGCAAAACTTGTTCTGTAATAGCTATTGCTATTAAAATAATATACTGGTTAAAGCCCCGCCTGTTTCAAGACAACCCGGCCTACTTCCGGGTTAAATCCAGCCCACTTCCGGGTTAAATCACTACCACTTCCGGGTTAGGCCCCGCCCACTCCGAGTACGGATACGGATACAGATAATTCATATGGTTAACAGATACAGATACAGATACAGATAATGCTGTACTCGCTCATCCCTACCTGAAGGTCAAAGTTTCTGTCCTTTCATTAATGAGAGTTGCCCTGAGAAGTTTCCCCAATCACTCTGAAGCCAGGACTGAGTTTTCTAAATGTTTGCGAATATTATCCCTGAAGAATCACTGTTTGAGTAAAAAAATCATTTGGTGGTATCCTTTTATCAGCATCAATACAAATATATATTTGTACTACTTGAGAAACTTTTTAACACTTTAAACTGACTAACCAGGGCCTCCTGTGCCTGCTTGAGTTTTTCTCCAGGTACTCCTTCTCCTCCAGGTACTGCCTATGCCCAATGTGGATGTATGCATGGATGCATAGATGGTCGGACGGACCAGTG
Source organism: Pleuronectes platessa (assembly GCF_947347685.1). Classification (NCBI taxonomy): domain Eukaryota; kingdom Metazoa; phylum Chordata; class Actinopteri; order Pleuronectiformes; family Pleuronectidae; genus Pleuronectes; species Pleuronectes platessa. The sequence continues at coordinate 2,756,283 of NC_070647.1, forward strand.
ATACTTTTTTGAGCAGTTGCTCAACCTGATCTCTAACCTGTCAAGGCTCTCCCAGCTGCTGACCAAAGCCCTGATTGATTGATAGAGACCATGTGCTGCTTTTTCTTCATGTCCACAGGCCCCTGCATTTGGGTTTCCTTCCTCACAGCTTTCTTTCCCTGACTCCATAGACCGTGCGTGTATGTGTATGTGGTTTGTGATGTCTGTCTGATACTGCAGACACTTCAAAGGGATTCCCAGACTCCCAGGATTAGTGAAAAGTGTCAACGCGTTCTTACATTCATCACCTTCAACCCTCTAGGTTTGTCAATCTATAACCTTCAAGAAGACTGCTTCTTTGACGACCATCATTGATATTCATGGGATATGATTAGCTTTCAAATTAGTCTTTAAAAGGTAATCTCTCTCCTGCTCATCTTATCTTCATCTTTTATGTCCTCTGTCTTTCCATTTTCAGCTTCTATTTTTCTCAGTCACTTTCATTTCCTCACATTTGTTCCAAGAAAAATGTCAAAAAAGACATCCGGAGCTAAAAGAGGCGATTGTGCAATTTGTGTCTGCTGACAAGAAACCTGCATCGCAAATTTTATTGCCAACAGTGGGGCAAATACTGTATCTGTGACTGAGTTACAGATGATGACACCATTACTTGGCTGACTGAGCATTGGAGGTACCCCATTGGCTTTTGCTCTTTGAAAATAAATTGATGCAAACTATTTCTATTACATGAGAGGAGCATGAACCGGCAATGTTGCCAACTTTATATCCATATAGCACTTTGCAATGTGGCCACAGCTGCGGCCCTTGATCTGCGGGCGATAAGGCAAAAGGGCTCAGGGGAAGGGGTCAAGTCAGAAACATGTATTGATGAGATATGAATTACTTTGATGTGATAATGATTTGAGGATGATCCGACCTCTGCAGCTCATCCGGATGCAGCAGCTCGACTGGTATTCAACCTACCTAGGTTCACTCACACTATTCAGCTCCTCTGCTCCCTTCACTGGTCATCAGTGGTTGCCCGCATTCGTATTAATACCCATGGTACTTGCGTACGGTGCTGCAAATGGATCGGGTCTAGTCTACATCCAGGACATGGTCAGACCTTCCACCACAACGAGCTCACCAATGACATCAGGACAGCAGAAAGACACATCACTTCCGGCTATACCTTGGTGAAGAAAAAATTATTAAAATGTATTTTTAGTTGCACTTATATGGCACTGTAACGTGGTACTTGTAGTTTGGCTTTTTTGAATTGTACTTACTTGATTCTTGTTGTTCTGGGTTTTTATCCTCATGATTGAATGTACTTCTTGAAAGTCGCTTTGGCTAAAAGTGTCAGCTAAATGAAATGCAATGTACTGTAATAGGTTTGTTTTGTTGAGGGTTCAGGACAGAGGGTTTCACACCTTGTTAAGACCTATGAGACAAATTGTGATTTGTGAATATGGGCTATACAAATAAAATTTGATTGATTAATTGTGGTTTGAATTTCATTAAAGGCCTTACCTAATTTTTTTATGAGTTCAGTCAACCAGATGGTCAGCTAAAGGGCCGGCAATATATTTTCAAGAAAGACAAACACTCTACTCTGCCACTGATTGGCTTATTTTATCCTAACTAACCAATCACAGCTTCTCATACCTAAACCAACCCAAACCACAAAGGCAAATAGTACTCATAAATCAGTGGCAGAGTCAGGCGGTTCATACTTTCATTAGGCTAAAAAAAAATAGCCCATTACTGAATGATTCACACCAAAGGTGATTTAAAGGTAGGTATAAGCTGTGCTGATTGAAAAATATGTGGGTAATGTGTGTATATAATTTCCCTGCACAAAACCTCTGCCTATTCACTATCCATCATGAGCAATTGTCGCTAACAATAAGAGGGGGCTCTGGATTTTCCCCTTTGACAGTACAAACAAGATTGGATTATATTGAAACTTTCAAACCCTAGTTAAACTCTATGCTGTTTGTGTAGGTGATGTGACATGGTGTTAATTACAGCAACTACTTTGGGGACACAATGAAAGGGGTTGTTTTAAATCATATCCTTCACCCACTGAGGGTGACATAAAACCTTGCAAATATTCTCGAGAGAGTGTACCCATGAGACAAACAAACAGAGGATTGTTGACTTATTCTATTTTAAAACCTTTCCTTCCCACTATGTCGGTTTTCCCCTGCGCCATTATGGATCTCAGTATGACATTGTACATTCATATGCATAAGATGAGCAAATTTGCTTAGAAGGAAAGCTAGCACAGTTGTTTGAATGAGCAGATTGCTTTTTTTATTTGAAGTTCTCATTCACAGTCTATCCAAACAAAAGTTTTGTACTGAGGAAACAAGATTTCAATTTGAATAATGTATTAAAAATTTTACCGCGACTAATTGAAAACATTCTTTTACCATCAGAAGGTGATAATTGGAGATTTAAGATCTCTGGTCATGCCTCTCCTGATGGCCTTCAACCCCCGTACTCAACCAATTTACTACAATTTAAACATGTTTATCAGGTTTTCAATTCAGAAAGATGAGTATCTACTAATTTTTTACCTAATTTGAAACCAAACAGAAAATACACAAAGTAGCTGGAATAATGTCAAAAACATTTTTATTCCTTAAATTAAAGGAAGCTTAATGTAGTCACACAGCTGTCAAACTGTCCTCAGTTAATAAAGTGTGTGAAACAGTCTTGTGAGGAATGATGCTCACTCAAGGCTGCTTAATTACATTAAGAATACAGTAAATCTTTTTTAATACCATCCCTTGCCAAATGAAGGGAGTTAAGTGTACAACACACTGCTGAGTAAGATAAAGTTCCAAAGGTGGCTTTTTACTTGTGTACATTGTTACATTGTTACTAATGCCTGTTAAACAAAGTTTTAAGGAAAATGTTTACTATGGTAATAAATCAAATGAAAATTAGGGTCCTTTTCTCATAAACGTAATTTCTAATTGACTTTTCCAACTCGCAGGGACATTCCCTTGCTGGCCTTTATAAAGAATACAGGTTTAACCTACTTCAGCATTGGCTTCACTTTTCAGACAGTCTTATTCCCTCCTTCTGTTCAGCCGATGGACAGTGCACTTAAACCAGCACCGTGGCATATTTGCACTATTGCACATAATTGCACTATTATTTTTCTTCAGCTGTATATATACATATATATATATATTTATATATACACTGCCGTTAAAAAGTTTGGGGTCACTGCCTCACCCAGACAATTTCATGTTTTCCATAAAAAGTCACACTTTTATTTATCGAATGAGTTGCAAAATGAATAGAAAATATAGTCAAGACATTGACAAGGTTAGAAATAATGATTTTTATTTGAAATATTAGATTTGTTCTTCAAACTTTGCTTTCGTCAAATAATGCTCCATTTGCAGCAATTACAGCATTGCAGACCTTTGGCATTCTAGCTGTTAATTTGTTGAGGTAATCTGTACAAATTTCACCCCACGCTTCCTAAAGCACCACCCACAAGTTGGCTTGGCTTGATGGGCACTTCTTGCGTACCATACGGTCAAGCTGCTCCCACAACAGCTCAATGGGGTTAAGATCTGGTGACTGCGCTGGCCACTCCATTACAGACAGCTCACCAGCTGCCTGCTTCTTCCCTAAATAGTTCTCGCATAATTTGGAGATGTGCGTTGGGTCATTGTCCTGTTGTAGGAAATTGGCTCCAATCAAGTGCTGTCCACAGGGTATGGCATGGCGTTGAAATGGAGTGATAGCCTTCCTTATTTAAAATCCCTTTTACCTTGTACAAATCTCCCACTTTATCAGCACCAAAGCAGCCACAGACCATCACATGACCTCCACCATGCTGGACAGAGGGCGCCAGGCACTCTTTCAGCATCTTTGCACCTGTTCTGCGTCTCACAAATCTTCTTCTGTGTGATCCAAACACCTCAAACTTTGATTCGTCTGTCCATAACACTTTTTTCCAATCTTCCTCTGTTCAATGTCTGTGTTCTTTTGCCCATATCAATCTTTTCTTTTTATTGGCCAGTCTCAGATATGGCTTATTCTTTGCCTCTCTGCCTAGAAGGCCAGCATCCCGGAGTCGCCTCTTCACTGTAGACGTTGACACTGGTGTTTTGCGGGTACCATTTAAAGAAGCTGCCAGTTGAGAAAGTTTTATTTTTCTGGCCATTTTGAGAGAATAATGGAACCCACAAATGTGATGCTCCAGATACTCAACTAGCTCAAAGGAAGGCCAGTTGTATAGCTTCTCTCACCAGCTAAACAGTTTTCAGCTGTGCTCACATAACTGCACAAGGGTTTTCAAAGGTTTTCTAATCATCCATTAGTCTTCTTAGGTGATTAGCAAACACAATGTACCATTAGAACACTGGAGTGATAGTTGCTGGAAATGGGCCTCTATACACCTATGTAGATATTTCATTAAAAACCAGATGTTTCCACCTAGAATAGTCATGTACCACATTACCAATGTATAGAGTATATTTCTGATTGATTTAATCAGAATCAGAATCAGAATTATTTTTATTGCCATGTATATTTGCACATACAGGAAATTGCCTTGGTGCACTGTACAAACAACAATATAGAAACAACAATATAAAAACAACAACAATATTGAACAACAATATATACAGTACGAGAGTTTAGTGCGGTTCTAAGGTGCATAGATTGGTGATAATGCCAATAATATAGAGATATAAATTATGTGCGAGGGGGAGGGGGTCAGCAGAGTCAGTGTGATACAGAGTCAGTGTGATGCAGGGGGCTTGTTTGTGAGCCCCACTGCCATGGGGAAAAAACTGTTCAGGTGACGCGAGGTTTTAGTCCTGATAGCCCGGAACCTTTTTCCGGAGTCTCTGGAACAGGTTGTGACCGGGATGGGAAGGATCAGCAATGATCTTGCATGCTCTCCTACTGGTCCTGGAGTGGAACAGGTCTAGGAGAGCCGGCAGGTCACAGCCGATGACCTTCTCAGCTGACCGAATGATCCGCTGCAGTCTGCCCTTATCCTTGGCAGTGGAGGCAGCAAACCAGACGGTGATAGATGAGGTGAGGATGGACTCAATGATGGCTGTATAAAACTCAACCATCACTTTCCGCGGCATGTTGAATTTCCTCAGTTGCCGCAGGAAGAACATCCTCTGCTGGGCCTTCTTGATGATGGAGGTGATGTTCTCCGCCCATCTCAGGTCCTGTGCGATGATCGTCCCCAGGAATCTGAAAGACTCCACTGTTTTAACTGGGGATTCACACATGATGAGGGGAGCTGTTTGGGCTGGGCTCCTCCTGAAGTCTGCTACCATCTCTACAGTTTTTAAAGCATTCAGCTCCAGGTGGTTCTGGCTGCACCAGGAAGCCAGGCTGTTAACTTCCTCTCTTTAGGCGGCCTCGTCCCCATTGGAAATTAATCCAATTAGGGTGGTGTCGTCAGCAAACTTCAGGAGTTTGACAGAGGGATGGCTTGAGGTGCAATTGTTGGTGTAGAGGGAGAAGAGGAGAGGAGAGAGCATACAACCTTGAGGGGCTCCAGTGCTGATGGTCTGGGTCTCAGAGACAAGCTTGCCAAGCCTCACGTGCTGCTTCCTGTCAGTCAGGAAGTTAGTGATCCACCTGCAGGTGGGCTCAGGCACGCTCAGCTGTGTCAGCTTGTCCTGGAGAAGAGCTGGGGAGATGGTGTTGAATGCGGAGCTGAAGTCTACAAACAGGTTCCTGGCGTAGGTGCCAGGGGAGTCGAGGTGCTGGAGGATGAAGTGGAGTCCCATGTGGACTGCGTCGTCTACGGACCTGTTGGCTCTGTAGTCAAACTTCTGTGGGTCGAGGAGGTGGTTGGTTATGGTCTTGAGATGGGTCAGCACGAAGCGCTCAAAGGTCTTCATTACTACAGAGGTCAGGGCGACTGGTCTGTAGTCATTAAGGCCTGTGATCCTCTGCTTCTTGGGAACGGGGATGATGGTGGATGATTTGAGGCATGTGGGTACAACACATTCAGCCAGTGAGGTGTTGAAAATGTCCGTGAACACTAGAGAAAGCAGATCCGCACAGTGCCTCAGTGTGGAGGGGGAGACAGCGTCTGGTCTCAAAGAAAATTTGGGGTTATAATTACTTGAGCATTGCTAGAAGAAAGCCTGAAGAGAGCATTTGATAGTAAACTCATGAATCTTGAATTGAATCAGTGTGTGTGGGATGTAATAGAGAAGGGTTGAAGTGAAGTGTGAATGATATAAGACATTTAGTTTAAAGCATTTTGATCAATTGTTAAGGCTAGAAAAGCCACTAAAGCCTCTCAAATGTAGAATTCTAACCCCTGGAAGCACCTAATTTGTACCATCTGTTACACTGGTAGACCCTATTAAAACCGCATTGATATTGGCATCAAATCAGGTAAAGCATTTTTTATGGAGACAACATCACTCAATGGCTTAAACCATGGATGACAAATCTATTACAAGAACATTTTAAAAATATAAATAAAAGATGGTGACAATGTCAACAGACTGAAGAAAAAAGGAAATCATTTACAAGTGATGTCGTGATTCTGACTCTGTTCAGTTGCAGGTCACGAACTAGTAGAATATCTCTCCGGCACATATAGTAAATTCATGGGTGAATAATCCGAAATCGTTGGCCACTTATTAGTTAATATATATATGTATAACACAAACATTTGCAATTCTTAATCAAACTGAATCTGTGTACTCTAAAGTTTAGAGTACACATAACATTACATTACATTTCATTTAGCTGACGCTTTTATCCAAAGCGACTTACAATAAGTGCATTCAACCCGGAGGGTACAAACCCAGAACAACAAGAATCAAGAAAGTACAATTTCTTCAAAAATAAAGCAAAACTACAAAGTTCTATAAGTAAGTGCCATTTAAGTGTGACTTTTTTTTTTTAATTGTTTTTATCTTTATTCAAGGCATATTCGGAAGAGGGACGTTTTTAGTTTGCGGCGGAAGATGTGTAAACTTTCTGATGTCCGGATGTCGATGGGGAGCTCATTCCACCATTTAGGAGCCAGGACAGCAAACAGTCGTGATTTTGATGAGTGTTTAGCTTGCAGTGAGGGAGCAAAAAGTCCATTGGCCGAAACAGAGCGGAGTGAACGGACTGGGGTGTAACGTTAAACCATGTAATGGATGTATACTGGACCTGATCCGTTCACACATCTTGCAGACTTATCTTCACAGCACTACATCAGTGCTGGAGAAGGGTGTGGCTGCACCCAAAATAATATAAATGCTCTTGCTTATTTGTATTCCCTTAACCTGACCCATAAATGGTGTTTGGGTGAACTTGTTTCAAACTTTCACTAAACAAAGACACAATAATATTTTAGACCTGAAAGTCATTTTCTGTGAAAAATATGTACACACCCTACAATGTTCCCACACTTTTGTGTCTTTCACATTAGGTTCCAAATCGATTTGACCCACACACAAACACAGACATACACCATTGTTTGAGAAACTGAATGCTGCAGCTTTTTCTCTGTCTTTATCCTCTGTGTTATGACAATCAGTGGGATTACATTGTCATCATTGTTCACAAATGGATTTTATCTCCACTTGGAGATTGCTCTTGAGATGTTGTCAATCAGTGAAAACCAGAGAGCTCAGACACATCTGTGGTTACAAACCGGTGCGTGCCTGTACTTCTGGTGTGTCTTATATAATTATCCACGTCACTAACAATTTATATTATGGTACACATATTAACCATTGACTGGTTGCTTATTAGCATGCATATTAGTGGCATATTGGCTCTTTATTAATGCCTTATTCTGCATGACCTTATTCTACAACTACTATTGCATTTGACATAGTGGAGAGTGTTTTAGAATAATCAGCGATTTGTGCCATCTTTTCTGTCTCCTGAAGTTAAAAGAGTCAGACATATGCACTCTCAACGAAACAGGTGTCAAATGCTTAGGATACTGTGAATCACTAAATTGATGTCAGAAGACAATTAAAGTAGCTATATCATTAGAAATATTTCGGCAGCAGACATTACCATGTATCCACCTATGTTTTATGAAGAACTAATTAAAAATTGTCATGTCAATATTAAGTAGCTACAATGAGTTAAAGTTTTACAAGACAGTTCAAAACAGTTCCTTATGAATGTGAGCTGTTGCTTTGAGGTGTGAATGCACTCAGATCGGATGTAGTTCTGATCACGAGATGCGTGTGGCGCCACATTTTAATGCCAGGTGTGAATGCACTAATGATAGAAAATGTTTTCGTTATTTAAATGTTATTAAAGGGGACAGAGTATGAAAATTGCCCTTTTTAAGTGCTTCTATACATTCATTTGGGCATCTGGCATGTCTCCCAACCCAAAAACTCTGGAAAAAAACCACTCGGCTTGTTGTGGTTCCTCGATGTCAGAAACGATATCAATATGAAGCCTTTAGAGGTTAATGGTTGCTCACATTGTTAGCGGAAGTCATTAGTGTACTGATTTTATTGATGTTACAGAAATGAAAGGCCAGGATGTTTCATTCCAACTTGGTCAACATGCAACAGCACTGGCCGAAGTCTATGCTTTCCGAAAGGTCTCTTTTACGTGGCTCGTTGGTCTAGCTGATGATTCTCGCTTAGGGTGCGAGAGGTCCCCGGTTCAAATCCCGGACGAAACCTTTCAGCAATGTCTCCAATCTTTCCCTGAAGATGGACTTTCATACTAAGTTATATTAAATTGACCTAAAATTTGGATAAGTTCTATAGATCAACGTAGACCCCAATGGTTATCTCTAAAAAGAGGATTAATGAAAAATAGCAATTGAAATATGTCAGACTCTTTAGAGATATAAAATGGAGATATCAAAATACAGCCATTAGAGGTTAATTGTTGCTCACATTGTTAGCGGAAGTGCACTGATTTTATTGATGTTACAGAAATGAAAGCCCAGGATGTATTATTCCAACTTAGTCAACATCCAAAAGCGCTGGCCGAAATGGATGCTTTCGGAAAGGTCTCTTTTACATGGCTCGTTGGTCTAGTGGTATGATTCTCGCTTAGGGTAGGAGAGGTCCCGGGTTCAAATCCCGGACGAGCCCTTTACCAGCTTGACTCCAATCTGTAAATGAAGATGAACTGTCCATCTATGCTTAATTGACCTAGGATGAGAATTGGGCTAAGTTCAATGAAGACTCACCAATGGTTTACTTGAACAGAGGTTGACAGAAAAATTTCAATACAAATAAGAGACAATCTTTAGAGATATACAATGGTAATATCAATACACTGCCTTGAGAGGTTAAGTGTTGTTAAAATTGAGCAGGAGATAATAGGTAAAGTAAAATATTTTAGTGAAATGAATTGCCATGATGTTTCATTCCAACTTGGGCAACATGCAACAGCGCTTGCCGAAGTCACACCTTTCGAATAGAAATCTTTTATGTGGCTCGTTGGTCTAGGGGTATGATTCTCGCTTCGGGTGCGAGAGGTCCCGGGTTCTAATCCCGGACGATCCCTTTCAGTATTGTCTCCAATCTTTTCCTGAAGATGGACTATCATACTAAGTTATATTGAAATGACCTAGAATTTGGATATGTTCTATAGATCAATTTAGACCCCAATGGTTATCTCTGAAAAGAGCGTTACCCAAAAAATCGCAATGGAAATATGTCAGACTCTTTGGAGATATCAATATACTGCCATTAGAGGTTAATTGGTGCTCACGTTGTTAACGGAAGTCAGTAGTTTACTGATTTTATTGATGTTACAGAAATGAAAGGCCAGGATGTATTATTCCAACTTAGTCAACATCCAACAGCATTGGCCTAAATGGATGATTTCGGAAAGGTCTCTTTTACATGGCTCGTTGGTCTAGGGGTATGATTCTCGCTTAGGGTGCGAGAGATCCCGGACGAGCCCTTTACCACCTTGACTCCAATCTGTAAATAAAGATGAACCGTCCATCTAAGCTATGCTTAATTGACCTAGGACGAGAATTGGGCTATGTTCAATAAAGACTCGTGTTGTCCCTGCTTCCCCATGCTGTTGGCTGTGAGCGTTTGGGTAGCGATTTGACTAACGCTTGTTTGCGATACCCTGCTTCAAACACACAGACGCACGCGCACACGCACAGCCCACCACACATCAGCACGCGCACGAAGGGCAATAGAAAAGCGAACAGCCCTTGCAGATGTATTTGTCACTCCCGCTCCAAGTTGCACGCCGGTGTGACGTAGGACCCCTGGGATGCCCGCGTTGGCGAGTCTCATCGACCTGGGTCTCTGAGACCCGAAGGCTCGCGCTGAGGGGCTTGCGCGGCCGCTCGCGTTGAGGACCGTCTCTCCCATCGGCGTCCCTGTGACCCTGAGACTCGCGGAGCCGGGCCTGTCCGGTTTCCCGTCGTGTCCTCGAGCCTGTTCTTGCTCCGTGATGAGAAGGAGAAGAAGAAGAAGAAGAAAAAGAAGAAGAAGAAGAGTGAGAAGAATGACAAGAAGGCGAAAAAGAAGGCTCCTGCGCAGTAATAAAAATAAAAAAGAAACACATTTTTAATATTTCTCTTATAGCTGAACGACTTGCGAGGTTGGACCGACCCGGCTGCCAGTGTCGTGCACTCGAGACTGTTCTTGCTCGGTGATGAGAAGAAGAAGAAGTAGAGAAGAAGGAGAAGGAGAAGGAGAAGGAGAAGAAAAGAAGACTCTAGCGCAGTAATAATAATAATACAAAATAAACACATTTTTATTATTTCTCTTATAGCTGAACGACTCGCGAGACTGGACCGACCCGGCTGCCAGTGTCGTGCACTCGAGACTGTTCTTGCTTGGTGATGAGAAGGAGAAGAAGGAGAAGGAGAAGGAGAAGGAGAAGGAGAAGAAAAGAAGACTCGTGCGCAGTAATAATAATAATAAAAAATAAACACATTTTTATTATTTCTTATAGCTGAACGACACACGCAAAGACGTAGGGCCGGTGTGACATGAGGCTGGCCGCTTGTCGGTCGGGGTCCCTGTGACCCTTAGATTCGCGAGGCTGGACCGACCCGGCTGCAAGTGTCGTGCACTCGAGACTGTTCTTGCTCGGTGATGAGAAGGAGAAGAAAAGAAACACATTTTTATTATTTCTCTTATAGCTGAACGACTCGCGAGGCTGGACCGACCCGGCTGTCAGTGTCGCGTACTCGAGCATGTTCTTGCTCGGTGATGAGAAGGATAAGAGGGAGAAGGAGAAGGAGAAGGAGAAGAAAAAGAAGACTCTTGCGAAGTAATAATAATAAAAAATAAACAAATTTTTATTATTTCTCTTATAGCTGCAAGACACACGCAAAGATGTAGGGCCAGTGTGACGTGAGGCCCGGTCGCTTGTCGGTCGGGGTCCCCGTGTGTGACCCTTACAATCGCGACGTTGGACCGACCCGGCTCCCTCCGCTGCGTAATGGAACCTGTCCCTGCTTTCAAACGCACGCGCAAACATGCACACGTGCACATGCACAGCCCACCACACATCAGCACGCGCAAGAAGGGCAATAGAAAAGGGAACAGCCCTTGCAGATGTATTTGTCACTTTGTGTGAGTTTAACAGTCCTTGCTCCTGGGGCATATCTGACACCTGTTCCTCTTGCTCGCGGCGAGCAGGGCTAGACAGGAGGCCGGACCCTGGGGTTGTTGCTGTTGCTGTTGCTGTCGTTGTTGCTGTCTTTGTTCTCGGGCCGAGCGTCGTCTCGGTCGCTGCCATCGTCTCTCGGTTCGGCGGCGGCTGCGGCTGCGCTGCGGCTGCGCTGCGGCTGCGCTGCGGCTGCGCTGCGGCTGCGGCTGCGGCTGCGGCTGCGGCTGCGGCGGCCACGGCCACTTTCACGGCCTTCACGACCGCGGCGGACGCCTCGGTGCGTGGAACGCGCTCCTGCCGCGCGATGTAAGGCGCCACGAGAGCCTTTCCTAGCCGCTCGAGGAACACCCTGCGCTTGTTCCGCTTGCCCGGCATCCAGTCGGGGTTGACCTCTCGCCATATCACAAAGGCGTTGTAGGAAGAGACGTCGAGGATGCTTTGGAAGACGACCAGGGGCCATCGTGCGGTCATCCTCCTGCAGCTGTACGTTCCGATCACCTTGTCCAGGTTGTCCACGCCTCCTTTGTTGCGGTAGTAGTCCAGGACGACGGCCGGTTTGCCGTCCGCGCGGTCGCTGACGTCGGCCTCCGAGTGCCGCGTGCTCAGGAGCACCACGTTCCTGTTTTTCTTCCTCGGGACGTACGACACCAGAGTGGCGGCGGGCGTGAAGGCGAACACGGAGGAGAACGCCGCTCGTCCCTTGACCGCGAGCAGCCGGGGCGGGAGCTCGGGCTTGTTCTTCCGAACCGTGACGACCACGGTGACGTTCCTCTCCAGGAGCTGCCGCGCGAGTTCGTAGGAGGTGAAGTAATTGTCGCACGTGACGTTGCGCCCGCTCAGTCCCTCCGTGAGGTCGAGCACGACCCGCATCCCCAGGTTCCTCTCCGGACGCCCGCCACTCGGCTTTCCGGTGTAGACTTGCATCTTCCAAGCGTAGCTGGATCTAGCGTCGCACGCCACCCACGACTTGATCGCGTATTTCGACGGCTTGCTGGGCATGTACTGTCGGAAAGGACACCGGCCTGGCGCGAGTGAGTGCGTGTGTGTGAGTGCGTGTGTGTGAGCGTGTTGGGGGGGGGGGGGGGGGACGACAAACATGAATATCGACAATATCTTCAGGGAAGAACAAGAAGAAGAAAGCTCAGAGTCGCCAGGTGCATACCGGCGGACAACCGACGAGGCCACGTAACATAATGCAGTGACTAAAAATACACAACCAAAAATGAATTGTAAAGAACAGAATGACAAAAAGAATAACCTCTGAACGGAACCAGTTGCTCGTCCACAGTCACTTCGGGCCCCGGGTTGTAGAGGAGCGGCAGCCTCGCCGCCCAAGCGTCCCAGACCTCTCGCACGGCCGCCAATTTGTCGGAGGCGCGTCTCTCGCGTCTCGTCTCGCGGTCGTCGAATCGCAGCAGTCTGGAGTACGTGTGAAATACCTTCAGGGGCATCGTGGCGCGGAATATCGCGCGGCCGCTCTCGGCGTCCCACAGGCTGGCGGCGGCCTCGCCCCGGGACCTGTACACGCCCGCCAAGATCAGCAGACCCACGTAGGTCGTGCGCAGGTCGGTCGCGTCCATCCCTTTCCAGCCGTTGCCGTATTTCCGACGACCCTCCAGATTAGTCATCTCCAGGACGATGTTCTCTACCGTCGGCGTGACGAACAGGCCGAACGTCGAGACCGCGTCGCTGACGCCAGACGTCGCGTGCGTCGTGGGACCCGGGTAAGGGACCCCGACGGGCAGAGCGGAGGACGTAGATGAGGAGGCGGAGGCGGAGCGGCCCTCTCGGTGGTATGCCGTCGAGGACCATGATATTTCTCAGTTTTTGGACAGGAAGGTCTCTCTTTCCACGTGTCCTCCTTCTTCTCCTGCTCCTTCTCCTTCTTCTCCTTCTACTCCTTCTACTCCTTCTTCTCCTTCTTCGTCTTCTTCTTCTTCTTCTTCTTCTTCTTCGTTGGTGGAGGTGTAGTTGTGAAGAGAGGAGGTGAAGGAAAGCGCGTTCAATCTTTTTCAGGTTTATATATGTTTATTGTATGATCATTGTTTTGTAGTGTTTGTGTACGTGTAGTGTAGTTTTCTGTGTGTTGTGCGTGTCTCGTGGCGGGGATGGCGTCCGCAGGGACGCCGCCGATGTCCCTGAGACATGGCGTCAGGCTGGTGCCTCAGCTCAGCTCCACAGTGGAGCAGGTGCTGTTGCCCGTTGGGGAGCAGGTGGGTCACGGGAACATCACCTACGCTTCCAGGATGAACAAGGCGCTGGTGATCTTCTTTAAGGATCCAGACTCGGTCACTAAGCTCATTGAAAGCGGGGTTACAGTAGAGGAGGAGTTCATTCGGGTGTCCCCGTTAGCGGTAGCTTCCACCCGGATCACCGTGTCAGGTGTCCCTCCATTCATCCCCAATGAGGCGCTGGAGCGAGAGCTGCGGCGCTTCGGGAAGTTCGCGAGTGGGTTCCGCGCGGTGGGTCTGGGCTGCAAAGACCTGAAGCTGAAGCACGTCCAGTCTCTGCGGAGGCAAGCTTTCATGTTTTTAGATAATGAGTCTCACACACTAGACGTGTCTTTCCGGGTTCAATATGAAGAACAGTTCTATATGGTGTACGCGAGCTCGGGAAGCATGAAGTGTTTTCAATGTGGAGAAGTGGGACACAAGAAAGTGACGTGCCCGCACAGGAGATGGGCGGCGGGGTCCGCTGGAGCGGAGGGGGGGAGGGCAGCGCCGGGGGGACTAAGCCTGCGTGGGGACGGTTGGCCGGTGCTGCTGCGTCCTCTGAGGCTGCTGGTTCTGATGCAGCGGTTCCGGCCGCGAGAGTGCCGGTGGCTGCGGCGCCGGCTGCGGTGGTGCCGGTGGCGGCGGTGGTTCTGGTGGATTCCGGGCCGAGTGCGGTCGGTCCGGTGGGTCCCTGACATGGGGAGTAAAAGGGTTAAAAGTCCTCGGTTTGTTTTTAGGCAGTGAAGAGATAGAGAGGCAGAACTGGGAGGGACTGCTGGGGAAGGTGCAGCTCAAGTTGTCTAAATGGAAATGGTTGCTACCCCAGCTGTCCTACAGGGGAAGAACTCTGATCGTCAATAACCTGGTTGCAGCGTCCCTGTGGCACAGACTCCAGGTGCTGACTCCTCCACCGGGACTCCTGCAAACAACTACAGAGGCTGCTGGTGGACTTCTTCTGGTCGGGCCATCACTGGGTGCGGGCGTCCGTGCTGTACCTCCCTGTGGCAGAGGGCGGCCATGGACTGATAGACATCATCTCCAGGACGGCTGCTTTCAGACTGCAGGCCGCCCAGAGGCTGCTGTACTGATCCACACTGTGCTGGTCGGCTGTGGCCCGCCTGCTGCTCTGGAGAGCCGGGGGCCTCGGGTACGACAAACAACTGTTCCTGCTGAACTCTACTCTACACAGACTGACTGGGCTCAGTCAGTTTTATACCTCTGTGATAGATGCCTGGAGGACTCTCACATCACGAGGCCTCCTGACCCCACGCCTGGGATGTGGCTCTTTGAAGAGCCACTGTTCAACAATGGTTTTCTGGTCCTAACATCCACATCCTCATCAACAACAATACAGAACAAGTTCAGGGAGGCAGGGATAGGGAAGCTGGGCCACCTGACACGGACATCACTGGAGAGGCTGGGGGCGGTGACGGGGATAAGATCTACCAGGATGCTGCGGAGCCTCGTGGATGAGGTGTGGCAGTCACTGGCCCAGCCTCTTCGGACCTTCGCCCAGAGCCAAAGCCAGGCTGACCAGTGGACAAAAACAGAATAATACCAGTTTCCTGTCCTGAATGTGAGTCCTGCAGTGGGGGAGTGGAGAGAAGAGAGCGGCCGACTGCTAACCCTCAGGACTCCAGCACTGGGCCCTTTCAACACCTCTGCAGGGAAACAGCTCTACAGCAGCTGTGTGAAGGTCCTGAACTGTCGCTCTCTTGAAGGAGTCAGGGAGTTGAAATGGACGGAGGTTTTTGGCTCAGATTATTCCCCTAGTGGCAGCTGGCGGGTCCTGTATAAACCTCCTGTGGAGAAACGGATGGCAGACATCCAGTGGAGAATTATACACGGAGCTCTAGCTACAAACAGATACAGAGCTCACCTGGACCCAAGCACTGAGGGGGGGTGTCCTTTCTGCTCGCTGCCAGAGACCCTGGAGCACTTAGTAGTGTCGTGTCCCAGGTTAGCTGACACTTTTAAACAGCTACAGGAGTGGGTGGGGGGTTTAGGAGAGGCCTTCTCGCTACCACTCTTTGTTTTTGGACCCAAGTACTTGGCAAGAAAAAAGAACTCTATGGTTTTAATGAATTTTATTTTTGCTAGTGCCAAGATAGCAATCTGGATTAGTCGAAAAAACAAAATGGCTGGGGGATGCTGGACAGATCCACTGCTCTGCCTGAGGGGTTTGGTGGCAGCTAGGCTCAGAATTGAACATGCGTATTTTACACTGACGGACAATCTGGAGGGTTTCAGGGCTGTGTGGGGGGTGGGACAGGTCCTGTGCTCACTGGGGGACAACCGGTCTCTGGTTTTAAAATTTTAACAGAACATCTGGTAATTTTATCGTTGGTGTATGATGTATGTTTGGAATGTTTTTAACATTTTCTGTTACACATAATTTTGAATAATTAAGGATTTATTTTGACAATGGGACTTAAATAAAGTTATTCAAAAGTCAAAAAAAGTCTTCTTCTTCTTCTTCTTCTTCTTCTTCTTCTTCTTCTTCTTCTTCTTCTTCTTCTTCTTCTTCTTCTTCTTCTGCCGAGGATGTGCACGATGAGGACCCTGCAGCAGCGGGGTCACGCACCGGGTCGTAGTCGTCGGTGTCTTCTTCGTCTTCTTCTTCGTCTTCCTCGTCTTCTTCGTCTTCTTCGTCTTGGTCCTCTGCCTGTTCAGAGGATTGTCGCCAGGAGAACAGCTGTTGGAGAACCTGGTCTCTGGTGAGACGCTCTTGACGTGACATCGCGTGACCTCGTCAGGGATAACGGCACGGTGTTGTACCGACTTGTACCATGGATGCATTGTTAGTAACGCGCCGCGAGCATCCCCGGCTGCCAGCGTCGCGTACTCGAGCCTGTTGTGACTCGGTGATGCGAACGAGAAGAAGAAGAAGAAGAAGAAGAAGAAGAAGAAGAAGAAGAAAAATAATCTTGCTCAGTGATAATAACAATAAAGGAAGAAGGAAATTAATTTGTATTCTTTTTTATAGCTGCACAGGACACACGCGAAGACGTAGGGCCTGTAGCACATCGGCCGGGGTCCCAGTGACCCGAGGGCACGCGCCGCGAGCATCCCCGGCTCCCAGCGTCGCGTACTCGAGCCTGTTGTTGCTCGGTGATACGAATGAGAAGAAGAAGAGGAAGAAGAAAGACGCACAAAGACGGGAGACTGTCACACACACACAAACACATGCTGGGTCAACCAGACCCTGGGACAACACAAGGGTTAATTGTGGGTCTCAGGGCACTGCCGGTGCTGGTGCTTGGTCTCTCCGTGTAGGCCCGGTTCAGTGAAATGTGACTAAGAAAGAGATCCTAGACATTTCTAGGCATTTTGCTGTAATGTAAAGTGCCTACAAATGTCCCATGTATTGTATTTTTTCCTAACACAAACAGTGGAGCATTTCTAGACATTTTCAGCACTCAGGGTGTGGACTTTGGAGTGGGTCCCCGGGCTCAGCCATATCTGGAGGTTTTTTCTCCCATGTTTTGTATTTTTCCCCATGAAAACGTGTGGGACATTTCTAGGCATTTTTGCTATAATGTAAAGTGCCTAGAAGTGTCCCAAGTATTGTATCTTTCCCTAACACATAGTGAGACATTTCTAGGCATTTTCAGCACTCAGGACGGGGGCTTAAGTGTGGGTCCTCGGGCACGGCCGGTGCTGGTGCTGGGTCTGTCCCAGCACCAGAGGCCAGGCACAGCCAGGCCAGGCTCAGCGAAATCTGACCAAGTGTGGAATGGAGAACCAAGAGCGCGAGGCTCTTTAACCCAGGCCCATGGGTGATAACACTCAGGACGGGGGCTTAAGTGTGGGTCTCCGGGCACGGCCGGTGCTGGTGCTTGGTCTCTACTTGGAGGCCCGGGTTAGCGAAATCTGACCAAGTGTGAAATGGAGAACCAAGGGCGCGAGGCTCTTTAACCCAGGCCCAGGGGTGATTACACTCAGTACGGGGGGGGCTTAAGTGTGGGTCCCCGGGCACGGCCGGTGCTGGTGCTTGGTCTCTCCGTGTAGGCCCGGTTCAGTGAAATGTGACTAAGAAAGAGATCTAAACACAGGAAACTGATATACATATGTTTCCTTTGATTCCTTTGGAGATAACCATAGGAAACATGGGGATGAACGGGATCCAAGGATCCTTTCGAGATAAGCATAGGAGTGTTTCCTTTGGAGAGGATAATAGGAATGTTTCCTTTAGAATTACTCAGAGAGAGACCCAAATATTGTACTTCCGTAAACCCTAGTATGGGACATTTCTAGGCATTTTGCTGTAATGTAAAGTGCCTACAAATGTCCCATGTATTGTATTTTTACCTAACACAAAGAGTGGAACATTTCTAGCTATTTTCAGCACTCAGGGTGTGGGCTTTAGAGTGGGTCCCCGGGCTCAGCCACATCTGGAGGTTTTTTCTCCCATGTTTTGTATTTTTCCCCATGAAAACGTATGGGACATTTCTAGGCATTTTTACTATAATGTAAAGTGACTAGAAGTGTCCCAAGTATTCTACCTTTCCCTAACACAAAGAGTGAGACATTTCTAGCCATTTTCAGCACTCAGGACGGGGGCTTAAGTGTCGGTTCTCAGGCACGGCCGGTGCTGGTGCTTGGTCTCTACTTGGAGGCCCGGGTCAGCGAAATCTGACCAAGTGTGAAATGGAGAACCAAGGCCGCGAGGCTCTTTAACCCAGGCCCATGGGTGATAACACTCAGGACGGGGGCTTAAGTGTGGGTCTCCGGGCACGGCCGGTGCTGGTGCTGGGTCTGTCCCTGGAGGCCCGGCTCAGCGAAATCTGACCAAGTGTGGAATGGAGAACCAAGAGCGCGAGGCTCTTTAACCCAGGCCCATGGGTGATAACACTCAGGACGGGGGCTTAAGTGTGGGTCTCCGGGCACGGCCGGTGCTGTTGCTTGGTCTCTCCGTGTAGGCCCAGTTCAGTGAAATGTGACAAAGAAAGAGACCTAAACAAAGGAAACTGATATATATATGTTTCCTTTGATTCCTTTGGAGATAACCATAGGAAACATGGGTAAGAACGGGATCCAAGGATCCTTTCGAGATAAGCATAGGAGTGTTTCCTTTGGAGAGGATAATAGGAATGTTTCCTTTAGAATTACTCAGACAGAGACCCAAATATTTTACTTCCGTAAACCCTGGTAAGGAACATTTCTAGGCATTTTCAGCACTCAGGGTGTGGGCTTTGGAGTGGGTCCCCGGGCTCAGCCGTATCTGGAGGTTTTTTCTCCCATGTTTTGTATTTTTCCCCATGAAAACGTGTGGGACATTTCCAGGCATTTTTGCTATAATGTAAATTGCCTAGAAGTCTCCCAAGTATTGTATCTTTCCCTAACACAGAGTGAGACATTTCTAGGCATTTTCAGCACTCAGGACGGGGGCTTAAGTGTCGGTTCTCAGGCACGGCCGGTGCTGGTGCTTGGTCTCTACTTGGAGGCCCGGGTCAGCGAAATCTGACCAAGTGTGGAATGGAGAACCAAGAGCGCGAGGCTCTTTAACCCAGGCCCATGGGTGATAACACTCAGGACGGGGGCTTAAGTGTGGGTCCCCGGGCACGGCCGGTGCTGGTGCTTGGTCTCTCCGTGTAGGCCCGGTTCAGTGAAATGTGACTAAGAAAGAGATCCTAGACATTTCTAGGCATTTTGCTGTAATGTAAAGTGCCTACAAATGTCCCATGTATTGTATTTTTTCCTAACACAAACAGTGGAGCATTTCTAGACATTTTCAGCACTCAGGGTGTGGACTTTGGAGTGGGTCCCCGGGCTCAGCCATATCTGGAGGTTTTTTCTCCCATGTTTTGTATTTTTCCCCATGAAAACGTGTGGGACATTTCTAGGCATTTTTGCTATAATGTAAAGTGCCTAGAAGTGTCCCAAGTATTGCATCTTTCCCTAACACATAGTGAGACATTTCTAGGCATTTTCAGCACTCAGGACGGGGGCTTAAGTGTGGGTCCTCGGGCACGGCCGGTGCTGGTGCTGGGTCTGTCCCAGCACCAGAGGCCAGGCTCAGCCAGGCCAGGCTCAGCGAAATCTGACCAAGTGTGGAATGGAGAACCAAGAGCGCGAGGCTCTTTAACCCAGGCCCATGGGTGATAACACTCAGGACGGGGGCTTAAGTGTGGGTCTCCGGGCACGGCCGGTGCTGGTGCTTGGTCTCTACTTGGAGGCCCGGTTCAGTGAAATGTGACTAAGAAAGAGATCTAAACACAGGAAACTGATATACATATGTTTCCTTTGATTCCTTTGGAGATAACCATAGGAAACATGGGTATGAACGGGATCCAAGGATCCTTTCGAGATAAGCATAGGAGTGTTTCCTTTGGAGAGGATAATAGGAATGTTTCCTTTAGAATTACTCAGACAGAGACCCAAATATTGTACTTCCGTAAACCCTAGTATGGGACATTTCTAGGCATTTTGCTGTAATGTAAAGTGCCTACAAATGTCCCATGTATTGTATTTTTACCTAACACAAAGAGTGGAACATTTCTAGCTATTTTCAGCACTCAGGGTGTGGGCTTTAGAGTGGGTCCCCGGCCTCAGCCATATCTGGAGGTTTTTTCTCCCATGTTTTGTATTTTTCCCCATGAAAACGTATGGGACATTTCTAGGCATTTTTACTATAATGTAAAGTGACTAGAAGTGTCCCAAGTATTCTACCTTTCCCTAACACAAAGAGTGAGACATTTCTAGCCATTTTCAGCACTCAGGACGGGGGCTTAAGTGTCGGTTCTCAGGCACGGCCGGTGCTGGTGCTTGGTCTCTACTTGGAGGCCCGGGTCAGCGAAATCTGACCAAGTGTGAAATGGAGAACCAAGGGCGCGAGGCTCTTTAACCCAGGCCCATGGGTGATAACACTCAGGACGGGGGCTTAAGTGTGGGTCTCCGGGCACGGCCGGTGCTGTTGCTTGGTCTCTCCGTGTAGGCCCAGTTCAGTGAAATGTGACAAAGAAAGAGATCTAAACAAAGGAAACTGATATATATATGTTTCCTTTGATTCCTTTGGAGATAACCATAGGAAACATGGGTAAGAACGGGATCCAAGGATCCTTTCGAGATAAGCATAGGAGTGTTTCCTTTGGAGAGGATAATAGGAATGTTTCCTTTAGAATTACTCAGACAGAGACCCAAATATTTTACTTCCGTAAACCCTGGTAAGGAACATTTCTAGGCATTTTCAGCACTCAGGGTGTGGGCTTTGGAGTGGGTCCCCGGGCTCAGCCATATCTGGAGGTTTTTTCTCCCATGTTTTGTATTTTTCCCCATGAAAACGTGTGGGACATTTCCAGGCATTTTTGCTATAATGTAAATTGCCTAGAAGTCTCCCAAGTATTGTATCTTTCCCTAACACAGAGTGAGACATTTCTAGGCATTTTCAGCACTCAGGACGGGGGCTTAAGTGTCGGTTCTCAGGCACGGCCGGTGCTGGTGCTTGGTCTCTACTTGGAGGCCCGGGTCAGCGAAATCTGACCAAGTGTGGAATGGAGAACCAAGAGCGCGAGGCTCTTTAACCCAGGCCCATGGGTGATAACACTCAGGACGGGGGCTTAAGTGTGGGTCCCCGGGCACGGCCGGTGCTGGTGCTTGGTCTCTCCGTGTAGGCCCAGTTCAGTGTAATGTGACTAAGAAAGAGATCTAAACACAGGAAACTGATATACATATGTTTCGTTTGATTCCTTTGGAGATAACCATAGGAAACATGGGTATGAACGGGATCCAAGGATCCTTTCGAGATAAGCATAGGAGTGTTTCCTTTGGAGAGGATAATAGGAATGTTTCCTTTAGAATTACTCAGACAGAGACCCAAATATTGTACTTTCGTAAACCCTAGTATGGGACATTTCTAGGCATTTTGCTGTAATGTAAAGTGCCTACAAATGTCCCATGTATTGTATTTTTACCTAACACAAAGAGTGGAACATTTCTAGTTATTTTCAGCACTCAGGGTGTGGGCTTTAGAGTGGGTCCGCGGGCTCAGCCATATCTGGAGGTTTTTTCTCCCATGTTTTGTATTTTTCCCCATGAAAACGTATGGGACATTTCTAGGCATTTTTACTATAATGTAAAGTGACTAGAAGTGTCCCAAGTATTCTATCTTTCCCTAACACAAAGAGTGAGACATTTCTAGGCATTTTCAGCACTCAGGACGGGGGCTTAAGTGTCGGTTCTCAGGCACGGCCGGTGCTGGTGCTTGGTCTCTACTTGGAGGCCCGGGTCAGCGAAATCTGACCAAGTGTGAAATGGAGAACCAAGGGCGCGAGGCTCTTTAACCCAGGCCCATGGGTGATAACACTCAGGACGGGGGCTTAAGTGTGGGTCTCCGGGCACGGCCGGTGCTGGTGCTGGGTCTGTCCCTGGAGGCCCGGATCAGCGAAATCTGACCAAGTGTGGAATGGAGAACCAAGAGCGCGGGGCTCTTTAACCCAGGCCCATGGGTGATAACACTCAGGACGGGGGCTTAAGTGTGGGTCTCCGGGCACGGCCGGTGCTGTTGCTTGGTCTCTCCGTGTAGGCCCAGTTCAGTGAAATGTGACAAAGAAAGAGATCTAAACAAAGGAAACTGATATATATATGTTTCCTTTGATTCCTTTGGAGATAACCATAGGAAACATGGGTAAGAACGGGATCCAAGGATCCTTTCGAGATAAGCATAGGAGTGTTTCCTTTGGAGAGGATAATAGGAATGTTTCCTTTAGAATTACTCAGACAGAGACCCAAATATTTTACTTCTGTAAAACCCTGGTAAGGAACATTTCTAGGCATTTTCAGCACTCAGGGTGTGGGCTTTGGAGTGGGTCCCCGGGCTCAGCCATATCTGGAGGTTTTTTCTCCCATGTTTTGTATTTTTCCCCATGAAAACGTGTGGGACATTTCCAGGCATTTTTGCTATAATGTAAATTGCCTAGAAGTCTCCCAAGTATTGTATCTTTCCCTAACACAGAGTGAGACATTTCTAGGCATTTTCAGCACTCAGGACGGGGGCTTAAGTGTCGGTTCTCAGGCACGGCCGGTGCTGGTGCTTGATCTCTACTTGGAGGCCCGGGTCAGCGAAATCTGACCAAGTGTGGAATGGAGAACCAAGAGCGCGAGGCTCTTTAACCCAGGCCCATGGGTGATAACACTCAGGACGGGGGCTTAAGTGTGGGTCCCCGGGCACGGCTGGTGCTGGTGCTTGGTCTCTCCGTGTAGGCCCGGTTCAGTGAAATGTGACTAAGAAAGAGATCTAAACACAGAAAACTGATATACATATGTTTCCTTTGATTCCTTTGGAGATAACCATAGGAAACATGGGTAAGAACGGGATCCGAGGATCCTTTAGAGATAAGCACAGGAGTGTTTCCTTTGGAGAGGATAATAGGAATGTTTCCTTTAGAATTACTCAGACAGAGACCCAAATATTGTACTTCCGTAAACCCTAGTATGGGATATTTCTAGGCATTTTTGCTATAATGTAAAGTGCCTAGAAGTGTCCCAAGTAGTCTATCTTTCCCTAACACAAAGAGTGAGACATTTCTAGGCATTTTAAGCACTCAGGACGGGGGCTTAAGTGTGGGTCCTCGGGCACGGCCAGTGCTGGTGCTTGGTCTCTCCTTGGAGGCCCGGGTCAGCGAAATCTGACTAAGTGTGGAATGGAGAACCAAGAGCGCGAGGCTCTTTAACCCAGGCCCTTGGGTGATCACTCAGGACAGGGGGGCTTAAGTGTGGGTCCCCGGGCACGGCCGGTGCTGGTGCTGGGTCTGTCCCTGGAGGCCCGGCTCAGCGAAATCTGACCAAGTGTGGAATGGAGAACCAAGGGCGCGAGGCTCTTTAACCCAGGCCCATGGATGATTACGCTCAGGACGGGGGGGGCTTAAGTGAGGGTCCCCGGGAGCGGCCGGTGCTGGTGCTTGGTCTGTCCCTGGAGGCCCGGCTCAGCGAAATCTGACCAAGTGTGGAATGGAGAACCAAGGGCGCGAGGATCTTTAACCCAGGCCCATGGGTGATCACTCAGGACAGGGGGGCTTAAGTGTGGGTCCCCGGGCACGTCCGGTGCTGGTGCTGGGTCTGTCCCTGGAGGCCCGGCTCAGCGAAATCTGACCAAGTGTGGAATGGAGAACCAAGGGCGCGAGGCTCTTTAACCCAGGCCCATGGGTGATTACGCTCAGGACGGGGGGGGCTTAAGTGAGGATCCCTGGGCACGGCCGGTGCTGGTGCTTGGTCTGTCCCTGGAGGCCCGGCTCAGCAAAATCTGACTAAGTGTGGAATGGAAAACCAAGAGCGCGAGGCTCTTTAACCCAGGCCCATGGGTGATAACACTCAGGACCGGGGCTTAAGTGTGGGTCTCCGGGCACGGCCGGTGCTGGTGCTTGGTCTCTCCGTGTAGGCCCAGTTCAGTGTAATGTGACTAAGAAAGAGATCTAAACACAGGAAACTGATATACATATGTTTCGTTTGATTCCTTTGGAGATAACCATAGGAAACATGGGTATGAACGGGATCCAAGGATCCTTTCGAGATAAGCATAGGAGTGTTTCCTTTGGAGAGGATAATAGGAATGTTTCCTTTAGAATTACTCAGACAGAGACCCAAATATTGTACTTTCGTAAACCCTAGTATGGGACATTTCTAGGCATTTTGCTGTAATGTAAAGTGCCTACAAATGTCCCATGTATTGTATTTTTACCTAACACAAAGAGTGGAACATTTCTAGTTATTTTCAGCACTCAGGGTGTGGGCTTTAGAGTGGGTCCCCGGGCTCAGCCATATCTGGAGGTTTTTTCTCCCATGTTTTGTATTTTTCCCCATGAAAACGTATGGGACATTTCTAGGCATTTTTACTATAATGTAAAGTGACTAGAAGTGTCCCAAGTATTCTATCTTTCCCTAACACAAAGAGTGAGACATTTCTAGGCATTTTCAGCACTCAGGACGGGGGCTTAAGTGTCGGTTCTCAGGCACGGCCGGTGCTGGTGCTTGGTCTCTACTTGGAGGCCCGGGTCAGCGAAATCTGACCAAGTGTGAAATGGAGAACCAAGGGCGCGAGGCTCTTTAACCCAGGCCCATGGGTGATAACACTCAGGACGGGGGCTTAAGTGTGGGTCTCCGGGCACGGCCGGTGCTGTTGCTTGGTCTCTCCGTGTAGGCCCAGTTCAGTGAAATGTGACAAAGAAAGAGATCTAAACAAAGGAAACTGATATATATATGTTTCCTTTGATTCCTTTGGAGATAACCATAGGAAACATGGGTAAGAACGGGATCCAAGGATCCTTTCGAGATAAGCATAGGAGTGTTTCCTTTGGAGAGGATAATAGGAATGTTTCCTTTAGAATTACTCAGACAGAGACCCAAATATTTTACTTCCGTAAACCCTGGTAAGGAACATTTCTAGGCATTTTCAGCACTCAGGGTGTGGGCTTTGGAGTGGGTCCCCGGGCTCAGCCATATCTGGAGGTTTTTTCTCCCATGTTTTGTATTTTTCCCCATGAAAACGTGTGGGACATTTCCAGGCATTTTTGCTATAATGTAAATTGCCTAGAAGTCTCCCAAGTATTGTATCTTTCCCTAACACAGAGTGAGACATTTCTAGGCATTTTCAGCACTCAGGACGGGGGCTTAAGTGTCGGTTCTCAGGCACGGCCGGTGCTGGTGCTTGGTCTCTACTTGGAGGCCCGGGTCAGCGAAATCTGACCAAGTGTGGAATGGAGAACCAAGAGCGCGAGGCTCTTTAACCCAGGCCCATGGGTGATAACACTCAGGACGGGGGCTTAAGTGTGGGTCCCCGGGCACGGCCGGTGCTGGTGCTTGGTCTCTCCGTGTAGGCCCGGTTCAGTGAAATGTGACTAAGAAAGAGATCTAAACACAGAAAACTGATATACATATGTTTCCTTTGATTCCTTTGGAGATAACCATAGAAAACATGGGTAAGAACGGGATCCGAGGATCCTTTAGAGATAAGCACAGGAGTGTTTCCTTTGGAGAGGATAATAGGAATGTTTCCTTTAGAATTACTCAGACAGAGACCCAAATATTGTACTTCCGTAAACCCTAGTATGGGATATTTCTAGGCATTTTTGCTATAATGTAAAGTGCCTAGAAGTGTCCCAAGTAGTCTATCTTTCCCTAACACAAAGAGTGAGACATTTCTAGGCATTTTAAGCACTCAGAACGGGGGCTTAAGTGTGGGTCCTCGGGCACGGCCAGTGCTGGTGCTTGGTCTCTCCTTGGAGGCCCGGGTCAGCGAAATCTGACTAAGTGTGGAATGGAGAACCAAGAGCGCGAGGCTCTTTAACCCAGGCCCTTGGGTGATCACTCAGGACAGGGGGGCTTAAGTGTGGGTCCCCGGGCACGGCCGGTGCTGGTGCTGGGTCTGTCCCTGGAGGCCCGGCTCAGCGAAATCTGACCAAGTGTGTAATGGAGAACCAAGGGCGCGAGGCTCTTTAACCCAGGCCCATGGATGATTATGCTCAGGACGGGGGGGGCTTAAGTGAGGGTCCCCGGGAGCGGCCGGTGCTGGTGCTTGGTCTGTCCCTGGAGGCCCGGCTCAGCGAAATCTGACCAAGTGTGGAATGGAGAACCAAGGGCGCGAGGATCTTTAACCCAGGCCCATGGGTGATCACTCAGGACAGGGGGGCTTAAGTGTGGGTCCCCGGGCACGTCCGGTGCTGGTGCTGGGTCTGTCCCTGGAGGCCCGGCTCAGCGAAATCTGACCAAGTGTGGAATGGAGAACCAAGGGCGCGAGGCTCTTTAACCCAGGCCCATGGGTGATTACGCTCAGGACGGGGGGGGCTTAAGTGAGGATCCCTGGGCACGGCCGGTGCTGGTGCTTGGTCTGTCCCTGGAGGCCCGGCTCAGCAAAATCTGACTAAGTGTGGAATGGAAAACCAAGAGCGCGAGGCTCTTTAACCCAGGCCCATGGGTGATAACACTCAGGACCGGGGCTTAAGTGTGGGTCTCCGGGCACGGCCGGTGCTGGTGCTTGGTCTCTCCGTGTAGGCCCAGTTCAGTGTAATGTGACTAAGAAAGAGATCTAAACACAGGAAACTGATATACATATGTTTCGTTTGATTCCTTTGGAGATAACCATAGGAAACATGGGTATGAACGGGATCCAAGGATCCTTTCGAGATAAGCATAGGAGTGTTTCCTTTGGAGAGGATAATAGGAATGTTTCCTTTAGAATTACTCAGACAGAGACCCAAATATTGTACTTTCGTAAACCCTAGTATGGGACATTTCTAGGCATTTTGCTGTAATGTAAAGTGCCTACAAATGTCCCATGTATTGTATTTTTACCTAACACAAAGAGTGGAACATTTCTAGTTATTTTCAGCACTCAGGGTGTGGGCTTTAGAGTGGGTCCCCGGGCTCAGCCATATCTGGAGGTTTTTTCTCCCATGTTTTGTATTTTTCCCCATGAAAACGTATGGGACATTTCTAGGCATTTTTACTATAATGTAAAGTGACTAGAAGTGTCCCAAGTATTCTATCTTTCCCTAACACAAAGAGTGAGACATTTCTAGGCATTTTCAGCACTCAGGACGGGGGCTTAAGTGTCGGTTCTCAGGCACGGCCGGTGCTGGTGCTTGGTCTCTACTTGGAGGCCCGGGTCAGCGAAATCTGACCAAGTGTGAAATGGAGAACCAAGGGCGTGAGGCTCTTTAACCCAGGCCCATGGGTGATAACACTCAGGACGGGGGCTTAAGTGTGGGTCTCCGGGCACGGCCGGTGCTGGTGCTGGGTCTGTCCCTGGAGGCCCGGATCAGCGAAATCTGACCAAGTGTGGAATGGAGAACCAAGAGCGCGAGGCTCTTTAACCCAGGCCCATGGGTGATAACACTCAGGACGGGGGCTTAAGTGTGGGTCTCCGGGCACGGCCGGTGCTGTTGCTTGGTCTCTCCGTGTAGGCCCAGTTCAGTGAAATGTGAAAAAGAAAGAGATCTAAACAAAGGAAACTGATATATATATGTTTCCTTTGATTCCTTTGGAGATAACCATAGGAAACATGGGTAAGAACGGGATCCAAGGATCCTTTCGAGATAAGCATAGGAGTGTTTCCTTTGGAGAGGATAATAGGAATGTTTCCTTTAGAATTACTCAGACAGAGACCCAAATATTTTACTTCCGTAAACCCTGGTAAGGAACATTTCTAGGCATTTTCAGCACTCAGGGTGTGGGCTTTGGAGTGGGTCCCCGGGCTCAGCCATATCTGGAGGTTTTTTCTCCCATGTTTTGTATTTTTCCCCATGAAAACGTGTGGGACATTTCCAGGCATTTTTGCTATAATGTAAATTGCCTAGAAGTCTCCCAAGTATTGTATCTTTCCCTAACACAGAGTGAGACATTTCTAGGCATTTTCAGCACTCAGGACGGGGGCTTAAGTGTCGGTTCTCAGGCACGGCCGGTGCTGGTGCTTGGTCTCTACTTGGAGGCCCGGGTCAGCGAAATCTGACCAAGTGTGGAATGGAGAACCAAGAGCGCGAGGCTCTTTAACCCAGGCCCATGGGTGATAACACTCAGGACGGGGGCTTAAGTGTGGGTCCCTGGGCACGGCCGGTGCTGGTGCTTGGTCTCTCCGTGTAGGCCCGGTTCAGTGAAATGTGACTAAGAAAGAGATCTAAACACAGAAAACTGATATACATATGTTTCCTTTGATTCCTTTGGAGATAACCATAGGAAACATGGGTAAGAACGGGATCCGAGGATCCTTTAGAGATAAGCACAGGAGTGTTTCCTTTGGAGAGGATAATAGGAATGTTTCCTTTAGAATTACTCAGACAGAGACCCAAATATTGTACTTCCGTAAACCCTAGTATGGGATATTTCTAGGCATTTTTGCTATAATGTAAAGTGCCTAGAAGTGTCCCAAGTAGTCTATCTTTCTCTAACACAAAGAGTGACACATTTCTAGGCATTTTAAGCACTCAGGACGGGGGCTTAAGTGTGGGTCCTCGGGCACGGCCAGTGCTGGTGCTTGGTCTCTCCTTGGAGGCCCGGGTCAGCGAAATCTGACCAAGTGTGGAATGGAGAACCAAGGGCGCGAGGCTCTTTAACCCAGGCCCATGGGTGATTACGCTCAGGACGGGGGGGGCTTAAGTGAGGATCCCTGGGCACGGCCGGTGCTGGTGCTTGGTCTGTCCCTGGAGGCCCGGCTCAGCAAAATCTGACTAAGTGTGGAATGGAAAACCAAGAGCGCGAGGCTCTTTAACCCAGGCCCATGGGTGATAACACTCAGGACCGGGGCTTAAGTGTGGGTCTCCGGGCACGGCCGGTGCTGGTGCTTGGTCTCTCCGTGTAGGCCCAGTTCAGTGTAATGTGACTAAGAAAGAGATCTAAACACAGGAAACTGATATACATATGTTTCGTTTGATTCCTTTGGAGATAACCATAGGAAACATGGGTATGAACGGGATCCAAGGATCCTTTCGAGATAAGCATAGGAGTGTTTCCTTTGGAGAGGATAATAGGAATGTTTCCTTTAGAATTACTCAGACAGAGACCCAAATATTGTACTTTCGTAAACCCTAGTATGGGACATTTCTAGGCATTTTGCTGTAATGTAAAGTGCCTAAAAATGTCCCATGTATTGTATTTTTACCTAACACAAAGAGTGGAACATTTCTAGTTATTTTCAGCACTCAGGGTGTGGGCTTTAGAGTGGGTCCCCGGGCTCAGCCATATCTGGAGGTTTTTTCTCCCATATTTTGTATTTTTCCCCATGAAAACGTGTGGGACATTTCCAGGCATTTTTGCTATAATGTAAATTGCCTAGAAGTGTCCCAAATATTGTATCTTTCCCTAACACAGAGTGAGACATTTCTAGGCATTTTCAGCACTCAGGACGGGGGCTTAAGTGTCGGTTCTCAGGCACGGCCGGTGCTGGTGCTTGGTCTCTACTTGGAGGCCCGGGTCAGCGAAATCTGACCAAGTGTGGAATGGAGAACCAAGAGCGCGAGCCTCTTTAACCCAGGCCCATGGGTGATAACACTCAGGACGGGGGCTTAAGTGTGGGTCCCCGGGCACGGACGGTGCTGGTGCTTGGTCTCTCCGTGTAGGCCCGGTTCAGTGAAATGTGACTAAGAAAGAGATCTAAACACAGGAAACTGATATACATATGTTTCCTTTGATTCCTTTGGAGATAACCATAGGAAACATGGGTAAGAACAGGATCCGAGGATCCTTTAGAGATAAGCACAGGAGTGTTTCCTTTGGAGAGGATAATAGGAATGTTTCCTTTAGAATTACTCAGACAGAGACCCAAATATTGTACTTCCGTAAACCCTAGTATGGGATATTTCTAGGCATTTTTGCTATAATGTAAAGTGCCTAGAAGTGTCCCAAGTATTCTATCTTTCCCTAACACAAAGAGTGAGACATTTCTAGGCATTTTCAGCACTCAGGACGGGGGCTTAAGTGTCGGTTCTCAGGCACGGCCGGTGCTGGTGCTTGGTCTCTACTTGGAGGCCCGGGTCAGCGAAATCTGACCAAGTGTGAAATGGAGAACCAAGGGCGCGAGGCTCTTTAACCCAGGCCCATGGGTGATAACACTCAGGACGGGGGCTTATGTGTGGGTCTCCGGGCACGGCCGGTGCTGGTGCTGGGTCTGTCCCTGGAGGCCCGGCTCAGCGAAATCTGACCAAGTGTGGAATGGAGAACCAAGAGCGCGAGGCTCTTTAACCCAGGCCCATGGGTGATAACACTCAGGACGGGGGCTTAAGTGTGGGTCTCCGGGCACGGCCGGTGCTGTTGCTTGGTCTCTCCGTGTAGGCCCAGTTCAGTGAAATGTGACTAAGAAAGAGATCTAAACACAGGAAACTGATATATATATATGTTTCCTTTGATTCCTTTGGAGATAACCATAGGAAACATGGGAAAGAACGGGATCCAAGGATCCTTTCGAGATAAGCATAGGAGTGTTTCCTTTGGAGAGGATAATAGGAATGTTTCCTTTAGAATTACTCAGACAGAGACCCAAATATTTTACTTCCGTAAACCCTAGTAAGGAACATTTCTAGGCATTTTCAGCACTCAGGGTGTGGGCTTTGGAGTGGGTCCCCGGACTCAGCCATATCTGGAGGTTTTTTCACCCATGTTTTGTATTTTTCCCCATGAAAACGTGTGGGACATTTCTAGGCATTTTTGCTATAAGGTAAAGTGCATAGAAGTGTCCCAAGTATTCTATCTTTCCCTAACACAAAGAGTGAGACATTTCAAGGCATTTTCAGCACTCAGGACGGGGGCTTAAGTGTGGGTTCTCAGGCACGGCCGGTGCTGGTGCTTGGTCTCTACTTGGAGGCCCGGTTCAGCGAAATCTGACCAAGTGTGAAATGGAGAACCAAGAGCGCGAGGCTCTTTAACCCAGGCCCATGGGTGATAACACTCAGGACGGGGGCTTAAGTGTGGGTCTCCGGGCACGGCCGGTGCTGGTGCTTGGTCTCTCCGCAGATTTATTGATGTTACAGAAATGAAAGGCCAGGATGTATTATTCCAACTTAGTCAACATCCAACAGCGCTGGCCGAAAAGGATGCTTTTGAAAAGTGCTCTTTTATGTGGCTCGTTGGTCTAGGCATATGATTCTCGCTTACGGTGCGAGAGGTCCCGGGTTAAAATCCCGGACGAACCCTTTCAGCAATGTCTCCAATCTTTCCCTGAAGATGGACAATCATACTAAGTTATATTGAATTGACCTAGAATTTGGATATGTTCTATAGATCAATATAGACCCCAGTGGTTATCTCTGAAAAAAGCGTTACAGAAAAATCGCGATGGAAATATGTCAGACTCTTTGGAGATATCAATATACTGCCATTAGATGTTATTTATTGCTCACGTTGTTAGTAGAAGTCAGTAGTGTACTGATTTTATGGATGTTACAGAAATGAAAGGCCAGGATGTGTTATTCCAACTTAGTCAACATGCAACAGCGCTGGCCGAAATGGATGCTTTCGGAAAGGTCTCTTTTACATGGCTCATTTGTCTAGGGGTGCGAGAGGTCCCGGGTTCAAATCCCGGACGAGCACTTACAGCAATGTCTCCAATCTTTCTCTGAAGATGGACAATCATACTTAGTTATATTGAATTGACCTAGAATTTGGATATGTTCTATAGCTCGATGTAGACCCCAATGGTTATCTCTGAAAAGAGCGTTACTCCGCAAATCCACACTTCAGAGATGTAAATTCAATGGCGGATTGGCACTTCCGAATTTCCAACTGTATTATTGGGCGACACATATTCAAAAAATGTCATTTTGGTTCAAGTCAGTGAATCTGCCATGGTGTCACCTGGAGGCACAGTCATGTGTTTCATCCTCCTTACCTGCTCTACTTACTTCTTCTATTCCATCCAACCTCTCTGGCTTCACAAATAATCAAGTGGTCCACTCCACACTTAAAATTTGGTATCAGTTTAGGAAACACTTCAAATTTAAATCAACATCTACTTTAGCTCCTTTACTGAACAATCATTTATTTCGACCTCCGCTCACAGATTCAACCTTTCTCACATGGCATAATAAAGGCCTGAAATGTTTTGAAGATCTTTACAAGGATGGTATTTTTCTTAGCTTTACAGATCTCTCAGGAGAATTTCATCTCCCACCTTCTCATCTCTTTCGATACTTTCAAATTAGACACTGCGCTAAAGCATTGTTTCCAGTTTTTCCCTCCTCGCCGCCGACCCTACAGTGGGAGGTGCTCTTAAACCACGATCCACTTCAAAAATCACTCATCTCTAAAGTTTATAATGAACTTCTGTCCTTTGATTGCTCTCCAGTTACTAAAATTAGGGCTGCCTGGGAAGATGAACTAGATCTGAATTTGGAGGATGACTGGTGGGACACTGCTCTTAAGAAAATTCACACAAGTTCATCCTGCGCTCGTCTCACACTTATACAGTTTAAAGTAGTGTTTAGAGTCCACTTTTCTAAAGCGCGACTGTCGAAAATCTATCCCAGTATCACTGACAAATGCGACAAATGTCATGCCTCATCCTGCAATTTAACCCATATGTTCTACTCTTGTCCGCTACTCTCTTGCTTTTGGCTGAATTATTTTGACACCATGTCAAAAATACTCTCAGTGACTATAAAAGTCTCCCCCCATGTTGCCATATTCGGGCTCCCAGAGAACCATAACCGGTTTACCTCTACACAATTAGACATTTTAGCTTTTACTTCCTTACTGGCAAGACGCCATCTTCTTTTCCACTGGAAGTCGACTAAAGCTCCCTCTAGTACTCAGTGGCTCAACGACACCATGTCTCTTCTAAAGCTGGAAAAGATCAGATATTCAGTAAAAGGCAGCTCTAACAAATTTTATAGTAAGTGGCTTCCCTTTCTTACATTCTTCCACTCTCTCCAGTCCCTGCCCCCTGATTGACGGAACCCCCCCTCTCTCTCTCTTTTCTCTCTTTCTTCTTCCTTTTTATTCATTCATTTATTTATTTATTTTATTTATATATATATATTTTTTTATTTATGTATATTTTATTTTTTCTTTCCTTTTAATTTGTTTATACTGTGCAGCTTTAATACTTAATTGTTACTTAATATAATTTCCAGTTATCTATCTATCATTATTGTTGTTGTTTTCATTGAGTTGTGTAATGTGTTGTTTGCTGGACCACGTTCATGTGGTCCATAAAATAAGAAAAACTTCCTAGGAGGAAGACTGTATATACTACTCTTGATCAAGATGCGCAATGTTTTTGTGGTATCAATGTCTTTGTGTATTGCTGATTGTCGTGCTGAGATTTTATGATACCCAATGTAAATTTGACATTGATTTCTGTCCTACTGTGCCTTACCTCCTAATAAAAATATTAATAAAAAAAAAAAAAAAAAAAAAATGAAAAGAGCGTTACTGAAAAATCGCGATGGAAATATGTCAGACTCTTTGGAGATATCAATATACTGCCATTAGATGTTATTTATTGCTCATGTTGTTAGCAGAAGTCAGTAGTGTACTGATTTTATGGATGTTACAGAAAAGAAAGGCCAGGATGTATTATTCCAACTTAGTCAACATGCAACAGCGCTTGCCGAACTCCCAGGTTTCGAACAGACGTCTTTTATGTGGCTCGTTGGTCTAGGGGTATGATTCTCGCTTTGGGTGCGAGGTCCCGGGTTCAAATCCCGGACGAGCCCTTTCAGCATTGCCTCCAATCTTTCCCTGAAGATGGACTTTCAAGTTATATTAAATTCACCTAGAATTTGGATAAGATGTATAGATCAACGTAGACCCCAATGGTTATCTCTGAAAAGAGTGTTAATGAAAAATTGCAATTGAAATATGTCAGTCTCTTTAGAGAAATAAAATGGAGATATAGATATACATCCATTGGAGGTTAAATTTTGCTCACATTGTTAGCGGAAGTCAGTAGTGTACTGATTTTATTGATGTTACAGAAATGAAAGCCCAGTATATATTATTCCAACTTAGTCAACATCCAACAGCGCTGGCCAAAGTCGATGCTTTCTGAAACGGTTATTTTATGTGGCTCGTTGGTCTAGGGGTATGATTCTTGCTTAGGATGCGAGAGGTCCCGGGTTCAAATCCCGGACGAGCCCTTTCAGAATTGTCTCCAATCTTTCCCTGAAGATGGACTATCATTACTAAATTATATTGAATTGACCTAGAATTTGGATATGTTCTATAGATCAATGTAGACTCCAATGGTTATCTCTGAAAAGAGGGTTACTGAAAAATCGCAATTGAAATATGTCAGACTCTTTAGAGATATAAAATGGAGATATCAAAATACAGCCATTGGAGGTTAATTCTTGCTCACATTGTTAGCGGAAGTCAGTAGTGCACTGATTTTATTGATGTTATAGAAATGAAAGTCCAGGATGTGTTATTCCAACTTAGTCAACATCCGACAGCGCTGGCCGAAATGGATGATTTCGGAAAGGTCTCTTTTACATGGCTCGTTGGTCTAGGGGTATGATTCTCGCTTTGGGTGCGAGAGGTCCCGGGTTTGAATCCCGGACGAGCCCTTTCAGCATTGTCTTCAATCTTTCCCTGAAGATGGACTATCATACTAAGTTCTATTGAATTGACCTAGAATTTGGATATGTTCTATGGATCAATGTAGACCCAATGGTTATCTCTGAAAAGAGCGTTACTGAAAAATCGCAATGGATATATGTAAGACTCCTTGGAGATATCAATATACAGCCATTGGAGGTTAATTGTTGCTCACATTGTTAGCGGAAGTCAGTACTGTACTGATTTTATTGATGTTACAGAAATGAAAGGCCAGGATGTATTGTTCCAAATGAGTCAACATCCAACAGCGCTGGCCGAAGTCGATGCTTTCTGACAGGTTTATTTTATGTTCCTTGTTGGTCTAGGGGTATGATTCTTGCTTTGGGTGTGAGAGGTCCTGGGTTAAAATCCCTAACGAGCCCTTTCAGCATTGTCTCCAATCTTTCCCTGAAGTTGGACTATCATTCCTAAATTATACTGAATTGACCTAGAATTTGGATATGTTCTATAGATCAATGTAGACCCCAATGGTGATCTCTGAAAAGACGGTTACTGAAAAATCGTAATTGAAATATATCATACTCTTTTGAGATATACAATAGAGATATCAATATACATCCATTGGAGGTTAATTGTTGCTCACATTGTTAGCGGAAGTCAGTAGTGCACTGATTTTATTGATGTTACAGAAATGAAAGCCCAGGATGTGTTATTCCAACTTAGTCAACATCCAACAGCGCTGGCCGAAATGGATGCTTTCGGAAAGGTCTCCTTTACATGGCTTGTTGGTCTAGGGGTATGATTCTCGCTTAGGGTGCGAGAGATCCCGGACGAGCCCTTTCAGCAATGTCTCCAATCTTTCTCTGAAGATGGACTATCATTACTAAATTATATTGAATTGACCTAGAATTTTGATATGTTCTATAGATCAATGTAGACCCCAATGGTTATCTCTGAAAAGAGGGTTACTGAAAAATCGCAATTGAAATATGTCAGACTCTTTAGAGATATAAAATGGAGATATCAATATACAGCCACTGGAGGTTAATTGTTGGTCACATTGTTAGCGGAAGTCAGTAGTGTAATGATTTTATTGATGTTACAGAAATGAAAGGCCAGGATGTATTATTCAAACTGAGTCAACATCCAACAGCGCTGGCCGAACTCACAGGTTTCGAACAGACTTCTTTTATGTGGCTCGTTGGTCTAGGGGTATGATTCTCGCTTTGGGTGCGAAAGGTCCCGGGTTCAAATCTGGGATGAGCCCTTTCAGCATTGTCTGCAATCTTTGCCTTAAGATGGACTATCATTACTAAATTATATTGAATTGACCTAGAATTTGGATTTGTTCTATAGATCAATGTAGACCCCAATGGTTATCTCTGAAAAGAGCGTTACTGAAAAATCGCGAATGAAATGTGTCAGACTCTTTAGAGACATACAATGGAGATATCAATTTACAGCCATTGGAGGTTAATTGTTGCTCACATTGTTAGCGGAAGTCAGTAGAGCACTGATTTTATTGATGTTACAGAAATGAAAGGCCAGGATGTGTTATTTCAACTTAGTCAACATCCAACAGCGCTGGCCGAAATGGATGCTTTCGGAAATGTCTCTTTTACATGGCTTGTTGGTCTAGGGGTATTATTCTCGCTTAGGGTGCGAGAGGTCCTGGGTTCAAATCCCGGACGAGCCCTTTCAGCATTGTCTCCAATCTTTCCCTGAAGATGGACTATCATACTTAGTTATAATGAATTGACCTAGAATTTGGATATGTTCTATGGATCAATGTAGACCCAATGGTTATCTCTGAAAAGAGGGTTACTGAAAAATCGCAAATGAAATATGTCAGACTCTTTAGAGACATACAATGGAGATATCAATATGAAGCCTTTAGAGGTTAATGGTTGCTCACATTGTTAGCGGAAGTCATTAGTGCACTGATTTTATTGATGTTACAGAAATGAAAGGCCAAGATGTTTCATTCCAACTTGGTCAACATGCAACAGCACTTGCCGAAGTCTATGCTTTCCGAAAGGGTTCTTTTATGTGGCTCGTTGGTCTAGGCGTATGATTCTCGCTTAGGGTGCGAGAGATCCCGGACGAACCCTTTCAGCAATGTCTCCAATCTTTCTCTGAAGATGAACTTTCATACTGCCTTGAGAGGTTAAGAGTTTCTAAAATTGTCAGCAGGAGACAATAGGTATAGTATACTTATTTTAGTGATTTTAGAGAAATGAATTGCCAGGATGTTTCATTACAATTTGGTCAACATGCAACAGCGCTTGCCGAAGTCGATGCTTTCCGAAAGGTTTCTTTTATGTGGCTCGTTGGTCTAGGGGTATGATTCTCGCTTCGGGTGCGAGAGGTCCCGGGTTCAAATCCCGGACGAGCCCTTTCAGCATTGTCTGTAATCTTTCCCTTAAGATGGACTATCATTACTAAATTATATTGAGTTGACCGAGAATTTGGATATGTTCTATAGATCAATGTAGACCCCAATGGTTATCTCTGAAAAGAGGGTTACTGAAAAATCGCAATTGAAATATGTAAGACTCTTTGGAGATATCAATATACTGCCATTCGAGGTTAATTGTTGCTCACGTTGTTAGCGGAAGTCAGTAGTGTACTGATTTTATTGATGTTACAGAAATGAAAGGCCAGGATGTATTATTCCAACTTAGTCAACATGCAACAGCGCGTGCCGAACTCACAGGTTTCGAACAGACTTCTTTTATATGGCTCGTTGGTTTAGGGGTATGATTCTCGCTTAGGGTGCGAGAGGTCCCGGGTTCAAATCCCGGACGAGCCCTTTCAGCATTGTCTCCAATCTTTCCCTGAAGATGGACTATCATACTTAGTTATAATGAATTGACCTAGAATTTGGATATGTTCTATGGATCAATGTAGACCCAATGGTTATCTCTGAAAAGAGCGTTACTGAAAAATCGGGATGGAAATATGTCAGACTCTTTGGAGATATCAATATACTGCCATTCGAGGTTAATTGTTGCTCACGTTGTTAGCGGAAGTCAGTAGTGTACTGATTTTATTGATGTTACAGTAATGAAAGGCCAGGATGTATTATTCCAACTTAGTCAACATGCAACAGCGCTTGCCGAACTCACAGGTTTTCGAACAGACTTCTTTTATGTGGCTCGTTGGTCTAGGGGTATGATTCTCGCTTAGGGTGCGAGAGATCCCGGACGAACCCTTTCAGCAATGTCTCCAATCTTTCCCTTAAGATGGACTATCATTACTAAATTATATTGAATTGACCTAGAATTTGGATATGTTCTATAGATCAATGTAGACCCCAATGGTTATCTCTGAAAAGAGCGTTACTGAAAAATCGCAAATGAAATGTGTCAGATTCTTTAGAGACATACAATGGAGATATCAATTTACAGCCATTGGAGGTTAATTGTTGCTCACATTGTTAGCGGAAGTCAGTAGTGTACTCATTTTATTGATGTTACAGAAATGAAAGGCCAGGATGTATTATTCAAACTTAGTCAACATCCAACAGCGCTGGCCGAAATGGATGCTTTCGGAAAGGTCTCTTTTACATGGCTCGTTGGTCTAGGGGTATGATTCTCGCTTAGGGTGCGAGAGGTCCCGGGTTCAAATCCCGGACGAGCCCTTTCAGCATTCAATCAATCAATCAAATTTTATTTGTATAGCACATATTCACAAATTACAATTCATCTCATAGGGCTTTAACAGGGTGTGGCATCCTCTGTCCTTAACCCTCAGCAAGAGTAAGGAAAAACTACTAAAAACCCTTTTAACAGGGTAAAAATATGTAGAAACCTCAGAGAGAGCCACATGTGAGGGATCCCTCTCCCAGGACGGACAGAAGTGCAATAGATGCCACGTGCAGGAAAACATCATCAATAATCAAAGTCTCTAGCAGCATTTGATGAGGGTAGACATCCCGAAGGACAACCCCAACATGACATGCCAAGCAGTCCCGCTGCAATCACAGTCCATGCTCAGCAACCATCTAGACCACGATCCACCATCCAGACCAGACGCCACTCCAGTCCTCAGTCACCGTCCACCGCCGACCACCAGGACCCATCACAAGCCACCACCGCGGTCCTGGTCCACCGCCCGTGCCCAATGCCAACGCGACACAGGGTCCGCCACCAGCACCACGATCAGCCCAGAATCCGCCACAATGGATCCACCACCGCGACCCCCGGTGTACGATCCACAAACCGCAATCCATGGTGCGGCCACAGAGGCCCTGGATCTGCGGGTGACAAAGCAAAGGGATTCCGGGGAAGGGGGATAGGGATGGAGAAGAGGAAGGAGAAGCTGGAAAGAGAAGCTCCGTGTGTCATGTGTCATAAAATAGAACAAGTAACGTTCTGGCGCACTAATTAGCTCTAACTATAAGCTTTATCAAAAAGGAAGGTTTTGAGTCTACTCTTAAATGAAAAGATGGTATCTGCCTCCCGAACTGAAAGTGGTAGATTATTCCACAGCCGAGGGGCTTGATGGCTAAAAGCTCTGGCTCCTACTCTTTTTTTAGAGAATTTAGGGACGACAAGTAGGCTTGAATTCTGGGAGCGGAGTGCTCTAGCGGGTTTATAACGTACTTACAGCTCTTTAAGGTAAAAAGGCGCCATATTATTAAGGGCCTTGAAGGTGAGGAGGAGAATTTTAAATTCTATTCTAGATTTAACTGGAAGCCAGTGTAGCGACGCTAATACTGGAGAAATGTGCTCTCTTCTCTTTGTTCTCGTCAGGACACGTGCTGCGGCATTTTGGACAAGCTGTAGAGTCTTTAACGACTTACTGCTGGAGCCAGATAATAATGAATTACAATAGTCCAGTCTCGATGTAACAAAGGCGTGGACTAGTTTTTCTGCATCTTTTTGGGAAAGGACATGTCTAATTTTGGAAATATTACGTAAGTGGAAAAAAGCGGTCCTAGAAATTTGTTTTAAGTGAGAATTAAAGGATAAATCAGGATCAAAGATCACTCCCAAGTTCCTGACTGTTTCATTGGAAGCAAGGGCAATGTCGTCTAGCGCAGCTATATCATTAGATAATGCATATCTTAGGTGTTTAGGGCCAAGTATTATAACCTCTGTTTTGTCTGAGTTTAATAAGAGAAAAGTGCGGGTCATCCAGGTTTTTATGTCCTTGAGACATGTTCGAAGTTTATTTAATTGATTACTTTGTTCAGGTTTTATTGACAAATATAACTGGGTGTCATCCGCATAGCAGTGGAAATTTACCGAGTGTGTCCTGATAATGTTTCCTAGTGGAAGCATATATAATGAGAATAAAATTGGGCCGAGCACAGAGCCCTGTGGAACACCATGGTTAACTTTGGTGCGCACAGATGACTCATCATTAATTTGCACAAGTTGGGAGCGTTCAGAAAAATACGATTTAAACCAGTTAAGGGCGGTTCCATTAATGTTAATTAACTGTTTGAGTCTTTGTAATAAAATTTGATGGTCAATCGTGTCGAATGCTGCACTGAGATCTAACAGAACGAGGACAGACACAAGTCCCTGATCTGAGGCTATTAAAAGGTCATTAGTGACTTTTGCCAAGGCTGTCGCTGTACTGTGATTGGCTCTAAACCCCGATTGAAAGTCTTCATATATATTATTTTCCCGGAGAAACTCACACAGCTGATTGGCAACAACTTTTTCTAAGATTTTAGAGACGAAGGGGAGATTAGATATTGGTCTGTAATTGGCTAAAACCTCTGGGTCTAGGGTGGGTTTTTTGAGTAGGGGTTTGATGACAGCTATTTTAAAAGACTGTGGTACATAACCTGATGATAATGAC
Organism: Pleuronectes platessa; assembly: GCF_947347685.1. Classification (NCBI taxonomy): domain Eukaryota; kingdom Metazoa; phylum Chordata; class Actinopteri; order Pleuronectiformes; family Pleuronectidae; genus Pleuronectes; species Pleuronectes platessa. The sequence continues at coordinate 2,796,863 of NC_070647.1, forward strand.
AGATTGATGATGTTAAGTAACGAACTATCAATTAGGGGCAGAATTTCTTTAAGTAATTTGGTAGGAATGGGATCTAAGATACAAGTTGTTGGTTTAGAACCTGAGATTAATTTGGTAAACTGATCACGGGTGATCAGAGAGAAGCTGTCTAAGTAATGGGTAGGATTCTCAGCCGTTTCTGAGATCTCTGTTGTTGGGAGGGTATTAGTGCCAATTGAGGGCAGGAGATGGTTGATTTTATTTCTAATAGTTTGAATTTTATCATTAAAAAAGGTCATAAAGATATTACTATTTAGGGATCGAGGAATACTGGGTTCGGTGGAGGTGTGACTCTCTGTCAGCCTGGCTGCAGTGCTGAAGAGAAACCTGGGGTTGTTTTTATTCTCTTCTATTAGTTTTGAATAGTAGGCGGCTCTTGCTTTGTGGAGAGCCTTTTTATATTCTTTAACACTATTCTTCCAGTCTATTAGATTTTCAACATGGTTGCTGGAGCGCCACTTCCTTTCTAGTTTTCTTGATAATTGTTTTAACTCATTTGTCTGGGAATTATACCACGGAGCTAATTTACTATGTTTGACATTTTTCTTTTTTAGAGGCGCTATTGAGTCTAATGTTAATCGTAATGAGTCTGCAGAGCTATCGACGAGGTGGTCGATCTCAATGGAGCTCAGGGTTTTAAAGAATTTGTTGTTTATATCTACTGCTAATACGGGTTTAAATGTAATTGGGATTATTTCCTTAAATTTAGCTACAGCACTATCAGGTAGACATCTAGAAAATGAATTTTTTATTAGTGGCATATATTCAGTTATTGAAAAATCAAAGGTTATTAAATTATGGTCTGATAGAACTGGATTGCGCGGAAGTACTGTTTAATTTTCAATTCCGACACCGTACGATAATACAAGGTCAAGTGTGTGGTTACCACAATGAGTAGGTTGGTGTACACACTGACTGAAACCAATAGAGTCTAGTATTGAAATAAATGCTACGCTAAGGCAATCTTTATTATTATCAACATGAATATTAAAGTCACCAACAATAATAATTTTATCGGTCTTTAGGACTAAGTTTGATAAAAACTCAGGGAATTCCTTTAAAAATTCAGTATAAGCCCTGGGAGCACGGTAAACTACGGCAAATATGATTGGCTGTTGGTGGTTCCTGGATTGGCGTGGAAGACTAAGAACCAGACATTCAAATGATTTGTAGCTGAGTTTAGGTTTAGGATTAATTGATAGACTGGAGTTAAAAATAGCAGCAACTCCACCTCCTCGCCCAATTTCTCTAGGAACCTGTGAATTGATATGACTGGGGGGAGTAGATTCATTTAGACTGACATATTCATCAGGATGCAGCCACGTCTCAGTGAGGGACAGTAAATCTATGTTGTAATCGGAGACTATTTCATTAACTAAAAGAGCTTTTTTTTCCAGTGATCTAATGTTTAAAAGACCACATTTAAAAGTCTGGGTTTCCTGTATTGTTTCAGAGGTTGTTTTTATTTGTATTAAATTTTTGTGTGGAGTTCTCGCTCTGTTATTGTTTAATTTCAATAATTTAATCGGACGGTGAACAGACACAATCTCTATGGGGTTTTGTGATTGATCCAGAGGGAGCGCAGAGAAGTGTTTAGCACTGCAGCTCTGCTTCCTGGTCCCAACTATGGGTTGTCATGTAATAGACTGAGTAATATTCCTAGATAAGAGAGCTGCTCCATCCCAAGTGGGATGAACGCCGTCTCTCCTAACAAGACCAGGTTTTGTCGAAAAAGTTAGCCAATTATCTATAAAGCCCACGCCGTTTACAGGACACCACTTCGACAGCCAGCGGTTAAAAGACAACATGCGGCTAAACATGTCGTCACCTGTTGTATTAGGGAGCGGGCCAGAGAAAACTACTTTGTCCGACATCGTTTTAGCAAAAGCAGACACGAACTCAACATTAACTTTAGTGATCTCCGACATGCGAAGCCGGGAGTCGTTGCTGCCGACGTGAATTACGATTTTATTGTATTTACCTTTTTTAGTTTTAGCCATTAACTTAAGTTTAGATTCGATGTCGCCGGCTCTGGCCCCTGGGATACAATTAACTATAGTCGCTGGTGTCGCTAACCTGACGTTTCTCAGAACCGAGTCGCCAATAATCAGAGTCTGTTTATCAGCGGGTGCCTCGCTGAGTGGAGCGAATCTATTTGAAACGTGAGCTGGTGGCTCTTTAATCGTGGGCTTTTTAAGTCTAGCACTATGCCCCCTCCGGGTTGTCACCCAGCTGCCCTGCGCTCCCGGCTGCACGGGACTAGTCTGGGGACTGCTAGTTAAGGCTAAGCCACGTGATAAGCTAGGTGGCTCGGCGGCTAGCGGGAGCCGGCTAACTACAGCTAACGGAGTTTCTAAGCTGCTGAGCCGAGCTTCTAAGTCACTAAGCCGAGCCTCCATCGCTATCAACACACTACATTTATTACAACTACCTCTACTGTTAAGGGAGGCAGAGGAGTACGTAAACATAAGACACTCGGAGCAAGAGAGAGCAGTGGAGCAACAGGGAGAGAGAGAAGACATCGCTGCTATAGAGCTGCGAGGGTGAGCTCAAACAGAACACAGAATCACTAAGCACGATAGAGTAAGGGTTGGTATGTGCGAGTGTTTAACTACAGACCGGTGATTTTAGCCGTAGTGCTACAGAGAAACAGTTGTGTTTTAGCAGCGGAGCTAATTCGCAGAGCGACCACCACCAGTGGCAAGAAAACAGGAAATGACACAGCACGCTTACCGTAATGACGTCAGCCTCCACGAAGCAGTTATCTGAAGATGGACAATCATACTAAGTTATATTGAATTGACCTAGAATTTGGATATGTTCTATAGATCAATGTAGACCCCAATGGATATCTCTGAAAAGAGCGTTACTGAAAAATCGCAATGGAAATATGTCAGACTCTTTGGAGATATACAATGGAGATATCAATATACAGCCTTTGGAGGTTAATTGTTGCTCACATTGTTAGTGGAAGTCAGTAGTGTACTGATTTTATTGATGTTACAGAAATGAAAGCCCAGGATGTGTTATTCCAACTTAATCAACATCCAACAGCGCTGGCCGAAATGGATGCTTTCGGAAAGGTCTCTTTTACATGGCTTGTTGGTCTAGGGGTATGATTCTCGCTTAGGGTGCGAGAGATCCCGGACGAGCCCTTTCAGCATTGTCTGCAATCTTTCCCTTAAGATGGACTATCATTACTAAATTATATTGAATTGACCTAGAATTTGGATATGTTCTATAGATCAATGTAGACCCCAATGGTTATCTCTGAAAAGAGCGTTACTGAAAAATCGCAAATGAAATGTGTCAGACTCTTTAGAGACATACAATGGAGATATCAATTTACAGCCATTGGAGGTTAATTGTTGCTCACATTGTTAGCGGAAGTCAGTAGTGTACTCATTTTATTGATGTTACAGAAATGAAAGGCCAGGATGTATTATTCCAACTTAGTCAACATCCAACAGCGCTGGCCGAAATGGATGCTTTCGGAAAGGTTTCTTTTACATGGCTCGTTGGTCTAGGGGTATGATTCTCGCTTAGGGTGCGAGAGGTCCCGGGTTCAAATCCCGGACGAGCCCTTTCAGCATTGTCTCCAATCTTTCCCTGAAGATGGACTATCATACTTAGTTATAATGAATTGACCTAGAATTTGGATATGTTCTATGGATCAATGTAGACCCAATGGTTATCTCTGAAAAGAGGGTTACTGAAAAATCGCAAATGAAATATGTCAGACTCTTTAGAGACATACAATGGAGATATCAATATGAAGCCTT